>NC_073728.1:9219480-9525946 GCF_023634155.1 Falco peregrinus
ACCTTCTTTGTTAATCTGTTACCTGCTTTCTGTCTTCTTGTTTTGCTCCCGTCTCTCAGGAAATCCAACAGCTGCAACAGAAACAGCAGAGCTATGTCAGGGAAATTTCTGATCTTCAGGAGACAATAGAGTGGAAAGACAAAAAAATAGGGGTAGGACTGTCAGCTTCTGAAATGCATTCAGAGTGGCACTGTCATTCTCCAGCTGATCCCGCTTTTGCAAAACCTCATGAATAAAATCCTCCTCAGTGACCTTGCTTGGTGTGGCTGTCTTACTAAATTACCCGTGAACTAGCAAATAGCAAATTTTGTCTTTGGCCAGTATCATAAAATCCAAGAAGAATTTAGCAGCTGGTCTGATTTCAAAACCTAGGGTAATTTATTTGCTGTGATGCATAATTTGTATTTGCCATATTGAGAAAGGAAGTGCTATTTATAACGCAATTCCATCAGCACTGAATTTTCGCTTATTCAGATGTAATCTGCAGACTGAGCAGAAACTGGAGTGGGATGAAGACGCAACAGAGCTATTTATGGGCTATTGGGATGAAAGCCTCCATGTCTCCCTTGCTTCTCATCCCTTCCCACACTCCATCAAAGCCAAATGGAAACCCACTCTTAAAGAAAAGCATGGCTTTCTTTTCTAACCATGGGCACTGAAAGACTTTCTGAATATAAGAGAAAGAAATCTGATAACTTGCCCGTGCTTACGATGTCCAGCAACTTGCAACTCCAAATTGTTTAATTTCTGTTTCTGTTCCGTTTGTACTTACATAGACCTATTGGGGGGGATTCAGTAGCAAAATATGCATTTGCACATGGTACGTCCCAGTCTAAAGATGACTTAATGGCAGCTTGCAAGTTAATTGAGATCTACTGCACCCATGGTGGTAGCCCATGGAATAAAAGGGCTATTAAAATCCACTTTCATTCCCTTCTATTAACACTTGGGAATGGCACTGGGTTTTCAAGGTGTGTGTTGAAGTAATAAGGACATGAATTAACTTGTCTAGCAGAGAAGAATGAAAAGCGGATCCTCATTTGAAGGATCCCTAATGAAAGATTGGACTCTGGATGTCTTTAGCAGGAATTCCTGGTTATTGAATAAGCTGTGCATTTCTTGGATTTGAAGCTTATCTGTGTGTTTGTAAACTTGGTCCTTTAACCTGTAAACTTTACCTTTTTCATACATGCTGATTCCATCAGTCTGCGAATATCTTAAATCTACTCATGCTTGTTTACACTTGCTGTTCATGGTCTTTACTTGTCTCCCTTCCTTTCTTCATATCTCCTCGCCCTCTGTCTGTGTTGGGAACTCAGGCATTAGAGAGGCAGAAAGATTTCTTTGATTCCATAAGGAGTGAGCGGGATGACCTTAGAGATGAAGTGGTTGTGCTGAAGGAGCAACTGAAGGTATGCAAGAGGAATAAAATAAACTTATATTCCACTGTTGACCTTTTCCTCCTGTATGTTTTTGCAGAAAACGTAAATCTAGCTCACTAGCAGCGATTCCATGTGTCCTGTAAGTTGCTATTTCAGGGATTTTCAGTATGAAGTCCTTCCCTCTAATATTGACTGTGAGCTTTTAGTATAGACTATAGTATTAAGTAGTTGCTTTTGTGGGAGATGCTTCTCTGAGGGACACTTTATGCAGCAGATTTACATTTACAAAAAACCTGGGATCACATGCTTTCTATCATAAAGGCTAAACTGAGAACTGTAATATTCTGTGCTCTTTTCTGACTTCCAGCCATGTTTAATGGAGCAATTAAAGCAATTGTTTATTCAGAATATCAAGAACACTTGAACAATCCTCCCCTTTCTGAGCAGCAGGCTCTAAAGCATTGCTTTTGCTTCTCCACAGAAACATGGAATAATCCCAGACTCTGACATAGCCACCAACGGGGAGACGTCAGACATTCCTGATAATGAAGGACACTTGGATTCTTCCAAGACTGTTCCAGGCACAACTCAGGCATTAAAGGCAGGAGGAGATGGGACGCTAGGTAAGTGCTGTATTGTCCCTTCATGTCTTCCTGTCTGTCCATCCATCCATTCATTCATCTTTGCTTGGAGTTTGGGCATTTGTTAGTGGGACAATTAACGCATCACGCAGCATGCTACTTGTTGAATCACTTCCTGTGCATTTTTCTGCTTAATATCGATTACCACTTCAAGTATGTTGTGCAGTTTCCTGCAAAGGCAGGGTTCATTTCCCATTCAAGGCAACAAAGGACGAAAATACAAATATTCCATTACAGATAAGTAGCCATCATTGAGATTACTGTTTAAACCCTGCATCTGAAAATTGTCCCAGAATAATCCTACTGTTGTGCAATATTTTTCAGCACATACCTTAAAGAATCAGGAAAAAAAGCTTTTTAGTTTCCTATAAAGAACTTGTACGTTGGTTCATTGATATACAGGAGAACTGCAAGTGTCTGCTGAACAACAGTGCTGTACTATTAAGCAGTTAATCATAATACTTACTCATTTTTTACTTGTTGGTTTAACACTTAAATTCAAAGAACAGAAACAAGATGGATAGCATTAGGAAGGAGAAATCTGGCTGGCAAAAACACTCTTTTTACACAGTTGTGGTGAATGGCCACTCTGAAACTTTTATACTAGTGTAAGGAAAGGAAATAATACATTTGGTTATGGGGGGTGTTTTGTTTGTTTTTCTAAATGAACATGCTAATAAATAGCAACAGGCAGCCAACTGTTGTAAATGCAAGTTACCTTGCTTCGAGCTGTTTTTTCTTAATCAGTTTTTGTGTGGAAACAATACAGAACATGAAAACCAAGGTAAGGGTGTATTTTTAAGTGTAATACGTTTTCTAACTCTCCTTATCCTGTTTTTTTGAAATAGCTACAACATAGACCCAAAAGCTAACTGCTGAAACCACAAACATTTGTTTTTATATCCGTTGCTTCTAAATCTAAGTTGAAGAAAAGCTGTTACCTAAAATAAAAAAAAAAAGGTAAAGTTTATATCCAAAAAACCCCACAGAAGTTCCCATCCCTTTGGGTGGATGAAGTGGCTGTAAGGGCCACTAAGTACTTGAGCTTTGATTGGTGTTGGTAATGCTAAACAGCTGAACCATTTGCTTGCCAATCAGATTTTATGTTCAGTTTGTCATGATGCATCACTGATGATGCCTGTTTATGATACTTAGGAGCAAAATATTACAGAATAATCTTTCATTGCTTCATTATAATGGCATCAGACATTCATGCATGCATAAAGTGGTGTCAGGGTTAAAGCTGTAGAGAGCAGTGCTGAGGGAAAAATCATCTTTACTTCTAGTGTTACATCTGCAGGTATTACTGTTAAATTGCACTGCTTGAAACAGTTGTTCTCATCTACAAAAGCTGTAATTCACACAGCCAAGAGCATAAATTTTTTACTTTATGAAGATACAAGCCAGCACCAGAGACTTCTTGCTTTGAGAGGGTGGTGGTGAATTTCACTGATCAAAAACCCCAGACCCTTACTAATTCAATCGCTGCTTTGCCTCACGTAATTGGCAAAAGCTGATCTCTTATTAACCTATTCTTTGATTCATTCTCTTTCGGGTTTTAAATGGGGAGGTAAGTGCAGTGGTCTGGTCCCTTCAACTTTCTCAATGGTCTTTTAGGCAAAGCCAATGAAGTGGACATGAAAAATGAGATTTTGGAGGATGTGGGGAAAAGAGAAATCTTGCAGAATACTGAGCATGAGGAACACAGAGAGGAGTCTGAGGAGCAGGAAGTACAGACATTGCATGCTGATGAAAATGCAAAGGCAGAAAAAATGGTTGAAGAATGTGATGCCTTGTCAACAGTGATGTTATCAGACAGTAGGTGTACAGAACAAATTGTAAGCCTTACTGAACGTGTATCAGGGAGCACTTCTTCAAATGGTGATAGTGACACAGATGATTTGAGAAAGGTCCAGCAGCCTGTTAGTATGGAGGCTGAACACTGTGACTTAAATGCAAGGATAAATCAGAACTCTGATCTGGGTGCTCTGCAAGTTCATCGGATTTTTGAGACTCCTCAGGAAATGCATGGTGACTTCAGTACAGAGCATGAACTGGAATACGCTGCACCCAAACAGGAAGAACAAGAGGATCTTAAAACTAGGTGTGCCTTGAGTGATAATGAAATGGATCAAGAAGCTGACATTACAAGTGAGAGCTGTGAGCTGGTTTCTGACCAGGCAGGGCTACCAGAGATTACACTAGCAGGCATGCTTAGCAAAGAGGTAAATGTGGAGAGTCACACTGAAGAACTCCAGCATTCAGAAGAAAGTGCTGAAAACAAGGTTACAAATGTCTTGGAGGAAAAACTTGCTGAAAGCAAAGGCTGCACTGATGCAAGAACCGATGAAACGGCAGGTTATAGAGCTGAAGAAGAAAATGAGGTTGGAAACGCAGCTCAGATTCAGACAAGGGAAACAGAGTCTGTGGGTTTGGAGGAGACACGACGATGTGAAAGTGGTGTCCCAGCAGATACAACTGAAAAGGAAGGTGGAGGATATCAGGCACATATCCAACCAGTTTTTTCAGAGGACAGTTCTTCAGCATCATCAGAGGAACAAAACATGCAAAATAAAACTGAGCTTGAAAATGCTACGGCTAAAATGGACAGACAGAAGGCAGTATTAGTAAAAGAGTTAGAGATGTGTTCAGATTCTGCAGGAACAGGTAGGCAAGATAAGGCATCTGTGGAGGCTGTAGGCTGTATTACTGAGGGAAAAGAAAGTGTGCTGCAGCAGGCAGAGCCAGACACAGACGTTGTGAAGGAGGCGATGGCTCAGGAAACCAGTTTAGACCCAAGTCTTTTAGATGACAAAATTAAGAAGTCAGAATTGGAAACAGGGGATGAGTCTGGGAAGGAAAAGGGAAGTAGGAGAGAATGGGTAGAAGATTTAAAGCCAGAGGTAGAAGTTCAAACAGTTCAGTGTAATGAAGAAACAATGGGGGATACAGTGGGAGAGAAAAATACCCCTTTAGACCACGAAGTGCAGAATGTAGTTAAACAAGAGGAAGGTGAATCCAAAGAGGAGTCAGCTGTAGTTGTTAGTGTAACTGCTGAAAACAAAGTTGATAAAGAAACACTGGAAGAAAATGAGCAAGACTTAAAGCTTGCAGGCCACCATGGTGGTGGATTTGTTTCTGAGGAAGGTGCAGATAATTCCCTGGCACAGAAAGCAGAGCAGGATGAAAATGTTAGTGAAAAAGTTGAACTGGAGGGTCAAGCAGAGGAAGGACTGGAAGATGATGGTGATGCATTTGATTTTGATGAGGAGTCAAAACAGATACTAGAAACTGGTGAAAAATGTGATGGAGAGAAAGCTGATACACAGAAAGAAGAGGGTGGTGGAGCAAATGGTGCTGTTGGAAAAATTGCCCAAACAGGTGAAGCTGGAGAAGGAACAAACAAAATAGAAACTGAAGATGACAGCTTGCAGCATAAAGAAGGAGATGAGCTTGAAGAAACAGGGCTCTTGCAAGGGGAATCATCATGGAAAACTGATGAGAAGACTGATGTGATGGAAGATGAAATCAAATCATCAAACTCTACTAAAGTGGGAAAAATACCAGATGAAAAAGTTTTGGAACAGGATTTGGAAAGTGCTGACAATAACAAGGATGAAAGCAAGGAGGATTTGCAGGGTGGTAGAAGGGGTAAGGGTAAATCCAGAGATGACTGTACAATATCATAAGTTCAAAGTCTCAAGACTACATGAGTTATATGCCATTTGATCAGCCCCAGTACAGAAGCATGCACTTTGCACAATACATCAGACCTTAGGAATACGCTTAAAGTTTTGTCTTTATAGGTAACTCTCATCATAATACAACGTTATATGAAGTGGTAATTATGCAAGTATTAAATTATTCACTGACATACCTAGCCATAAGTAATCGTGCATGGGTTTGGTTTGCTGTTTCTCAGGTTAAAAGTTTTATCACCAAAAGAGCAAGCTTTGCAAATCAACTATTCAGACTGTCTTGCAATTAAAGTACTTTTAGTGTGGATAACTGCTGCTGAGGAATTTCTATAGGAAATTATATTTTTGTCTAGCCTAGATGATAGGTGTCTTGAATGTACTTATGTGCATTGGACCTTTGAACTTATATGCATACTTCTGCGTACTTACATGCATTAGGTCTACAGGAAGCACATTAACACTTCATGAAGGAACTCGGTAGATCAGCAACACTGATCTGATGTTGAAACTTCTTTCTGCATTATTAAAGCCTTGGAACCAATTTATTTTTTACTGTGGAAAAGATACTCTTATTTCACTTGGTGTGTATTTCTAATATGGTCATATTCCAAAGTATAGTTAGATCACTGTGAATCTGCATAGTCTAAACACTTTGGAAGAACAGTTTGAGGAAAATGTAACATACAGGTCTTAGTTTGCTGAAAGGAATGAATATATACGTGTTTACTTCTAGGCACTTTGTACCACAATAGGCCTTTTGCACCATGTCTCACATGGGTTTATTTTTTCTGAAGAAAGTGTCAATATACACTGTAATGTGTACTTCAACTTGCTATCAAGTACTGCCTAGCTATGAATATATTAAATATCTATTTTTCCAAGTATATTTTTGTTTAAAGTTGCATTTCCTTACTGCATTGTATTTTTTTTGAAAACTATGATTCTGAAAGAATGTTTTTGTCTCTGAAAAATTCTTACCTCTTCCTTTCTGGAAAGAAGATGACTTTGCATGTCTTAATTCTTGTTGGATATTGGACCAAAGACGATTGTTGTGTATACTAGCCCCCATGCCTTTTTGAAAAGCTGGATTGCTTTGAATTACTGGTATTGATTAGACCCTTTGATACCATTGGTGTATATTTTTTCTTGCATCATTGATAGTGTTCGGGATGCGTATTTTAAGTATGCATATTTTGCATACTTAAAACAAGGTTAAATGAATTTTTTAAGCAATGAATGTCCCAGGGAAATGGGGATTGAGGAGCTGGGGAGGGGGCTATGGAAGGCTGTACTTTGTGTTGATGTTACACAGTTGATGAAGCACAGACTGCAAAATTTCAAGATGTATATCAAAATGTACTGAGCTGTATATAATTGAAATAAACATATTTTATACTTTCAATTGCCTGTCTAGAGCACTGTTTATAAATCTGCATAAATATTTATTTGAATCTATATAGTGTCAAATACATTTTTCTGCAGCTTTGTTAAATTTACGGTGTTGTGCTACATAACTAGAAGAGCGGTTTTACTGGGAACAGGCAGGCTGTTCTGAATAGCTGCTTGGGGCTGCTGGTGTGACTTCATGGGATGTCTTCTCACCCTCCCAAGTACAGTTTACCCTTTTTATTTGCATCAGGACCAATTACTTGCTGGGCCACACATTATGCAAGTCATACAGATTAAAACCAGCTGCTTCTCACCCCATGCTCCCCTCCAAGCAGGAAGAGACATTCAGGATCTGTGGCTGATTAGGGGATGTTAGGTCAACTGTACCACTGAAGCAGCACCCTAGTTAGCAATACCTCAAGTCAACCACAATGCCAAGGTAACACGAGTAGTTTTTTACTTACAAACAGGCCTGTGCAATAGCACTAGTAACCACTACCACCCCCTCTCTGTGTCCTGCTTTCCCAGGCCTTCCCAGGGCCCAGCTCCATGCATCAGCCCTCTGTTAAGCTCCTTTGCTTAGGAAAACCATGAATTGGTGCAGTGAGTAGCCTGGGAATCGTTATCAAAGTGAAATTTAAGTGAGATGAATGTCACACTCCAATTATTCATTGTAGTATCTTTGTACAGCCATTATCCTTATTTCACATACAGATGAGAATTTTAATTAGCTGTCCTAATTCAGTAGATTGCTTTTTTTCTGCTCACCGCTTCTCAAGGTCCTCAGATCCTTGATATGTTGGAAAAATGTCTCCTAAATGCAAAATTAAGGTGACTCTGCAGAGATACCTATTAAAGTTAGTGTTCTGTGTTCGTGTGGTTTCAAGATAAGTGAAACCTAAGAGACTTTCATCTATACATGCAGAAAACTTTTCTACATGAATGGCCATTTTAGCAAACTGATTTTTGATGTGGTCTTGTGAATCCTGCTGCCAGCATGTCATCTGTCACAGTGGGGTGCATAGATGTCTATAATGAGGGGAGAGAGAACTGATGGTGAGGTGAGATTTGAAGGTTCATCCCAAAATGCTGACATCCGTTTTGCAGGGAAGGAGGTTGTGAGGAGCTGATCACTGGAAGCTGCAGGAGGTGTCCTTTCTTCAGGCAGGCATTTCACCCCACAGTGGTGGTTGTTAATGAAAGTTACTTAGCGGTGTGCACAACTAAGTTATTTTCAGGAACAAGGTGGATTATTTGGCCCTTTTGGAGTCAGTAAGTTCAGGCTAATTTTGTAGTGGCCTAGAGGTTTCCTTCTGCATCAGTCCTCGTTCTCTTTCTGAAACTTAGAACTTAATTTTTTGGTCTCTGCTGACTTGTGACTCCTAACTCTCTGTCCAAGTCTGAATATCTCAGACCTTTCTTTTACTATTTGCTCTCCTCATTGACCTTTATTTTTCCTCTCAGTCTTTCATCTTTTACAGAATTTGTCTTAAACTTCCTTTTCTTCCCATATAGATATGTGAAATTGTTTTATGATTTTGAAGGGGGTTGTACTTGTAAATTTCTTACTCGTGATAGTTTACAAAAATGTGGCTTGTTTGTTGTTTTTGTTCATTTTGTTTTTCCATAGCAATGCTCAGGTGTAACAATGTTGGGAGTGTTAAAAATGGCTAAAAAAAAAATTTAAAAAAAAAAATAGGACTTGAGGAGGTTCAAAATGAATGCATAGAACTGCGGAACTGGAATGTCACTTTAAGATCTGTATTTGGGTATTGCATCAGAAGCCAAGGTAAAGGTTTTATTTGGTTCTTTAGAATGACGACTGGTGTATGGGAACTTGTATACCCAGAAGGGGAATAACATACTCCATTATTACTAGCTAACAAGACTGTACATGTCTGCAGTATAGAGGGACAATCTTGAGAACAGTTTTCCCTATGATTTTATTCAGCTCTTTACTCCTTTTACTGCTGTGTTAACAAGAACAAAGGGGGAACCACAAGACTTTGACCTGTTCAGGATTTAACAACAAATGAGAACTGGTATTTTTAAAGTTTTTCAGAAACAGTTAAGTCTACCAGCAGAATTTCTATAGTAAAAGTCCACCAGCCTCTTACCTGTAATTTGTCAATTGCTTTCCTTAAGTTTACAAAAAGACCTTTTCCTTGAGTGATGTTTGGATTGTAACCATTTCATTAACAGGGCAGGCCTTAGATGTGCAGCTGAGCTCTGAACACCCTGGGTTCTGCGCAGGTGGATGCTTGCTGGCAGGGAAGGCAAGCTAAATAAACCTGCAATAAACATACACGTCAGACTTACGGAGTGAGACCTGTCTGAGGGCAATATATCCTCTTCTGATAAGTGTATTTGAATGCTATGTTCCAGTGTACTTCCGTTGAGGTGTACCTGAACAAACTAAGGTTATTAATTAATGAGGTAAAGCAATTTTAGTGATAAGGAAACTTGTGAGTACCTGCTAAAATGCTTTCACATTTTGCACCCCTCAGTAGGGAAGAAAAAACCCAAGTGATTTTGTTATTTACTTTCTAGGGTTTTTTTTCTCCAGTTGTCTCATTCTATAGTGTGCACTTTATTAATTAATGCCACACATATCCATGTGCTGATCTGTAGTACTTGCAAGTTCAAATGTAGCACAACAGTTGGTCCAGATTGCCCATCGCCTGCTTGATGTTTGACCAGGTGAACTATGAAGGATTAAAGAGAAAAGAATGTTTTACCAGACAGCTGAGTTTGAAACGAAAATAATTTAACGGGCAAATGTTTTTCTGGTCATAATACTGGAGATAACAAAAGTGCCATTGCCATGCTGTTTAGTAAAAGAAGTGAAGATTTAAAGGGCTGAGAATGTGCTTAGCTGTGATTATAGGTGTTTACAGTATTTTCATTATGTTAAACTATAAAGATTTGTGAGATTTTGTGTTGCAGTTGTGTTTGACCCTAGAGTTCTTGCATGCTAACCTAACGTAGAAGATTAGCCTCTTTGCATGCAGCTCGGTGCTGCTACTGCCGTGACAAGCATGTTCTGTGAGAATGACATAACCTCCCC
Organism: Falco peregrinus; assembly: GCF_023634155.1. Classification (NCBI taxonomy): domain Eukaryota; kingdom Metazoa; phylum Chordata; class Aves; order Falconiformes; family Falconidae; genus Falco; species Falco peregrinus. The sequence goes on from NC_073728.1 coordinate 9,229,658, forward strand.
TGGCTGCAGCCCCTTCCCAGCCCTGTCTGTGGCCTCATTTCCTGTGGTACGTGCATAACTACCTTCATCATTAGTTTCACTAATCTTAACTGTTCGGTCTTATATCAGATGCACTCTGAAATGTGTGGCTTGATCAAATCAGCACTGAACTTTCAGTTTTCTCTTTCAGACAGGCTGAAAAAACTCATTGATGAACGAGAATCCTTGCTAGACCAGGTAATCACAGGAAAACTGAAATGCCGTGTGTTTGCTAAATTATGATAAAGAATAGTATAGATTAAGAAAATTATAAAAAAAAAACAAATAGCCCTGACGTAAGGTATAGAACAGCAGTGCCATTTTGCCTTTCAGAACGTGTGCTGGGTTGCTCTTGCTGTGGACTTGCTGCGTTGCTTGCCACTTTTATTCTTCCTCTGCAACGTTTCTCCTGCACGTTAACTCAGGATACAGGGGAAGAAAGATACGACCCAGTGTGCCTGTTCCATATTGCTAACCAGTCGCATTCAGTGTCCTTAGTCACCTACAACTCCTTTTCCAGGACTGCTCCTGAAAAATAATGCTTCAGATTGGCCAAGCACAAGGGAAAAATAAATATGGTACAGAAATTGTAGAAGCAAATTTTATCTCAAAGAGTAAGCCTTCCTGATTGGTGGGTCTGTGGGTGACGGGCTGTTCAGAAAAAATGCTGGAGGAGTTATAGTAATTGGATAAATGGCAATGAAAGTAATTATTGCTGCTACCATGGTATTCCATAGCAGATTATAAAGCTTATTCAAAAAACTTCAGCTGATCTGTTTCTCTGCAGGACACTGTGCTTTCGTATATGGGCTATATCCTTGGCCTTGAGACTTCACACACAACCAAACACAGTTTGGGGATTTTAAGAATGTTTTAAGCGAATGTGCCTACAGAACTTTTACGGCTTTTTAATAAAAGTGTCATCTTCTACTCATTGTGTTTGGTCCTGAATTTATACATAAGCACTGATACTTAAAATATGATGAGTCATTTGTCCAAAGAATTTCTAGGAAATGATCTTGTAACAAAAATTTTGTTTGAATTTACATTTTAAAAAATAATTTGTTTTATAATACTTGAGTGAATGAGTACTGAGCTACAGTTTTCCTTACTGATTTTAATAACTGATTATTTTGTGTCCTTCAGGTTAAAAAATTAAAGGGACAACTGGAAGAAAAGCAAAAGAATGGCAAGATGGAAAACACACAGTCAGAAAATGAAGTTCTGGAAAATGGGACAGACATGCACATGATTGACCTCCAAAGTGAGCTGCATTTTGATTTTAAGGGAACTTTTGTGTCCTGCATGTGAGTGAGAAAATGTATCTGTATGATAACCACGTGGCTCAAAGTGAAAATGAGCCTTTGGTTCATGGGAGCCAGCCATGCACCTCTGCTAGAGGTGAAGGAACAATTATCCTTGGCTTGAGCAAGATTGCAATTGGCAATCTCCTTCATGTTCCCCAGGAGAGCTGGGCTGGGTTCCTGGTTAATTCTGCTTTCGGGGTGGTCAGAAGGGAATTGGGCAAGACTGGGAATAGCGCCTAATCCACTGGGCACTTTTTGGACATAGAGCACTTGCTGCTCTGCTGCTGCCCCAAGTAGATTCCGGTAGCATGGAAATTTTATGACAGACTTACTGGACACTGTTAACGCTTGTTCTGACATCTTTGATAAATCTGCAATTCTTGTAGGAGATGCCAACAGACAGATCAGTGATCTCAAATTTAAACTAGCAAAGTCTGAGCAAGAGATAACAGCATTGGAGCAGAATGTAAGTTTTTAGCTTGTTCTGTTTGTTTAGGCATGGTGAGAACACAAAGAGAAATTTTATTTTATTACATGAGAAATGAAATAATGATTCATGTGACTTTCCCTTAAAATAAGAAGCAGGAGTGTTGGCGCATCAGGGCTACTAAGAGTAAAATACTTTCATTTATGTATGTGGAAGAGTGAATATATGATTCATCTTCACTGAAGGAAAAATATTCAAAGTCAAAGGTATATTGAGAGCATGTACTGAACTCTTCAGAACACTTTCTTATGCCTAGCTATCGACAATTTTTAAATGGCTCCTGGCATGTGGTGTCCTGTATATGGATTTTATACAATACTCTTCCATTTTGACTGTTTGCTATTGTCCAGAGTATCTCAGTGATACTCTTGCTAAGATAAATCTAGTCAATAGACTGTATTTTTTGTTTCTGGATGCATATTAAATATGGGTATGTATAAAAGGTCTGGAGTAAGTTACCATGGCCAGGCTTCCTTGGTGTACATATATATTTCTTTCTATTTTCCTCAAAATATGCCTTTATTTTGTTAAAGAAAAAGTGAGCATCTCTCTGGTTATTGCTTAACTACTAGCGGAAGAGTAAAGCTTTAGAGTAACTTCATGGTACAGCCTTTTATTCAAAAAATTTGCCTTCACCTTAGGTAATACGATTGGAAGGTCAGGTAGCCCGGTACAAAACTGCTGCTGAAAATGCTGAAAGAGTAGAAGATGAACTGAAAGCAGAGAAACGCAAACTGCAGAGAGAGGTAAGTCTAAATGCAAACTGCCATAGGCTAGCAGTCATCCTGCACCGCACGGGGGGAGACCCTGCTGTCTGGTGCATTTTAGAGGAGGAACTACCCTTCCTGGTAGAGCAAAGAATAAACATCTTTTTAGTTATTATTTAGTGCTTTAGTTACTCATTCTAAATGTGTAACCAAACTTTCTGTACTCAGACTGGAGTAACAGTCACAACTAGAAGCTCCCACTGCCATTTCACCATCCCTTCCTAAACTGATTTCCAGTGCCTTGCTTTGTACCAGAGCTGGTTCTCTGGAGCAAACTCAGGTTTTGCTTGTGCAGCTTGAATCTAGAAGCAGCCTTCAGATGCTCAGATCTGCACGCTGCTTTGCAGCTGTGAATGTTCCCATGCTTCGACATCCATCAAGCTGAATTGCTGTACTTGTCCTTTGTTGTACCTGAAGGCTCATTACTTTGGGTGGTATAAATACTGAGTTTGTAAATACAAATCACTGATCTTTTTAGAATATGTGATTCAGAAGTTACAGCAGTAGAAAGCTGGAAATCCTGCTGTAAAGTTAATTTGGAAACTTCATTATTTAAGCACAGTGCCATGCCTTACCTGGAATGACAGTCTAAACTGTCAAGCTTCAGAGTCTAAACTTGAGCGCTAAATGGATGTGAATTGTTCTTATTGAGCCTGTTTTCCTTCTTGTGTCAATCTGTTCATGCCTGTTTGCTGTAGTGTTTCTGTCCACAGACTGTCCATGTTTCTCTCTCAAAAAATGCATCTTCAAGCTGTCTGTAATTTTGACCTTATTTGTCTTGCCAGACTTCATGTTCTCTCCAAGTGGCTGCTACAGTCAGCTTAAATATGTTTGTCAGCTTCTTTCACACTCACCTCCTGAGGGCTTTGGGATTTTTTTTCAGTGTGACTCTGCTTTTTCCAAATACTCCTTCTGCTGTGCTGCCTGTAAATACTGCTCTGTACAGTCCACCTCTCTCTCCCTACCCGCATCCCATGGTGGGTTTTATACCAATCTCAGGCACCAAAGTCACAGCTGTGGCTGTAGTTCTGGGAACCAGAAACATAAAAGCCAGGCAGCGAGACAAGTGTATGTCACCCAGCAGGTATTTCTGAGCATGCGTGCCTCTGAAGTTGAGGCAAACTCTGAGCCATTTGTTCAACGTTCTGTAAATACCTTGGATTCCTGGCACCATGCTTAGAAAATATCTCTCTGTGTGGCCTTCAGAGTAGTTACACAACATCTACTTTTAACCCTGCTAATAAGAATTTTCAGCTGCTTTATCTTGTAAGGAAATTCTAGCAATATAATCAATTAGTGTTGGTAACTACAAACATTGCTTTATCTTTAGAAAGGGAAAACGCTGTGGAAGTTACAGGCTTTTTTTCTGCTTCCTTCCTTCAGCTTCGTTCAGCATTAGATAAAACTGAAGAGCTTGAAGTCAGCAATGGCCATCTAGTAAAACGCCTGGAGAAGATGAAAGCCAACCGGAGTGCTTTACTGTCTCAGCAATAACCACCACCTTTCGATGGAAACTACTACTACTTGATAGAATCAGAACAACGTCGCCGATGCTTCTGTCTCTTGCTGTCTGGGATGCTTTGTGTCATGCCTTCTGAGAACAGACAACCCCAACATTTGCTACGTGCCACCCAGCTGCGGTTCTCTCTACGCAGACTCAAACCTACTGCACTATATACATAGGAGTAGCTGATCCAAATGGCTGTGCCTGCGGGAGCCCTTCCACACCGATCATTGGGTACCTTCGAAGTACAATATCCATCTACGGTATAAGAAGCACATCGGGCATCGCGTTAAGTTCTCCATCCAGAAGGCACAGCAGCCATTTATTGCCATTTAAAATGGCATTCAAAGAAAACATATAACTGGACTGGAATTTTGTGTCTTGCTGAAAATAAAACAAACAAACAAACAAAAACAAAAAACAACAAAACACTAAGTTTTGGACTTTCTCATGACAGTATCTGTAACGTAGTGACTACAGTAGAGTTATTCATGGTAGGTTTTTTCATTTACAAATCACTGTGGAACCACAAGCCATTACAAAGCAAAACTCCTTCAGTGGAAACCATGGAAGAAGATGGTCTTGGAAGCAAAAGTGACCTTAAATGACTTTGCCAATAAAACAAAGGTGTTTGGAGAGATTTTTGCACCAGTGAAATCATAAGACTATTTTATTTCAGGGTAAATAGGCAATAGCTTCATTGAATTTTCAACTTTTATTTGTATTATTTAATCTCTGCTCTTGGAGTTGAAGTAAACTACTTTTAAAGGATGTAAAATTGCATTAATAAACCAGCATAAGGCCATGTTTTAAGAAATGGGGGGGTTTGCACTTAGATCACTCACTCTGGTGCATTTGTCAAAGGAAGTGTCATTTGCCTAAACAAAACATGTATTGGGTTTTTTACATCAGAAACTATCTACTGGTCCATGAACTACTAGGAAACTATGCCGCTGCAAAATGCAAGTCTAATTTTTAAAAAAGTAACTGATACGTAAAGAAGCACTTTAGAAAATGTTACTGCCTATGGTTTTTCTACAAGTTCAGAAGTAGCAAATTATTTCCTTCTAAGGCCGTTACAAAGGTTTTCCACTTTTCATTAAAAATAGTGTAATAAATTAAGATGTTGCAGGCAATTTATTATACGCAACTAGCACTACAGCTCTGGTTTATTGGAAATTACTCTGAATGTACTACTCAATGGAGAACATCAGTTACCTGAAGAATAAAGCTGTCCTTTCCCCTTCAGCCCTAACAGAAAAGCTTGTGAGTAAGGTAGGCAACCAGTTGCTTAGGAATCTGCTCATGCAATGAAGCAGCATCTCCTGTTTGACAGGAGCAACCTTCTGTCGGTGCTCACTGCCTCAATAGATACAGTTCTATCAAGCCAAATCCAAACTCGGGAGACCGTTTCTTCTTAACTTGGTCTTCAGACTCTCCGGTCCATATCTTTCCCTAGCCTCTTCCTTGTGGTCTGGAGGTTAGAGTATAAACCGCTGCTATTTTCAACGTAAGGGGATCGCTGGTATCTTCTTAGAGCACCTTCACAAATGAAATAAACCAAAACCAGTATCTGAATGTGTTTCTCTGGTTTGGCTAGAAAATAACACCTTTCTCTTCATCTCTTCTGAGTGCACCCGGAAATTTAGGAATGAAGTACTGAAATTAATATTCCAGGAAAAGGATGAAGAAGGCTTTTTTTGTGCCCCTGGGGAAGTAAGTATGTCCTTGTTGATCAACTGTGGTGAAACACAGGGATGAAAGGAATCTTATAAATGAAATTTCCACTCTAGCTAGAGCTTTGGGTTATTTTTTTTCTTTCTTTTTTTTTTTTTTGTTTGTTTGTTTTTGAGAGGAACATTCAGGTGAAGAGCCAGGTTTCTTGTGGAATACCTCGAAATTGCTGTGGATACCAATTTACAATTTTCTGTGGTTGACTTGTGTAATTTCTGGTGTACAAAGCCTCTGGGGCCTAAAAACTGAACTAAGGGTTTATCAGAATGCAAACAAATTTACTAAATACAGCATCTTCCTAACTGATGTTGAGGTGTGTGATTGCCACCAGTCATGTTTTTATTTGTGATAGTGGTGAAAACGGTCTCTTCTGGCAAGATTCAGGAGAAACAACCTAGCAACTAAGCATTGGTCCAAAAGGCTAAAAAATAATACTTTGCTCATCAAGAAGTGATGTGTTTTATCATTTCAAAGTAGGTTGCATCTCAAACCCCATAAGCATGAAACTTCATGACAGAAATCAGATGTGTATTTCAACCTGGGTATGCTCTTAGTAGAAGTCTTTGTGTGTGATAAAGTAGCAGAATGTTGAAGCCACATTTCCCAGCCCCCACCCCCCCCCCACCCCCAAATTTCCAGTATGACTTAGCTTTAGAATAAGGGAAGAAAAAATAGTGGTTGGTTTCCTGCAAATTGTTTTACGTTTTCCTGTGAAGAATGTACAACAACAGGGCTTTGAATGGTCATAATAGTACATGCCCCAGTTCTTTTAATTGATCTCCAAACAAGAGAGCCTCAGTACCCATCCCGCTGACTCACAGCGGAGCCGAGGTGGTGGCAGCCTGGTGAGGAATGGCTCCTGGGGGAACCAGGACGGGTTTTCCTACAATTTCTATTTTAAATTGTTATCCTTCGGATTATTTTTAAATGTTAAATATTTTTATTGTTTGCAAAAGGAATGTTGCCCAAAATGTTTTTTCATTTTGTTTTGTTTTTCCAACCAAACTGTTACGAGATACGAGCGTGGAAAAGGAAATTCATTAGCAGCACTCGCCAATAAAAATGTGACTTGTTTGGGTAGTTTTTATGGAGTGGTCTGTCATGATGATGTTACTGGTAAAAGTTCTCTTGGAAAATACAGACTTTTGGATGATACTGCTATAAGAGCTCATTTTCCTTTTTGACATACTTCTGCAGACACAAATGTGAGCAATGCTGCTTGTAAAATGTACAGAGGGGCTTGTGTGCCTGAGGGCACTGGTGTGAGACATACCTCCAAATACTAACGTTTTTAATTGCAGGGTGCACTTGGGGAGGGGGGAGGGGGGGTGGGGCGGGGGACAGATGGATGGACAAGGGACAGTGTCCCGTCAGGAAAAAAATGTAATGGTGTTGCTTACTGGGTTCATTCTCCACTTAAGAGTATTTATGGTGAACATATAGCTAACGCACACGGCAACTTGCCTTGGAAGAGTCCTTTAATGAGGCAACTTGCTTCATCAAAAACGTGTCAGTTCTAGCATGAAACTTGATGTTGCATTGGCGATACGGGTGTTTCCTGTAGAGGATCTCTTACACTAAGTGTACTGAGGAGGTTAGTGCTTCTCTCTGCTTTAAATGCTCTAAACAATTGATTATACAGGTTTGGGGGTTCGTTTGTTTTAGGCAGCTAAGTGATGTTTGACACACTTTATTAGGAACTTTACCCGTATGTGTTTAAAGGAAGAAGCAGGGAAACTGTAAAAATAAGGTGTACATGTACAATTGCTAACCTGTGTAGCAGGTATTTACCAAGCAAGATTCCCCAGCTCGCTGCATTCGTTCCCACTGCCTGTAATACGCTCCTTCAGACTGAAAGCCTTCTAGCAGCTGGGTTTTAAGAGCAGGTTTTAATCACGGCACGAGACGCCGGCCTGCCGCTGTGCGGGACGCGCGGCCGCCGCCTCTGAGGAGACGAGGGGCGGGGTGGTGGCAGCACGCGCTTGGCGCTGGCGCCCCGCCGGCCAATCAGGGGCCGGAGCGCTCCCCGCCGCGGCCAATGGGCTGGAGGCGCGGGCGGGGAGCGGCGGGTGGCGGCCGTTGAGCGCGTGCCGGGCGCGGCGGTTGGCGGCTGGGCGCGGCGGGGAGCGGGTAAGCGGCGGGGGCGTTACGGGACGCGGGGGGTGCGTGTGGGCAGCGGGGCTCCCTGGAGCCGCGGTGAGGGCTGTGGGCCGCGTTCTCTGCCCGGGGAGTTCTCCTTGGGTGCTCTGGGGCGCCCCCCTGCCTCCCCCGGGGCTCTCCGCCATATGGAAGCTGCGCTCTAACATCGGTGCCACTTTCTAACCGGCGCAGCTACGTCGGTAGTAGGAGCAACAAGGTTGTTACGTGCCTGGGGCACAGGTAGAGCTGTTTTGATTCTTGTTCCCCTTAACCTGGTCTTAAGAAGTGTGGGGGGAAGTCACTTGTCTGTGATAACACGTTGTGGTTTATGTATGGGTATCTTGAGCTCTGCTTTGGTAGTGTTACAGCAAGATTTTTTAAAATTTAATATTATATATAATTAATTAATTAAATTTTTAAAAGTTGCCTAATGCTTCAGTGAGAGATGAAGTTAAAGTTAACCATCATAAGAAAGCTCACGTTTTTGAAACAAAAATAACGTTAGAAGCACATAATGAAATCATAGTAAGGTGTGGGGTTTTTTGGAGGGTGACTTCTATTGATGACTTCTGGTAAATGATTAAAATTACTTTCATTAAGTGATTTTAAACGGTGTCACTTTAATGACGATGCTCAGCGGATGCGGGCGCAAGAAACAAGCCATGTTTGCCTGTGAGGAGGGGCTGACATGAAGTTATCCCTTAGGGGGGTCTGTTTGCAAACCTTCCCGTGCGGGCAGGAGGCCTGGATCACGCTGTTGGTATCGAGTGGGCAGAGCTGGTGTAACCTGTATGTTAATCCCAGAAACAGGGGTAATGTTCATTAATTAAAATTGTTAAGCCAAGAAACGGGTCTGAGCTTCCAGTCTCCCCTCATGCTCCACCTGCAGCTTGTGTTCTGCTCCAGTACGTCACTCAGTTCCTTATGAACTATGTTTCACCGCTCTGGAAACTTCCTCTAGAGTTTGAGTCGGTGACTTGCGTCTTTAGAAGCATGTGAAACCCAGTTTATGGGCCTGTTGGTTGGTCTGCATGCCCTCGCAGGGGGAAGAGTTACAGACAGGACTGTAATTTGCTGTGCTGTACGTAAGATTATAGTTGGGTTGGAGACCAGTGACTATAACAGAAAACTTTTGTGTTTTACGTAAATAGTTCAGAAAGCATATGTAACAGAAATACGTCTTAACATTTGTATATACCCTTCTCTTCGCTACAAGCTTCTGGGGAAGATGGAGAGGAATGGACGAGTATGAGAAAAAAGCTTCACAGAGAACATCTTCCATCTCTAAGTGCTTTTTCTCTTGTTTTTTGTTCATGTTTGCTATGAAACTAGGTTTGTTGCCGGTGCAGAGCAGGTGTATTGCTTTGCTTTGGTGTATTGTCCAGCTTTCTTCTTTTGCTAAAATAAATGCTCTGATCCAAGAAGCCATCTTCCTGTCCTCCTTTATGACTTACGCTTTCTGGTTGTAAAGATTCTCAGGATTTCTTATGGTTCTCTGCTTGATAAACATTTCTTCTTGTTTCCCCAGAATTAAAAGTAATGTGCTTCCGTTACCCCCTTGTCCAACACCTGAAGAGTGTTTAGTTCTCAAGGTACACAGAGCTCTTAAGTTCACCTCTTGACTCATTTAAAATTTTTATAGCTCCTGGACTGAAATATAGTCCCTACAGTAAATATACTGGTCGTGGATCAAGAAGGTGTAAGCTTTTTGTGGCAAGGAGTGCTTAGAGGCCAGTATACAGTCAGGAATGGTGTGAGCTCTGTTTGCAGTCACCGAGTCCATTACCATCAGCATCTTGACTTTCAGAGTCAGTATGTGCGTCTAAACACCTCTTGTGCTGTCATGGAGTTAGCGTATGATGTAAATAGTTTACTGTGTATCAACAGGGAGTCTGATGATTCACCAGCCAAGAAATGCTTCAGCGGTAAAAGGATGGAAACTTCACCCAAGAGTGTAAGGAAATAGGATTAATTGGTCTCTGAGGATGCTTTTATTTAATTGAAATCGAACAAGCAAGAACAGCAAATTCGTATTACAACCTTCCATGAGCTCTTAGAATTTCTTTGGGAACACGTCATGTAATTCCTAGCTTCTATACTAGTGTGCAGTAGGTAAAAATAAGATGGTTAATTTAATGTATTTTTTAAATAGTAATGTCCTGTATACTATGGGGTATCTCAAACTTCTCTTGATTTTTATTAAGGTGAGAAGCTGCTAGGAAGAGACAAGCTCATGACTTTGAGAGGTTGAAGTAGAAGTGAGTTGTGTGGATTACTTCTGAGGAGGAGGGCTTAAGTGTTTGTACCATGGAATTAGAAAATAGCAGCGATGTTAACAGCAAAAGGAAATGCATCAGTCAGACCTCCCATCTTTTTCCTTACTGTGAGGAAGCTGAATGCACGCTCGTCAGAGGTGTTGAAGCAGGAGCTAACCACTCAGGTTTTGGCCAGGAACATTCTGCCAATGTTTCAGAATTAAAGTTGGCAGAGGAAAGCTTACCTTATTTAAGTTCATCTTTAGATGCAGATATTGATATGTATAATACAAAGATAATGAGAATTTGCTGTGCACAGGTAGATGTTAGCAAGAAAGAAGCTGATGTGTTGGAAGGGGCATGTGACAATGAAGGGTGTCATGACAGCAGACAAAGCCATTTAAGTGAAGATTCGGAGTATCTTAGTGTTCATGAGCAAGATTTTGATGATAGGAATAGCTCAGTTGAGTTTTCTGAGCCAAGGGAAACTATAGGAATTGAAACCTTAAAGCTGATCGATCCAGTTCGTGAAGTTCCAGGGGATGGAGTCACACAGGAACAAAATCTTGTTGATGTGTCACAAGATTGTTCTCCTGGTTCTGAGTATGGCGTAGGTGACCAGACCTGCCCAGAAGCAGCTGTACCAGCACTTCCCCACCTGTTTCGGGACTCTCTGTCTCTGCCAGATTGCAATGGCATGACTTGTGATCATCAAGAAGAGCAAGCTGAATATCATAGTGGTGTTTGTGGAAGTATGCTTGGAAGTCATTCTTGTGGGAATGAAGGTAGGGTCTGGCCAAATCTGCTGGTACGTGACAGTATACAAAATGGCGAGGTGAAAGACACAGCACTGATTGATGGCACGCTGCCACCCCAAATCTTTACAAGTGAAGAAGTGTCTGAAAAGAATGATGGACGCATTCACAGCATCTCGGTGAAGCAGGACAATCCTTTACTGTCACCAAGGGAAGAGGCCCCTGCAGAAGCTATGCAATTTTGTGAATGTGCACGGGACTCTGATTTCTACAGTTGTGAAGAATCTGGTGTGTGCGCACATGGTACCAGCTGCACTGACTGCACTACAAAGGATGCTGAAACCCAATTTGCAGTCTCTGAAATTCTCACTAGCAAGAATATCTTTTTTGGGGTGGAAGTTGCAGAAGAATCCTCCCACGGAAAAACCAGCTGCCTGAACTCCGAGTTGGAGCATCATGAAACCTTGAAAAGTGTTGCCAGTGACTCTATGATTAACCAGGCTGTTGATGCGAGTTCTGATTTTAGAGCTTGCTTTACAACAAGCAGAAGTACCAGTGCTCAGGTTTGTGTCTCATCAATGGCTATTAATACAGAAATAACAATGATGAACAAATCTCGACCAGTGGGAAGGCGTCCTGAAACCTGTGCAGACGTTGCTTGCAATACAGACTGGTCATGTGGAGAGGGTAGCACAGAGGAAATTCAGTCACAGCTTACTGACATGCTGAAAAAACATGCCGTTGGCAATACTGCAACAGCTGAAAGTTCACAAACTCAGGTAATTTAAAAAAAAAAAAAAAAACACAAGCAAACAATTTTGGTATCTAGAACTTTTTAAAGTTAAAGCTCCTCAGAACTTGTCTATAAAAATGTTAATCTGTAACTTGAAAATTTTTGTTTGTTTGTTTAGGAGCATCAGGAGTCAAAAAATGAGCTGCGTAGCAGTGGTGTAAAGATAAGCACTGACAGGTGGGTTGTGGGTTGGTCTTGGTTTGGACTTCTAGATTGAGGATAAGACTTTCATCATGATTGAAAGGTGGGCCCTGACTTAGCAAAACTGATGGTATTAAAAGATCGTTGGGCAGCAGTTCCTATGCTGTAGGGTAGGCAGGGACCTGGACAAGCGAGAAGAATGAGCTGAAGACCTCCTGAAGGTGAACCAAGACTGAAGCAGCCTTGCTCCATGGTTGCAGACTGGCCAAGAACAAGTCAAGTGTAAGTCAGCAGTGCTCCCATATGGCAAGGAAGGGAAACAAACAGCATCCTGGGGGTGCGTTAGAGCACAGCCAGCGGGTGGAAGAAGTGTTGATTCTTCTCAGTTTGGTGCTCGTGAGATTGCATCTGGAAAGGTGTCTCCAGCTGTGGGCCTTGTAGTGCAGGAGATTGGTGGACTAGGGAAAGCCCACAGAGATGGCGAGGGGAGCACCTGATGTGTGGGGAGAGCTGGGGGCACTGGGGTTGGTCAGCCTGGAGAAGGAAAGGCTGTGGAGGTGGGGAACCTCCTTGTAGTTCTTGGCAACCTGGTGGTGGGTTGCAGAGAAGTAGGAGTCAAATTCTTTGCAGAGGTGTGTTTTGAAAGGGCAAGAGCCAACAGTTACAGTGGGGGGAATTCTAAGTGGGTGTAAGAAAGGTTCATACAGTGAGAGTCATATTGGCTACCATACCTTGGAGTTTTAAAACAAACAAAAAACCCCCCAAACCCAACAACAAAGCTGAACTGGCTAAAACCCTGAGCTAATTTTGAAGTTAGCTCTGCTTTGAACAGGGGTTTGTACTGCAGACCTCCAGAGATACTTTCCAACCTAAATTATTTTGTGACTCTGGAAAAAAATAGGTGTGTCTGTAGATGAACAGAGTTGCCACGTTTATGTTCATACAACTGCAGGTTATGGATAGAAATTCTGGTGCTCGTGCAGTTCCCACCTCTCAGTTAAGGTTGATTATAATGTGAAAGCTACCGTAAGACAAAAGTTTTTCCTGTATAGTGAATAGGAGGAACTGGTTTAATTTTTCTTTTCCTTTTTTCCTTAAATTATATCAGAAATAGCTTCTGGAAAGCTACATGTTTTAAAATAAAACATAATTAACTTAATTGATTCAAGAGCTTCAAGATTTTGTTTGTTATTATTATTTTAAAGCCTGGTACACCTTGACAAAAAAGCTGTGAAGAATTCTGCATCAAGCTACTGTCAAAAAATACTGCAGAGAGCAATTGAAGCAGAATTGGAGGTTCTGAACACTCATTATCAGATGTGCTATCAACACTGCTTGAAGATTTACAAACTGGCTTTGGAGGAAAACACAGATTTTAGCAGGCACGTGCTTTAATGTCTTTTTAGATTAAATGGATAACTTGGTTAAAAGGCATTAATTGCTAAATGTTATTGATGTATTCCATCTGTAGCTTGTAATAGTATTTAAAGGTAGTGGTGTTGTCCAAAAGAGTTTACGTCCTTGTGACTGCCAAGCCTTTATTTTCAGCCTAAAAATTTCATAGCATTCACAGACCCAGCAAAATACAGTTTGTTTCCAGGAATGCCTTTCTGTACAGAAGGAATAGCACAGAGAATCTGCTCAGGAGTGGGCAAGATGCCCTGGTAAAGGAGAAAGAGAGAGGAGGTGCAAAACTGTTAGGAGGTGAGGCAGACAGGGGGTAGTGATTGCAGTCTCCAGCTGATAAAGCATACGACCTGTAACGCACCTGGAATTCAACCAAGAAGTCCTGCCTCCAAAGGCTTTACTGGGCCATGGGTAAGCTACAAAACCTTACTGCCATCTGTAGTGCCTGCTCTGTGGCGTGCGGGAGGGTTCAGGAGAGCAGGTGGTAATGCTGTGAAACAGAGTACAGCTCCTGAGAGCGGCTGTGTGCATTAGCAGTGAGCTTATTGTGTGTCATGTGGGGGAATATTTAAACGCTATAAAATGTTTGGGCAGTTCTGGAAGCAGTAAAATGAGTGAAATGTCTAAGTTGATCTTGTTTTCTTATGCATATTTTAACAGATGTAATGGAAATACTAAATTATATTCATCTCTCATGTCGGTTTTGGAAGAGCTAAGAAAGAATTACAACAGTATGAGAACGAAAATAAAAATGGGCATATCTTTAAATGCACTTCCACCGCTATCAGTTGAGATTAAGTTGTTCCCAATCTCATCTTCTTATGTCCCCTGCAAGGTAACTTCTTACTTGCTTTTTGGTTTTAATATAAATTGTTTCCTTCAGAAAATTAAGACAAACCTTTTCTTTTTTGACAGTTGATCGGAAAGGATCTTTGCTATGAGTAAGTAGCTCTCATCTGTGATATTTATTAAACTTCAAAATACATGAGAAGTGAGTTTAAAAGGTGTTAAGCTTAGAATTTCTTTATTTCAGGATGTATCTTGTTGTTTCAACCTGTTTAGCTGAAAGACTAGCATAGCACTTTAGGTACAGGGATTTTATTTTAAAGAAATTTTTACTTTGTAGCGTTGTAGTATGCAAACTATGGAGTTGTATTTTTACTGTCTTTATAGAAAATGTTTTCAATTTACATGTAATTTTCCCAGGTCCCTAATTTCACTATTAAGATCATTGTCTCTAATCTTAATGCTGTCTATCTTAAAAAAAAAAAAAAAAAAAAAAAAAGACTCTGTTGCCAACAAAGATAATATTAGGCATATAAGAAGCTGTTCTGGATGGGGAAGATAACTTCATATTTCGGGCACGCACATGGTATTGCATGTTCAAGATCCACATCCTGTTACTTTGTGTAAGTGGAGATTAAACCAGATTTGGCAGTAAGTTTTTACTGTGTCAGGTAAACAGCTAGAGATCTTTCTCAACTTTCTTGTTAAGCATTAGTAAAATTAATCAAAAATTTCACTGAGATATCAAATTGTAAAGACGTGCATAGACACATCACACAGAAAGCCATCTAGTTATAAAGGAAAAAGAGCCTAATATACGCCTAGAACATAGCTTTATATTTCAGATTGCAACCAATGCTTTTATAAAACAGGTTTCAAAAACCTTTGGTTCTCATTTTAAGCTAAGATTTATTAAGCACGTGTATTTTACTGTGAGCTTTTGGAAGTATTTAATACTTCACATTACTTGGTATCATTGTAGAATTTAAAATTGCTGTGCCATATTTTCTGTGGAATTTTTGGATCTGTTTTAGTTCTGTTTCAGAAAGAAAAGCTGTCTTCGAAGCACCAAAACTGCAAGAAAAGATGATCTCTGTTGACATGGTAGGGACTTCTTTGTTACTGAGTTTCAGAGACATTAACGTGGTGAAGCATAGTCTCCTTTTAGGTATATGCAAATACAATCACAGTCTTCAGGGCTGAAGCTGGGATTCTCTGCCAGTAATTGCAAATGCAGCTCACGTGACTAGAATTTTTATTGTCCTTTCAAATAAAATAACTTGGAGGGTTCTTGAAGATGATCAGTGGGTTAACTTTTTAAAATTCACCTGTTCAATCAATTAATATTCTGAAACATATAAAAATAACACATAATCAAATGCAAGTGCCATGACATAACTGAAACATCGTTGTAGGACTGTCCACAGACTGTATGTTCAACTGCTGCTGGTCAGCCAAGTGACTCTTCTTCATCCAAGACATTTGAGAAACGTAAAGGTCAGGACACGGAACGTGGTAAGCGGTCGACTTCTAGTATAAACACTATTTTTTGTTAGCTGCGTTGTTGGGGAAAAAACCAAACCCTGTGTAAAACATATACAGATACTCAACTGTCCTTTCTGTGGTGGAATGCTTAATGTTTTATCAGCTCTATGTTAATTTGAAAAAAAACCTTTGCCACTTAAATCACAAGTGAAGAGTAGTATGTGTCACCTCTGTGTAATGTAGTACCAAGTCATAGAGGTAGGTGGAATCCTCTTAAACACAAATATTTTATATTCATTCGTATGACATACCACACTCTGAATTTTAACACACTGAAATTTTTTTCAACTGTCAAGACTCTATCAAAAAAGAAGAAGGGAATGAATATTGGTTTGATGCTAAAGAGGACGTGACAATAGCAGATTCTTCAGTAACAGCTGAAGAAAAGAAAAAGCAAAAAGGAGAACAAGATATGATTGATTTAAGAGGTAAGGTTGTGTGCTTTAAGCTGCTATACCAAATAATGATTTTTATGTATTATTTGAGTATTTTCTGTTCCTTCTACAAGCATAAATAAACTTGGAAAAAATGCTAGCTGGATTTCAGACTTACTTTTTCGTTGACTTGCAGTGAATCCTTGTACGGATGTTCAGCTATTTTCATCCACGTTTTTCCTTGAAAACTTTACCTACAGTGGTTAAACTCAATTTAGTAAATGTCCAGCCAGTTGTGTAGCTGGAAATCTTTCTTTCTTCTCCTCCTCTTTCTGCTTCCTTCCCCATACTTCCTTCTTAAGAGTTAGCTGGGAGTGGTCTGCGTTTGGGGACTTGGGTCCCAGAGACAGGCATGGTTTGAAGTCCCAGTGTGTTGCAAGCGGAGAGCTTGTGTGCTCCGTGGTGGGGACTCACCGTACACTGCCCATGCTTTAGCACTGGTACCTGTTAGTTCATACCAGTGATTTCTCTGGTTGTATCTTTTCTGCCTCTTCAACCTCAGGAAATACTCACAGAGAAGAGATTTCACAAACTAAACTGTTCCACTTGTCAGGATGCCCATTTTCTGGAGAAGATAGCCTTTATTCTTTTAGATTTCTAAAAGGTTTTCTATCTACGCTTTCCAAAACCGACAGAGATGATGTTAGCTTGAACTGGAACAATAATAGTTAGTAATGCTTTACTTTCTTACATTTATTATTAGCCGCGAAGACAATGGAGAGTGGAAATGAGTATTCTTTTATTCGTGTTGGTGGCCTTTGTTCCTCGGTGTCAGAGGTATGCCTGTTCTTATCTACATAACAGTGGTAATGTCTTGCCTCCTTTCTGAATCCTTTCATACTCTACATTTGCAACCAAATGTGCTTCTATTTTGTAGGGTGATTTAAGATCACATTTCCAGAAGTACGGGATTTCTGACACTCTTATCTCTGTGGATTCTGGTAACTGCAGGTATATTAATACAAGTTTTACTTGTTTCAGACTTCTTATCTGTTGAAGTGAATCATAGGAGATAGGAGGGAGTTGTTCATGAATTTGTTTCAGTAATTAATGTAGATACAGATAGGCTGACAAAAACTTGTCGTTCCAGACAGCTTCTCATCTTATGAGAAGGTAAGGAGTCTTGAAATTTTCTGTTGAGTTTAATGGAGATACAGTTAATATTGAAAAGATGAGAACTGTCATGTGTTCTTACTGATAATAATTTAATGTGCTTTAATTAGTTTCTTTTTTTTTTTTTTATTTTATGCCTTAGATACGCATTTCTTTCCCTTAAAGACACTAATAAAGCAAAGTTAGCTGTAGAGGAAATGAACCAGAAAAAAATAAAAGGAAAACCAGTAAGCGTTGAACTTGTAAATACTTCATCACAGACTAAATATTCAGTTTCCCAAGTACTCACAAATAAGCTTTGGCAGGAAATTCAACCTGTTGATAACGGTCAAAGAAACAGTCAAGATAAAACACTCACTTCAGCCTCCAATTCTGTGAAGGCAATTGACACCACCTCTGCTTCTGAGAATATGCATCTCCTTCCCATGACTTCTTCAAAAGTTTTTTGCTCTGCACAAGTACCTTCAGAAACAAAGTGCCCTGCTGTGAAATCATCTCCTGAAATTTTGGCGCATTATTTGCTTGGAGTTAATAAAAAGGTAAATATTACTGAGGCTCCTTTATGTGGCATGTTAAAAGCAATACAGCTTCTTGTCCCATAGTACGTTAGATTTAATACATGTAGAGTGATGTTAGGATATGAAAACACATTACGCGTCGGTAATAAATTTCTGGCATGCTGCAGAAGGGTGAGAGCACTATTCATTTACCCCTGTATCGAATTGTGGTACTCACATCTGTTTTTTCTTAATCCTAAGCCAGTTGGGAACCTGGCCATTTGCACTAGATGTTTTTCATCTTGCTTTTCTTCTCTTTTGAGCTTTCACTTATAACACTTTTTTTTTTTTTTTTTTATATATATATGACATCTGGTGATTTTACACAAGGAGGATTTTGGGATACTGGAGGGGAAACTCTTGGGTTTTTCAATATAAATCTAAAACATCTATGTGTAAATACAGTACTTTATATTTCCTTGTATTGGTTGTTGGAGGATAAGGCAAAGTTGGTGACTGCTGGATTGCTGGTGTTGCTCTCTCAAATGATAGATACAGTACTACTGGGGATTTAACTTTAAGCATGCTAGTCCTCTGGAAAATGCAAATTGATCTAATTTAAAGTAGCAGAAATGTCAGTTACACATAAATGCATATAGTCATTTTATTTGTGATTTACAGATTGGATAATATGACTGGTTGTATTAGAATAACTTACTGATCTAAATCTGTATTTGTCATTTTTTCTGTTTCTGTAACAACAGTGTGGCAAAGATGTGTTGTATTCATTGTACAATACTTAACCCATTCACTTTTTGCTTATTTTGTTGCGATTCTAGGATACTGGAGAAAAATTCCTGCAGAAAACATCTGCTCCTTTCTCCACCAATTCATACAATGATTTCATTTCTCCTGATGCAGTGAACTCAAGCAGCTTTACCAAATTATTGAGGAGGCTTCAAGAAATTCATCCAGAGGCTAGTAGGTGAGAGTATTTGGTTTTAATTTCTGCCCTGATTTGTAATGGATCCAATATCCATAGTAACTAAGTGCTAAATGTGTTGCACAAAATGTGATGTAGACAGTTACTTCTTTTACTTATACAGAGCCAAAATCGTGAGTGCTCTGCTGGAGGTGAGGAAGAACAACAAAGGTATCCTAAGTGGCTTGTCCATCAGTTCTATTGTGGAAAGGACCTCTGTCATTCTAAGGAAATCGACACCCACTTGTGGGTGGGAAAAACAATGTAAATAAGTGAGTATTCTAGCCTACAGAAATGTGTTGAACTAAAACTACTTGAAAGTGTGTAGCTGTATAGCCTGACTAGATTAGTAAGTAACTTGGTATAAAGCTCTGAACAGATCCACTTAAACAATGGTTTCTAAGGATTGTTCGCTGTTTTGTGGAACATCTGTAAACAGACTGGCTTGCTGGCCATGCACTGCTGGACTCATTAACTTAGTGGAGACAATGTCTTGCATCTTCTGTACAACGGTGACATCTAATGGCCAGTCCTTGCGTACCATGTCATAGAGAAATCCCAGCATAGGCTCATTTTTGGTTTAAAAATTGATGATTTTTATTTGATGCATGAAATGCAGTTCTGGACTAGAAGTCTAACAGAGCAGGGCTGTATGTCTTTTAGGTTTTTTGCGTTAAAGGACATCTTGTGTGGTGACACGGCACTGGACACTGCAACAAACTGAACATGCTAAAAATGCTAAAACCACAGCCCAGAATTCCAGGGGTGTGAATATATATATATTCTCCTGTAGGAGACTTCCTTGAGTTGGTGTTTATTTCAATCTCCTGCTAAGCTTGGTATTCTGCTCGCTTTGCTGTTAGCAGTGTGACTACTCTGTTTCCCGCACTGTTCTTAGTATGTTCTTAGCAAAGCAATGCTCCAGCTTTGCTTTTGCCCACAAACAATCTGTATGGTATTTATTCTTCTGTAGGGTTTCTTCCCAAAACTGCACCAAATTCTTAATGCTCTGATTTTGCTCTCAGAGCTTCAGTTTCAAGGTTGTCCAGAAGTCAGTTTGGCTTTAACTGAAGCCACCTCTTCCAAGATGAGTAGTATTTGTGCCGATAGTTTTACCTATCCAGGTGTCTTTCCCACCCATTGAGTGTTGGTTATCAGACTAAACTCCCCCGGTCAGATGCCAAGGCAGATGTTACCGTCTTGCACGAGTAAACCGTAACACAGCCTTACCCTGGACAGAACTGCTGTGCGTTACGTACTCGGACTGTCATAGAAGCAGAGTGATTCTGCCCAGAAAGGCAAAGCAGAAGCCTGGGCTAGAAAAGCTTCCGTGGGTACATGAAATACACAAATAGATGCTTATAGGTCATCCGTCTCAGTCCTGCTCTGGGAAGGAACATCAGTGACCAGGAAAGTCCTTCAGAAAGACTTGACTGTAATGGCATTAAATACATGGAGACATAGGACGGGACTTCACATACAGCGTGAGACTGTACCTCCCATAGTAATGAAGAGCACGAGCAAGTCTCAAGCGATATGCATGTTTGGCCGAGTTCCTTTTGAAAGGATTAGTGTAGTTTGGCATTTCACTGCCCTCTGAGCTTTTACAGATGCCTTTATGAGTCAATATACAATTTAATAAAGAAAAGTCTTTGTATTAATCTACTGACTGATTTCCTCAGGACTGCAGATATGGACGTGTACTCATTTAAAAAAAAAACAAAACAAAACAAACAACCTTACACTTAAAAGTAGTTTCAATTAGTAAGGTTTTTAGCAGCCTCAAACATGTTATGCTTTCCCTGTCAATTGATTTTTATTTTTTTTCAATGGTGCATGGGCTTTACAGTTCTAACTGTTCCTATGATAGTATTTTTTTTTCTGTTGCTTTGCTAAAGAGATGATGACCTATAAAAATTTTTACTTTCATCATAAGGGAGCTGTGAAATAGCCAAGTCGCTAGTAAGTAATGGGGAAAAAGAGTTCTCATCTTTCCATAGTAAGAAATAAGTACGTGATATATTTAAGAAAAGATGATTCTGCTAAAAGCTTATCTGTGCTCCTGCTGGTATGTGCGTAGCTTTAGACTTCCCTGAAGGGTAAGTGTCCAAGGAGAAGTACCACCTTGGAGCCTTGTGTTCTTGCAAGCTGATGAAATGTCCACAGTTGTACAGATAACCCTTTTACATCAAACTGTATTACATAGTATTTAATGTATAACGACTTAAATTCAGCTTTGAAGTACAGCACGATATAATCTTGCTTTTTTCTTTGGCTGACTTAGCCTGGAGTTGGACGTCTGAATGTTTATAGATCTTGTATATTTGTTAGTTTCGAAGGAGTAAATTCATTAGAAATGAGAAGTTAGATTTTGGACTGAAGTCCTTTTATTCTCATTAGTGAGCAGTTGTCATACAAACAGTGTGCTTAACCTTTTTCTCTTTTCTAAGCCTAACGGTAGGCAGCAGTTAACAGGAATTGTGATGCTATAAAAGTTATTCAGTGCAGCATTAAAAACGGCTGTTTCCTTAGATTTTATTAGTACCAAATGTCCATGCTTGGAAGCTTTCTGTGAAATTAATAATCTGCATAGTAACAATTTAAAAACAGGCCAGTGGAGATGGGTCTTACCAAAGCATAACTAACCGGGCTTTGAGAAACATACAGAAATGCATAGACCCTGTGTACTCCTAAATGAGGATTTGATAACTTAATTTTGAATTAATTGAATTAATCAGCAAATCATACCTGGTGATCCTTTTTTTTTCCCCACAAAGTTTATGTGTTTTGTTTTATTGTAGTAATTTCTTTCATGTGGTTCTTGAAGATAGGAAACCTCAGTCTTCTGTGTACTTCTGCAGTACAGAACAAAATTGTTACAGCTTCTGGAGTGGTTTTCTGGGGTACTAAAACTGCTGACGTTCCTTTTGTTTCAGCTTGAGCATGTACACGTAAAACTTACCTACTGCTTTTTTGTGTGTATGTGTTTGTTTTTAAGTAGATGGCTTCCTAAATTTTGAGGAATTGATCATCTCCTTTTGGAAGACTTTTGAAAATTCTGCTTGTTCCGGGATCGTACTGTATTTCTTGTTGGAATTATTTCTGTGGATCTTAATGAAAACTCGGGTAGTGTCGCTGTATGATAGGCAGTCTTATCCAAAAGAATATAACCTGAAGGTCAGTTTGAGATGTTCTTCTGTTTAGGTAGGTATTATATGATTTTTCCCAGTTTTGTTGTTCCTCATAGTTGGTTCAAGCATGTCAGTGGTTTTCTCTAAGGTAGAAAGATCACGCTTCAGCCAAGCAAGACTTCTGTAATACGGGCAGGGTTTTCTAGGCTGAGGTACACAACCGTTGGTTCTTGCGTGCCACTTGATTTTAGGCATGGCGGTAACCGCTAAGATGTTCATAAACAGCCAGCAAGCTTCTGCTTTTCCAGATAATCTGATTCTGAATAGTCTGTAGAAATTTCATGTATCCCTTGAATACCAGGGAGGCAGCAAGGGCTTCATTTTAGAAAACCAGGCTTCAGAGCTGGCAGCGCTGGTGGACACGGTTACACAATCCATGCTGCAGCAGAGTTCTCTCATGTCCATTTTTGACTCAGAATTGTGTTGCATGCTGCAGAGCAGCGATGCAGCCAGTGGTTCCTTCAGGTTGAAGCCTGGATTTGAATTTATTATTTTTTTTCAGTGCATGGCATTTTCTTTTGTCATATTCCACTTCTGTTGGTGCAAGCAGAGGATGGGCTTCTGAATCCTTTTTTTTTTTATTTTTTTATTTTTTTGTGTCCCAGTGCCTGGTATAGTGGGAAGCACACATTCCCCAAGACTTTTGGTTTGGGTTGATACAGGGGGAGCAGGAGGAAAGCTGCAAGTATCCAGTCTTTCACATTTGCCTGTGTCATTACCATACAGAAGAGGTCTAGATTTTAAATCCTCTTCTGGTAAACAAAGGGAAGGCAGCTTAGGTGTACATGTCTGGTCAGGGGGTGAGGAGAATTATCCTTGATTGATGTGGACAGGCTTATGCTCCGATATTGCACAACAAGACAGTATATTGTTGTTGTCCATCTTTGTATTTTTGTTGTACTTTGTTCTACATCCTGGCTGCATTTGCTGCTGAAAATAGCAGCCTTACTTGTGAATAAAGGTTAAAATTCCTTCTTCAGAAAGTTGTGCCCCTGTTGTGCTGTTTTCTGATCTCATCTGTTCCCGCTCCTCTTAGCAGAACTGCCGCAGGTCACGCTCTCTGAGCGCCAGCCTTGCCTCCGACAGCCAGTGCTCGAACTTGGACCTGAAGCTGCACATGGGGCCTCATATCAAGATGAAACCAGGGGCAGGCCTTGCTGTACCACATTATTAGTGGCAAACACTGCAGTTTCCATTCCCCAGACTCTGTAATTAGGCGGGTGTTATTAATAGTTTAGGATAGAGCTGGCTTTCTGGCATGCAAGCTGTTCTGTTTCTGTTGGGAAGGCAGAAACGTGTATGATGTGAAACGAGTCAAGTTGGCACCTGTGGTGTTCGTTCGGGTGTTCTTGTGCCTTGTGAGCTCACCCCTTCACAGGGAGACCAGCTTCCAGGGCAGTGCCCACCGTGCAGCTGGAGCCCTCACCTGCTCCCGGGGGGCTGTCCGTCCCGCTCCCGGGGGGCTGTCCCGCTCCCGAGCAGCCCAAGCGGGCGCTCGCCCGTGCATCGGGCACACTCGGTGACCAGCTGCAGGTGGAGCTGTGCTCGCTCCGCAATGATTTTGCTCTCGGTTAAAAAAACCCCAAACAAATACACCCACAAAACACTTGTTTTCCCATCCTCTGTAGAAAGACGGCAGGCGGGATCCTTAGCCTCAGGCTGGAGCCAAGTGGCTGCGGCGGGAGGAGGCTGCGGGGTGCGTGCGGCCCCGCTCCCGCTGCCCGCCGGCCCCGGGGCGAGGAGCCGGCAGCCGCGCGGGGCGGGGCGGCCGGGGCCGGGGCAGGTGCGGCCGGGGCCGGGGCCGGGGCCGGGGCGGTGTGTGCCGGTGGGCCCGCCCCCGCGCCGAGCACCCGCCTCCGGCGGCCCCGGGAGCGCAGCGGGGCGCGGGGGAGGATCCGGCCCGCCGGGCCGCTCCGTGCCGTGGGGCGGCCGGGCTGGGGGCGCGGCGTGGCGGCGGCCATGGCCCTGCTCCCGCGGCGCTTCCTCTGCTTCGTGCTGGGTAAGTGCCGGACCCGGCGGCCGCTGCCCCCCGCCGGTGCCGGGCGCGGCAGGCGCGCTGGTGCCGGGAGAAGCCCCCCGGGCAGCCCCGGGGCGGTTGCGGGGGGTCCTGCGCCTTCCCGGCGGGAGCGGGGCCGGGAGCGGAGAAGGGGCTTGCGGCAGCGCCGGCTGCCTGCCGGGGCCGGTCAGGGGCCGCTCCGAGCGCTGGGGCGCGATCCAGCATCTGCCGCGGGCTGCGAACGGCTCCGGCAGCGCTGCTGCTGCACGCAGCCTGCTCGCCGTGGGGTTTCCTACTTGGCAGGTGAGATTTATCGAGGCGTGCGGGCGCCGGGAGACGTCCTCTGCCACTTGCTTCAAAAGTAGAAATTAATTACGAAGAGATTGCTTTAGGAGTTTCTCTTTTCCTATTTCTGAGCCACAGGGAGAGGCAGCCAGAAGCGCTCGTTCAAGCAGGCATTTCTAAGCTGAGGTCAGATGTCCTGGGTTTTGCGGATGCTTGACTTAAAATCAGGTTAGAAATGCTCGTGTTGCCTGATGATTTTCACAGGCTGCAGCGTGCTGTGGTTTCTTGGATGCGCCTGGCATTTCACATGCAACAGGTAGGGACTTGCGCAGGCTTGTAACCCGTGTGCCGGCAGCAGCAAGCTCGGGAGGCTCACGGATGGGTACTCTGGAACAAGTGTGCTGTTTAAGGTTGCTTAAAAGGGAAACCGCGCACCCCCATCCTAAAGCTGATCTTCCGTGAAATCAAAGTGCTCTCTGAGGAAGCGTAGATTTCTTTTCCCTTCTTTCTCCTGTGCCGTTTTTCTCCTCCAAAACCTGGTGAATAATACATTGAGCTCTGCTGCACGTAACGGTCTTATCTGTACCGTGTCATTAACTATTTACTACTCTTTCGCTGGCGGTTCTTCACGGGGAGGAGAGGGCTGTGCCGTTACACAAGGAGCACTCTCCGTGCTGGTTGCAGGCAAGGCTGCGGGTCCCGGGCTGAGGTGGGAGCAGTCTCGCACAGAAACCCCAGGCGGATTTTGCTGCCAGTGAGCACTGATTCCTGCTTGGTTAGGATTTCTTTCAGCTCTTGTTTTTCCAGTCCCTTTGCCCTTTTCCTGCCCCTTCCTTCTCTTGGTTTGGACGCTGCAACTTCAGAAAGCAAAGGGAATAGGAGCTGGGGATACTCCAGGCTGCTTTTCTTCATCTCCAGTAGGCTTCGTCACAGCAGGACATCTGCCTCTGTGCAAGCCACTTAACCGGTGACAGCTAATCATGATGTTGAGTGGTAGATGTATTTGTTTTTTGCTGCATCCTCCTCCTGCAATTTTCTTTTTTGAGCACGTTCTGCACTACTTTTTAAAAAAAACCCGAAAAACACTAAAACAACCAACCCCCTCCCCTGTTTGCGTCTTGCTGCTCTGCGGCCCCACACATAACCAGGGCTGCACTGAAACTGCGAGTGACGACTGAGAGAGCCCAGCAGTCACAGTGGAGCCGTGAATTTTGAGGTTGCTGATGCTTCTGAGGAAGTAGGTATTTTAAAATGAAAATACTTTTTTTTTTAAAAGGGTAAGATAAAAGGAGGGGGAAAGCTTTGCTAATACGTGTGCCAGGATCTTGCTAACGTGAACACTGAGGCAGCAGACAAACCCCGAGTGCCTCTGCTCAGCACCAGGTCTTAACGCTCACAGGGGACGCATCGCCTCTGTTCCTGTAAATCGTGCCACGCACCGTTGCAGAACATCTTTGGCCAGGCAGCAGGCAGTGAGGGCGAGTTTTATGGCCACATGTTGGTATTTTTACTGCTAGCTCATGAGCCCTGCCACTGCCTTGGGACATGCTATCAGACAGCTTCCTTTGTCGCTAAAGCTCCTTGCCTTGCAAATTGTTGAGAGCTTTATGAACGATGAGTCCTGAGCGGTGCTTTCTGGTGCTCTCCTCCCCAGAGCTGTGTTGTGGAGGTGTGTCTGTCTCTGTAGGCAGCTCACCCTGAGCTCGGGGGCTCAGCGCCCGGTACCGTCCCAGCTCCTTCTCACTGCGTTTAGCTGCGGTCTGCTGCTGCAGCCCCCAAGAGGATGCAGAAGTGGCCTGGGGAGGCTATCTTTCTGTTTCAGAAGACAGAGATACCGTGCGAGATGCCTGGATGGCATCTAAAATAGAACAGGGGGAGCAAAGTTAAGGCTGGTACTGCTTTGTCATGCCTTTGTTGAGTTGGTCATTTCTGCATCAAGTCAGAGTGCAGCAACTTCTGCTGCCCGTTGGGAGCACCCTCCCTGCCTTGTGACCACCTCTCTGCAAGTGGGGGGGGCCTGAGCCCCTGGCCTAAAGCTGTGCGAGTGTCCTGCCTGACTGGAGAGCTTTCCCTGGCAGCTCAAGGCTGTTGACTCGCAGATTTGAGTGTGGTCCAGGCCACGAGAGGATGACACAGACCCTCTCCTTGTCATCATAACCCTCCGGCTGTACTGAGGTCGGGGTCCGGATCTTGGCCTGAGCCCCTGAGCTCTCTCCCTATGCAGGAAAAGCCTTTCTCACAAAGCTCAAGCTTCAAGTAACCTTGCAACTGGCTGCAGAGTCAATGTGCAGTGATGGTCAGGGTATCAGCTGCCTAAAAATTATCCCAGTCTTACTCAGCAAGCCTGAGATCCAGCAGTATCCCAAGGTAACCACTTCCATTAGAGGTAAAACTAGGCTTTTTCTGGTTTTCGGCTGTGGCTCCCTGCAGAGGCTGCTCAGACAAGAGGGAACAAGCCACGCTTCTGCTGGCTCTAACTGCGAGTAGCGATGGTTAGAACCACACTCTGCGCTGCAGCCTTATTTTGGTGTTTAAGGGGTTACCTGAGGGCTGCATTTCACAAGGAGACTCATTATTGCTGGTGACGATGGATGAAGTGGAACTGTGGCTCAGGAGCCAGGTCAAGGTCGTGCAGCTGAGAGTTAACAGGCAAACCCTGTTATTTGTGCTAAAAGCCACGCAGGTTTGCAAGGAGGTGGGCTCACATTGATGGCACTTCTGCTGCACAGCTTGACGGAGGTGGTGCAGGGATGTGCCAGTAGCATCCCTCCCGTGCCCCTGCGTGCGTACCCATGGATGCTGGCTGGCACGAGAAGGGCTGGGTGATGCCCGGTGCTGCTGCTTTCGGAGCTGTGCTGCCTCTCTGAAACATGCTAGCAAGGTGGCTGGAGATCCCACAGGGATGGATTTTCCTCTCACCGGTGTCTGCTGTCGGTTCCTGTGCCTGTTTCTGGTTGCATGCAGTGCTGTGCTATGCTGCTTTGATTTCTTTGGGGTTAGGTAGCTCTATTATTGAAAGAGATTAGAGAGAATTGCAAATAAGGCCAGTAAAACATTAGTATCATATTGATTCCTTGCATCTTCTGCCTGTGTTGTATAGCATGGTGTTTGCATATTCTACAGAAAATGATGCTTTCTTCAAAAGCACAACAGTTATTGGCACTATTTATGATCTGTCCTGGAAAGTAGGAAATTCCAAGTGCCTTTGTATCTTCTCTTCAGCTGCTGGGACCCCCGGAGTTGGGAGAAAAGGTAGCAACTTAAAACCTTTGGAGTTGTTCAGAGTGCCTTAAATTTGACTTAACTGTATGTATGAACAATGTGACTTTGCTCCAAGATGCCTCTGGGAAACGAGGTGGCAGAGAGAGGAGATGCTTTGGGTTTTCTGTATGTGCTTGGGTGCCTGTATGTTCCCTTTGCCCTGTAACCTATCCTAAAACCACTATACCCTACGCCACGGTACCATCAATCAGTGCATTGCAGGCTCATCACCTGAATTTCCTGGACTCAAAAATAATAGTAATAAGAAAGGATTAACACTAAAAGTAACGGGAAAGGGAACCCTCTGCCTGTCAGCAGGAGCAGCTCTGTGAGATTGGCAGCTGCACCTCTACCGCAAAATTTTGCAGAGCGTTAGGGTGATTTGTGCCTTCCCTCACCCCAAAGCACGCTCAGTAATGCCTGCGTGTGATTTGAGCTCGGGCGCCTCTTTTAGAAAAATACTTAGTCCTGCTTTAAAGACTAATTGAAGGCTACCGCTTCTTTGGGGAAATCCTCCTAAATATTTAGAGTGTGTCATGTTATAAATCCCTGACAATAAAGTCAAACGTTCCTCCTCCCTTTCAGAGCATCTCTGAGATGGAGAGGACTTGAGGCTTCCTCTACATTAAAAGAAAAGCATGTGAGTAGTGAAAAATAAATTACTTCCACTGTGTAATTTCATGTACCACTCCCATACATGCCAGCTCTATTCCTATAGAAACCGGTGGCGTATGGGTTTGGTAGGCTGCAGCAGGCTGTGTTATCCAGTCAGGAAACCACTTGGCTTTGAGAAATTGAATTGCATTTATTAACTCTGAAATGCTGTTGAATTAAGCAGCTGTTAAGCACCAACACTGTAATCTCATATTTATAATGACCCTGGAGGTTGCGTGTAATGAAAATATAAATGCCATGTCCTGGAATGAAATTAGAGACTTCATAATTGCTAAAAATGGGGTTGGCATCCTTCGTGTTTTCATAGGGCTGGAAATCGATATGAGGTCATTACAGAGTTGAGGGAGGTCTTGGAAACCTGCGGGTGGAAATCCAGAGTTACTGCTCTGCACTCGCACGTCCCTTCTGCCTCCCTACCAGGCTGTAAAGTCTGGCTCTGTCGGTATTAGCGGGCACACTGGGGGGAGGGTTTGGCCCCAAGGTGACGGCTGTGGTCGCAGCCCTTGCTGGCACACGCCATGCACTGAGCAAGGACTGAAAACACCACGGGGCAGCATGGGGGGTCGAGGGAGAGAAGCATTAAAAGCTGCTTTGTAGAGGGATATGTAGGGTGTTCCGACTTGGTCAAATAGCTAAATACCTCTTTGTCTCCTAAAGCAAAAACATGGCCAGGGTTGCTGGGCAAATTCCTGCCGTGGCTAGGGGAGTACAAGGGGATCTTGAGCCCGGGGTGCCGTTGCTCTGCCGCTGCACTGCTGTGGATGCTGCCTACGAGCTTGCTGCCTTTAGTCAGCAAATCCAGTAATGAACCTGCTTCACGGTTTCACTCCTTTTGTCTCTGCGCTTCTACAGCTTGAGCTTTTGAGGATTTAAAACCACAGCCCGACACCTCAAGAAAGCATCCCGGTGGGGCTCTGCACTGGGAAATGGGCAGCAGCCTGGCTGAAACCCTCCGGCAGCACCAGATTTCAGCCAAGGGCGGGATACAGTCCCTCTGGGCTTCCCCGTATCATTTAGGTAACGTTTGTTGGGAAAACAGCAGCACTCTGTGTGGGTGAGTTGCAAAGAAGTGCTATCTCTGTGTGTTATTCAGCTGGAAGGAAAGAAAACCACATGGATAAAACTCTCTTAAAAACGAAAATATATTATTCCCGGGTTGCTCACGTGGCTCAGCAACAGATTTTAATCTGGAAACTGTATATCGAAAGTATTTCGTCAAGCTACCACTGTTCTTTGCAGCCTGTGAGGAACACCAACAAGAGTGTGCAGCTGTTTGTTTTGGTTTTCCCCCTAATTAGTTTTTATGTTTATTATGTGCTTTTTTTATAGGCAGTCTGTTTGGGTAAATAACATTTGCCTGGGAGCTGATTTTTTTATCTTGTAGGTAGTTGAGTAAAATGGTCCGTAGTCCCATGCACCAGACCAGAATAATCCACGTTTGAAACCTGAACCAGCAGGATCGAAGCGTGTTGTCTCCAGGCTGATGCCTGGCACTTTTAACCTTGGTGTTAGTTTCCCTGTTCTTATTATAGTCTCAGTCAACTGAAATAGCTGAAGGAAAAAAATAGTCTCGGGGGTGGGAGAAGAGCGCATTTGCCTTTAGCACATTCTTGAGATCTTGAGCATGGTGGCCACTCGTTTCTCCCTGACTTTCTGCAGCGAGACCAGCTTTGGGACCGAGCCGACATGTGGCCTCTTTTGGCATCCCGTGCTTTGTTGGTGTTTTAAAAATAACTTGGAATCACGGGTCTAATGCTGGGTTAAGGTGTTGGGATGACGATGCTGGAAACCACTGTCCTCCCCTGGTAGGCAGGAGAGATGCAGCTGGTTCTGGGGAGCAGCATCCCTTCAGCCCCTGGCAGCCGCTGCCAGCTGTGCGGGCTGTTTGTAAAATACTGGTGTGCAGAATTAAACGGGGATCCCTGGTTCAGCTCTTTTAGGTCAGCGAGTGGGTATTTGGTGGTGGTAATAGCCAGACTGATTTAAACTAGGGATGGGTGAGGCCAGTGAAGTCAGGGCTGTACTGCCCCGCATCTCCAGTGCATGTCTAAAACCTGCGTTTTTGCTTCATTAATTTAATCAAGGCAAATTATTTTTAAAAAGACCCTGCTATTCACTAAGGATGTAATTATCTTTATAACTAACTGCTCATGGCAGATTTTTCCCTCTCCTGATTTGCAGTCAGCCAGCAGTTGGTTTTCAGCATGTCTGGGTTTTGATTTCCTTTCTCCCTCCTCCCTTCTCAGCTGGTTTTGATTTTATTTTACTTACTAAATGAATTTTTTGGGGGAAAGAAAAGTATTTGTCATTCTGCCCTGTGCAGAATCAAGCCTAGGGACGTGTAAGGGAAGTCCTGTTCCTGGAAGTGTGCTTGGCAGCTGCTAGTGGGTAACAAGGACTTGCTGTAACACATGCTAATATGTTTGGGAAACTGAGGCGAGGAGAGAAACTGGACCAGGGTCCTGGCTTTTTGAACAGTGTATTTAGTAGCTAATATTATTTAACAGCAATACTAGGTGGCAAAAAGCAAACCCCTTGTGAACCAACTAAGCAGGACTGTCCTGCACTGGGCTGTGGGTTGCAAAGTACCGGCATTTATTTTGCATTATAATTTCGGTCAAATATTCTGCATCTTCCGGGAGCCAATTTGTGGAAACCTGTATCAGAATGATGTTAAATTAGCCTTCGGTGGGGAGGGGTTGGCTGTTGCGTTGTAGGTGCTCCAGAAAATACTGAACTTGGAAAAGGTATGACATAGTGCAGCAGTATCTCTGCTACCCGAGCATCTGAGCATGGCCGAGGGGCTGAGGAACCTGTTTTCTGTGGGCTTCTTGAGGCAATCACCTGATAAGGTTTGAGAGTTGCTGTATTGTGTAGTGATTTAGTACTTTGGAAGCCTTACAGTATCCCAAAGTATTTCCATGTGTCTTAAAATCCTCAAATCCTCAGAAAACTAATCACTTTCCTGTTTAGAACTGGACTTGTCCTTTCCATGCAGAACCTAAATGCCTTTAATCTGATTTATTAACTCGATGTAGAAAAGGGGGACTTCCACCAGTGGGACCCTGCTCCTGGAACAGTTACTCGCCTTCGTTTTATTACGCAAAACAAAATAAATAGATAGGGTTGGGGTTTTTTTCCCAGCCAGTGCTAATGAGATGTAATGAGATATTTTGTATACAGCTGAACATAATCGTGATACCCAAAAGGATTTCTGAGCTTTTAATTTTGGCATCCTGTTGTGCCTGCGAAGGAAGGGATTTATCCATCGAGCTGATACTTTGATGATTTGTAGTCATTTAGGTTTTTGCTGGGCTGGGGGCGTTTGAGTTTTTGCTGTCATTTTATAGTTATCCCAAGCATTACAAGACAGCACAAAATAAACTGTGTAAAAATAACTGTCAGTGAATTATTGGTTGAAGTTGAGGTAGGAGCCAGCTGCCTGAAAGCAGTGCTTATTTGGGGGCTTTTTTCTTTTTTTTTTTTTTTTTTTTTTATTATATTTTTAAAGAAGTACCATATTAAGCTGATGAGGCAGGACAATTTCAACCAGTGGATTTGATGATATTTTTGTTAACTGGTGGTCGGGGTTCCCACTCAGGCCAGGCTGTGAGCTGCAGGGAGCAGGGGCAGGGTGGCACAGGTCACCCATGGGTGGGGGGGATGGCAAGGCAGGAGCTGTGCCGTGCAGATGCTGGGCAGGAGGGTTATCGGCAGAGGCCGGCAGGTGAAATCCCGCGTGAACAGGCTGAAGGCCCTGGTGGTTTTCATCTCAGTCTTCCAAATTATTTCCTCCCTACAGAGCTGCCACCCCGGGCGCAGGGGGCCCCGTCTCTGGCAGCAGCACCCCCCAGTGCCTGGGGAGAAGGGCGGGCATCTCCAAAAGATGCTTCAGGCTGGGTCCCTTGGCCTGAAGCTGGTGCAGCAGGCAGGGCTGGTGTAGGTCCCCGGGGGGACGGGCAGGGAAATCTCCGTTATTATGTGGCCCCTTTGGCAGGCAGCGAGAGCCAGGACTTGTGAGGAGGTGTCACGCTGGGCAGTGACATTGAAGGCAAAGGACTCCCCTGTGTACCAGCCAGCTTCGTTAGCCTGCTGCTCACAAAGCGGCCATAATTAGGGACCTAGCTATGGAGCTGATGGGCACAGCAGAGCGTAACACAGCCCCGCTCCCTGTGGGGCCGTGGAGCTGCAGGGGGTGGCAGGGTCCCCTGCGGGGGGTGGCAGGGTCTGGGTGCTGGCTCCAGCAAGCGGGGACAGGGGCTGCTCTGCTCACCTCTTGCCACGGCCAAGGGAAAGCAATTGGAGTGCTCGAGTGCAATGTGCTTTGGTAAAACTGTGGTGCCTGTACTGCTTCAGAGTGAGTCGTAGATGGTGTGTTTATTGAAAGGTCATCAGGCTGCCGAAAAATAGGTGGGGATGGAGCCAGTGGCAGCGCTTTGGTGCTGCGTGCCCTGTTTGCAGGTTTGGCGAAGGGACTGGGAAACGCAGCGTGCTGGGACGGGGCTGCTGCGGTCACTGGGCTGGTGCCCGTGCCCAGAGCCGTGTCCGGCTGCTGGTGTGCAGCTGAGCTCGAGCCGATGCTTATTTGCGATCCGCTTGTTTCCGTTTGACCTTCTCCTGTTACTGCCTTTTACCGTAAGTAAATCTTCATGTCTGGTGATGTTTATCCCTAGAAGTGTTTCTGGAGCATCATCACACTCCTGCCTGGCTTGTGCAAGACACACTGGTTCTGCCCCTGCGCTCATCCGGGCCACATACCCCCAGAAATGGGACTTCTGGGGATGCTTCCCTGGAAGCGGCGGTGGGATGGCACTGGCAGGACTGCAGCATGCTCTTCAGACCCTCCACATGTTGCACTTTGTTCCTGATGATGTGGAAGCCTGTGGCTTCTTTAGAGGGCATCTGCCGCCTGAGCTTCCCATGTGGCCAGGTCCCCAAGAGGGGACTGTCCCCAGCCTGGCCGAGCAGGGACTCATTTTCTCTACTGATTCTGCACTCGGGTATCTGCTGTCTCCCGGGCCAGCAGGGTTTTACACTGCCCCTTGCTGCTGCTTATGCCCTGCCATGGCACTTATGCCATGGCACCTCTTGCCGCAGTGTGTATTTGGCATAGAGGTCTGATTTTGCTGGGGTTTAATGGAATTGGCTGGGAATTATTTATTCGAGGTTGGGGGAGGCTGTTTCGTGAGCAAGCCAGGACGGAGGGAGATGCAACGCAGAGACCTGGGGAGCCTGCGGGGGGGCCTGCTCGGCCCTGGGCCTGCAGTGCCCGCAGCTCACTCCCCAAAGCGGCGTGAGCAAAGCCACAACCACATGCATGTTTTTCAGGGGAGTACCTGATTTCCTATAACGGAGGTTTCCCAGCTCTCTTTCTTTTCATTTCATGGTTTTTCCCTGCTGTGAGGCTTTTTTTCTCCCCCCAGCCTGAGCGACTTACCTCCCGTTCAAGCTTCCCGAGTCCTCAAGTCCTTTGAAAGCTTTTGCGGCTTCATGGCAGTGAAGCTGTCGAACGTAAAGGAACGTGTCGAGGTAAAATACGGGGCAAGCCCTCCACCTGCAGACCTCGCTGGGGAGCTCCGGCCATGCTTTGTAACCACATCCATGCTGTGCTTACAGACCACTCTGTTCAAGTAAGAGCTGGGTAGTTTCCTTCTGCTGCTCCATCTGCAGCCCCGCGGGGTGGAGGGGAGGCAGGGAGGGGGGATGATGCTCCTTCTGTTCTTCAAAAGGAGTGGTGGCAGCACGTTCAAGACATTCTGGGATCAGCCTTCACGGGTGCTGAGAGATGGGCAAATGTTCCCCCCACCTCCCAGCATCTGCTCTGCCTCCAAAATCCTCCCTGCGCAGTTGACCTGGGGGCATGCTGAAAAATCCCCACTCCCTTTCAGCACGTGAAAAGCCCTGAATCCCTTGAATTCCTTCTTAATTTATATCCTGAATGGTTACAGGTTGGGGTGGGAAATCCTGCGGATTAAGGCACAATGTCATAACAAGCCAAGTGAATGAGCGTGCAGCAGGCAGGGGAGGCAGAGGGTGCCTGGCTTTGGGACCTGAGGATGCTCCAGAAGCATCGGGGAGCATGTTTGGGACAGAGCAGCTCTCTGAATTAATGCTGCCAGGATGAGAAATGCCCTTCTCACATTAAACAAGATGGTGGGTGACTGCTTTGGGTGACCAGTGAGTCCCTCCTTGTCCTGACTGTCCTTGAGCCTGACAACAGCTGCCTGCCAGTGGGTTGTCAGCGTGGGGGACAAGCTCTCCCCATGGGCTTGCCCTTTGCCTGCCAAGCACCTGCATCCCTATGGTGACTGGGAAATAGGAGCATCTCTGCGAGAGCTTTGAACAACCACCACATATTTTTGAGGTCTCCAAACTGGATGTGGGGAGCCTGGTGCGTTGCTGTGGTGAGAGCTTGTAGCAGCTTATCCAATCGTACATTAATAGATCGTTTTTGAGATGCTTTAAGTGCTACATATCACCCATTTTCCTTGGCCAAATTTATTTTGTCAGAGGTGGTCGCAGGGTAGTTCTGGCAGCTGCAGGCCTGGTGGGTAGGTGGCTGTGGGTTTCTTTTCTGTCTGTTAAATAACAATAATGGCTTTTCTGCATCTCCAGCTGCTTTACAG
This sequence comes from Falco peregrinus, assembly GCF_023634155.1. NCBI lineage: Eukaryota > Metazoa > Chordata > Aves > Falconiformes > Falconidae > Falco > Falco peregrinus. Next base: position 9,264,356 of record NC_073728.1, read on the forward strand.
AAAAGGCCAAGATGCTAGTTCTTGCCTGCAGTTGAGGCAAGGGAGGTGCCTTGAGTTAAAAGCTGGCACTTAGGGCAGGAGAGTGCCATGGGCAGGGAGCTATGCCCAGGGAGAGCACTGTGCCCCGCACTCTCCTCCCACCGTGTGTGCTGGGCTTGGGAGGAAGAAGTGTCCTGAGCTGTAACACAATGCTTCTCTAACCAGGGCTTGGAAAACACCAGGAAGGAAATACTGAAAGCCTCCACAGATGTTCCTCTGCAGGGGGCTGGTAGCGAGAGGGAAAGATGCTGGAGATGAAATACTGACAAGCTGGGAAGGGAAGAGGGGACCAGAGAAGCTGTCTGGGGAGAAGTTAGGCTCAGCCTTCACAGGAGGCGATAGGGATGGGATGGGATTATCCTGTGCTGGTGGTGGAGCTTGGGCAGGCTGCTTGAGAAGGGGACGGGTCTCTGTCTCCCCAAAGATCACCTCCACCCATCTGGCCATTCCCAAGCTGTGGCACAGCCCTGACAGCCCCAGGAGCCACTGCTGGATCCCAGCAGCTCGGGGTGGTTGCCGGTGCCCCCAGCCTGACGCAGCTGGGCAGAGAGGAGAGACTTTAAAAACACATTCCCATGCAAAACCAGGATAGAAATAGCCCTGCCAGGGCTCGGAGGTTTCATTTGACTGCAGGGGTCCATCCCAGGCTGTCAGCAAGCAGAGGTGTTGGCAGATGGCTGCCTCCTTTCTCATAGAGACATAAATAGTATTGAGCCAGCCACCCTGTCCTACACCAACATCTGCATTTGCCTGTTCCCCAGCTCCAGCCGAAGGGGGTCACGTGTTTGCGAAGTGCCAGCGTTGGTTTTTTGTGGTGAACCAACGGAGTGTTTGGAAGCTTTGAAGTCTTTGCTGAGCTGGCAGCTGCCTGAAGCGGGCCCAGTGGGAGGCGTATATTTTTAAGCAGACAGTGCTGGACCGTTCCCGGTGGTTACGGGGCCACAGATGCTGGAAGGGGCAGTTCTGCCTTTCCTCCTGCTTCTCCCCGGCTGGCATGGGTGACTTCCCCTCTCTCACATGTTTCTTGGCGTGAGGTTTCTTGTGCAAGATCTGAGCTTCCTGTTACACAGCGGTTTGGTTTTTAAGCACTGTCTGGAGCTGTACTCCATACGGGTCTTCAGAGCCTGGTGCGGAAGGTGCTCCTTGGATGGTGAGCCCAGCCCAGCCCTTTATGTGTAAGCACTGCGGGGACTGGTGGGTTTATTTTTCAGTCCTGAAGCACTTGCTCTGTCCACGACAAAACCATCTGCTGTCTCCAGCGGGACTCGTTTGTTGGCTTTAAGTCAACAAAGCAAACCTTCCCCCCAAGTTTTCAATTTTTTGGCTGCAAACCAGGATGTTTTTCACACTCATCTTCTGCCCCCGTGTTCTCTCCCCGCCCTCCCACAGGTGTTCCAGGTGAGAGGTTTTGGGCTGGGTCTGATCCTACCCTTGGCTTTGTGCTTCAATCAGGACAGAGCACCGGGTTGCTGTGAGGTGACTCGCTCTGACATGACCCAGAGATGCTCCCAAGGGTGCCTGAGCCCTTTTGGGGGAGGTACCAGATGCTCACCAGGCTTAGGATGAAAACTGGATCTCAATTATCTTGAGTTACTAATCAGCAGTGGTTCTACTGAGTGAAAGCAAATGTGCTGAGAAATGCACTTGGTGAGGACCGGCTTAGTTTGTAAATGTGTGTCCCAACATGAAGGGAAGGGTTGAAAAGCAAAATGAGGCAGCCCAAAGCTAATGAAGATGCGCTCCCCATGTACAGAGCAGCTTTCAAGGCTTCCCAGGGCTGTGCCTGCAAAATCTCGCTGCTCAAAACTTGCTCTCCCTGAGCCATTCAGTACCTCCAGTGGGCTTGCAGGGCCGTGGTTCCCACTGGAGTTATTTGTCACCAGGGCGAGTGGCCGGGCTGGGATGGCTGTGTGTCGGAGGCGGCCAGGGGATTGGCCATGAGAGAATGGGACAAAATCAGGTTTGGGGTTAGCTACAAGTGACTGTCGACTTCCCAGCATCGTTCACGGGTGGCGAGTACCTGGTTTGCAGCATGCAGCACATCTGCCTGGTTGGGCTTTGTCTGGTCTAATCTCACAGGTCTGTACCTGCTGGGGCAGGATTCATCCCGCTGGATGGGGACAATGCAAAGGCAGGGCTCAAAGCACGCTCGATAAATGAGCTCCAGATTTCCAGCTCTTGTTGGGTTTTATTTTGCAACCAGGTCCAAACCATGAGGCTTGTTCTCAATAAAACAGAGCAAACCACCACACCAAAAGGGAGAAGAAAACAGACTGTTTTCATCTTGGGCTTGTTGAGAGAGCTAATCATTTCACACAAGGGGTCACAGCATTTGGGAGAAGATACTGGGATGAAGCTCTCCGAGCCCAGAGCTTTGCTGGTGCTCGGGTTTAGCTGTGTGTGGCTTGTTCATTGCCAGCCCTGCTGTGAGCGTCACTTTGTGATTATCTGCAGTCTTTTGGGGTTTAATGTGACCTCTAAGCTTTTAGATGAATAACTGGCTATTTTCTGCTCTTTTTCTATGAAGCCCTGAATGGTTTCCACCAAAAAAAACCCCTGCTGGTCCAGCCATCGCCAGGATGGTCTGGTGAATACTTTGCATGCGTAGTCAAATAGTTTCATCCTTCACCCAGCACCATCAAGGGTTGCCGAGGGCTTGGGGGAGTCGGGCTCCCCTGTTTGCTGAACAGCAGTGAGCTACAGCCGTGCTGCACGGCTCTGGCAGCCCCTCCGCTGTGAAAGGTTCACAGATTTGGGTGCCTTCAGTTCCCATCCTATGTAAGAGCCTCCATCAAGGGCTTCTTTCTTGGATGAGAGTGCAAACGGAGGGTGCAGTCCAGGCACTGGGTGAGAAGCCTTCATCTGCTGGAGCCACGTAGCTGATGGCTTGGGGCTGTTCTGGCTGCATCTGGAGAAACCCAGCAGGCCCAGAAGGACACGGCATGTTAGTCCATCTTAATGGGATCTCCCCAGAAATGAGACTGACTTGGGACTTGCTGCCCTGAACTCTCCATGTATTTATTCCCAACAGACGTATGTCATGGGCAGTGCACAGAGGTTGAATGGTGGAGGGCTGGGGCAATAAGGCCTGAAAAAAAGGCTCTGTCATGATGCCTGGGAACGGCGTCCATCAGCCTGGGCACGGCTTTGACCTTCTGTACCAGGCCAGCTTGAAGTACTCACCTGTTCTCAGGCTTTGCGGTCCTCCCTGCCTCCGCCTCCCCCATGGGGCTGGCTGCAAGACAAGCCCAAGAAGTCCCAGAAAACTGAGGAGAAAATGGCCAGAGACCAAAAAATTATGCAGAGGGGACAGTGATGTGAAATACGAAACTTTTCTTGCAGAGAAAGCTCACAGCTTTCTGGTGGTGAACTGTCACTGTGGCAAGTGTGCAGGCTCTGCAGCGGTGGCAAGAGGAGGAGGAAGAGGAGGTGATGTCCACCAGGTTGTTCTCTGGAGCTGTGAGCCCGGAGCTTTTGGCCCAGACTCCAGCTGTAAGAAATGCAACAGAAGAAAGTCCAGTTATTTTCCTATAGTTTTTGCAACAGTTCAGGGCCAACACATTTTTTCTGCTGAAAGACATGACAATTTGGGGTTTTTGCAGCTAACCCACAGTAAGTTGAACCCTAGTAGACGTTTGCTGAGACGCTCCAGGACACCAATCCCAGGGCAATCAAGAGGATGTGGGATGCCTGAAGAAGCCTTCCTTCCAATGATTTCCTCACCGCTGCTCTCCGGATGTTCCCTGTGAGGAGGCAAATTAAGGATCCTTCAAGTTACATGTTTTAAGAGGCAATCAGTGCTCCTCTCAGCAGGAAAGGGTGTTCATCAGCAGTCACGGAGGTCCTCGTGCTGAGATAAACACCCCATCGGATGGTTCCTCCTTCTAGCAGAAGGTGTCTTTGCATGCAGGAGGCAGCATGCACACACACTGCAAGGATGAATTATGGATGGCTTGCAGTGGCATCAGCTATACGGATGCACAGGCTGGGGAGGCATGGGAGGACAGACATAACCGCTGCTCCGTGTCTAGGTGGCACCTAAAGACCAAGTGGGGCTTCGGAAGTACCGCATGGCTCCAGTGCAATGTTCCCAGAAGACCACTGCATTCCTGCAGCTCCCAATGCCATTTTTCCCAAGGGAATGGGAGTGCCGGGGGCATGCAAGAAGAGAGCTCTTGGAAGCAGGTCAGCCTTGGTATAGTCAGGTTTTGGAGGTGATTTATTCAGCAGCTCTGTATAGCCTTCACAAATGGATGCTGCTAAGCACAGAGACGTGACCGCTCTGGAGCTCAGTTATTTACAGCTCGCTGCAGCTGACTTATGCCGCCTCCGTCAGCCAGGCTGAGGTGGGGAGGAAAACCTTCTGAAATGAGAGCCAGGAGATAAAAAAAAAATCCCTCCCTGCTTTTTTTCTCCTGTTGTTACAAACCCTGAGCCTGTCATGTTGATGAATGTGGCTTTGGGGGAAATCTGGGAAGAAGCAGGGAAGTATCTGTGGGTTTACATGGGCACCATTTGGAAACACGTCCAGAGCTTCTCCTTGCTTTGAGCTTAAAATGTGCATTTAAAGCTAAATCCAGTTCTCGTCGGTCAGCTGAAAACAAAAGAGCTTTTTGGCCTCGCTATGCCCTGCTCCATCCTCACAACATTTACACAACAGGCTCTACTGAGCCTTGCTCCTCTTGGATGCTCTTTGCCTCTGATGTATAAAACAAAAGAGTCCTTCATGATGCTAAAAGTCAAATGACCTTGTAAAGTATCTTGATCACTGGCTGATGGGTCGGTTTCCCCAGTCCTCTGGGGAAAAGGATTTTCAGACAAGACCCCACGTGTAGGTATGGGAGATGTGGTGGGAGAGATGTCCTCCAGGAGCACGATCTGTGCGCCGCAACTTGGGGTTACCAAGCCAAGCCTTGGCTGTTGGCACCTGCAGTGTTCACTGCTGCTGAAGGCAAGTCCTCACAGGGAAGACAGAACTCCTGGAGAACGTCGTGCAGAGCTGCTGGGTGGGAAAGAAAGGTGGTAACATTCCTGTGAAGGACCTTCAGAGCTGAGACAAGAGGTAGGAACAAAGTCCAAATGCATGAGTCATGTGCTCAGGGATGATGAAGCCCATGAGCTGGCTCTCTCCCGGCTGCCCACACCTGTACTCAGCCCACGGCCAGCTCCGGTCCAGCAGTGTCTTCTGAGCTGCTTTGATTGGCAAGTGCCTGAAGCTCCCCAGAGTTTTGGTTTCACTTGGTTTCGGTTGGTTCTTTAATTTTTCTTTTAATAGGAGGGTTCATTTTCATGCTGACTACCAGATATACATGACTTGCAGCTACTCAGGCAAGCGTTGCAGCCAGTTTGCAGTTCTCAGTTGCTTCAACCCCATGATTTATTTATTGTTTCTCCTTTCTCCACCAAAGATGGAGCTGCCTGTTAAGGTGTTTTCCTCTAGGTCCGTTCTGCAGAAGCAGCTGCATGGTTGTCAGGAAGCGTCTGGGCATCTGTAAGGATGTTGTGGTACAAGTGATGACTTGTCTTTAGGGTTATCTGTGCTAACTGGGGGTGGGGGGAGGGCAAAACCAAGTTAAGGGCAGCCTGGCCATGCTCAGTTAACTTCTGCTTCTCTTTCTTCTTGTGCTGTATTGCTGTTGCATTTCTTAAAGTGGCTTTGTCTTCCCGAATTTTTCACCACACTTTGCGTGTCTCGCTCATTTCTGCCTGGCTCCATTTCCTCCTTTGCTCCTCAATTCCCTCAGCCACTTGTCTGGCTGCTTTTTAATCTGTTCACCTCCCCTGCTCTCCTTTCTCCCCTTCACACAGCTCTGTCCTGCTCTGTACTTGATGTGTTTGCTGGCGGCGTTTTCTCTGCAAGTTGGTTATCCGGCTGCGTGATGGGTGTAGTGTTTGCAGGGTGCTTGTTCTTTGCAGTCTGGTGCACGAGCTTCACTGAGGGGTGGCCCCTCGGGGTGGCCAGAACCTCCCTTGGATGCTGGTGCTCACTTAGTTGTGTCAGTTCACTGGATTCATCCAGATTTGAAAGGATGGGAAGCAGGGAAAAGCCTCCCAGCCACCAGTCATCCCCGAGTCTGCCCAGACTGAGATTTGCAGTCCAGCTCTCATGTAAAATTATTGCACCTTCCCTCCGCCTCCTCCTGCTTCCCTCTCAGTGCTTTGCTTCAGCATCCCAAACTTTTTCATTTTAGAGCAGGGCTTGTTTCTGGCTGAGGTTGTGTTGTGCAGGTGCTGTTGGGTGAACTCCTGGGTGGTACCATTTAGGGAGAGCTTTAGATTGTGATAAACTGGGTTTTATTATCACAACAGTGAGGATTTAATGGTCCTTAACTCCCTTCTCTTGGCTTGGTAACTCATATCTTATCTCAAGCTGGTCTGCAGCAGCTGCCACAGTGGGAGGCAGTGTGGGAGCCCTGCACCCTTCCAGAAACCTCACCCAAGGGTCTGGGGGTCTCTCGCCACCCAGATCCCCCCACGGGTCCTGAGTTCCCACCCATTGCCATAGGATGCAGGTACCTAAGGTGTAGCATTTGGGGTCTGCAGAGGAACTGCTCAAGGAGGGCATCCCCTGGGCAGGAGCTGCTGGCGATGTCCCATGGCTTTCATATGCAGACCACCAGATAAGTAGCTAAATTCTGTTAAAAAAGAAGATAAAAATAAAAATAAAGCCCCACTCTTTCGCACAGTTATTCACACGTACCAGAAAATATAGCTGCCTGCAGTGTACTCCAGGAGCTGCAAAGGCACTAGCTGGCACTCTGGGACCGAGGGAAAGAGATTATTTATAGCCAGGCTCAGTAAATCATTCCTCTGAAGGTTTTTTTTTTCCTTTGAGCCTGTTCCCTTTTCCCTTCATAGCATTACTGGCCTTTTCCCTTTCTCACTAATTGTGCACAGACTCGCAGGGAAGTAAGCAGCATCCCTTCCTCCTCTGCTCCCAAACCAGAAGGCACCATGTATCAGGGTTGCGTACCCAGAGGTGAATTATATCAGTGCCATGAAGCCAGAGATGAATTTCACCACGCTTGGCCCTGAACTGCAATGGAGACTGATACTTGTTTCCAAGTGTGTCATTGTGCAGATGATTTTTAAGGGGTCCTTTGCTCAGCAGCAGCAGAATCTGTCTGGGAGCCATGGGGTTATTCCCCAACTTCCCCCACACCCGTACTCTTTCTGTAAACTGAAAAACTGGGAATTTAAAGTCCAGAGACGTGTGTCAAGGGATCAGCAGAGAATATATCTGCATCCTTACTTATTTATGACTTGCCTGGCACATTTTGAATAATTGAATTATCTAGCATCAAGCAGTTGGGAGGGTAATGGAGGAGGATGCTGCAGGGTTAGAGGGATGTGCAGAGGGAAATAAAACCCTGAGAAGGAGGGTTTGAAGAAGCGGATTGAGAGTGGGGTTGCTTTTATGTCCAGCTTTGCTTTGGCAGATGCTGTCTGTGTGAAGACTGAGGGGGACCGCACGGTGCGGGGCAAGGGGCTGTCGTTGCACCATGCCCCACCGCAGCAAAGCCTAACCCTACTTGCCCCTCGCCTGTCTTCCAGCCCATCACTTCATCGCGGTGACAGCGTGCCAGGAGGCAGACTATGGCTGGATGATCCGGCACTACTGCCTGAAGCAGTTCCAGCTCAGCATGGAGGGCATCGGGCAGCGGCTCTGGTGTGACTGGGATGAGACCGTGGGGTAAGTGAGATCCTTGTGCTTGCCCTTCCCTCCCTGGCATCCTGGGACTGCCTGCACCCGTCTTTAATTCTGGGATGTGGGGACATCAGCGGTGGGGTTTATTTCTTGGGCAGGGGGAAACAAATGTGCCATTTCACTCTGCTTTAATGCGGATGCTGCCCTGGCTCCATCGCTTCTGGGTCCAGATGAAGGGGCTTCTCCATCCTTGTTGCTCATGGAGGGGCTGCAAGGTGGGCTTGCAGGGGGAGAGCAGGGGAGTCAGTGAGGCTTTTGACACTGTCTCCCATAAGAATTTCACAGACAAGCCGCTCAAGTGTGGACTGGATGAGCAGACAGTGAGGTGGGTTGAAAACTGGCTGAACAGCCAGGCCCAGAGGGTGGTGTTGTTGGGAAAGGACTAGTTGGAGGCCAGCAACTAGTGGTATACCCCAGGGGTCAATGCTGGGTTCGGTCTTGCTTAACTTCTTCATTAATGATCTGGGTAATGGGGCAGAGCATACCCCCAGCAAGTTTGCAGATGACACCAGACTGGGAGGAGCAAGTAACACACCAGAGGGTCCTGCTGCCATCCATGGGGACCTCAACAGGCTGGAGAAATGGGCTGATGGGAACCTCATGCAGTTCAACAAGGGGAAGTGCAAAGTCCTGCACCCGGGTGGGAACAACTGCAGGCACTGGGACATGCTGGGGGCCGTCCAGCTGGAAAGCAGCTTGGTAGAAAATGCCCTGGGTGTCCTGTTGGACACCAGGTTGAACATGAGCCAGAAATGTGCCCTTGCAGCAAAGAAGGTGAACAGCATCCGGGGCTGCATGAAAAGGAGTTTCCAGCAGGCTGAGGGAGGTGATCCTTCCCCTCTACTCAGCACTGGTGAGGCCACCCCTGGAGTGCTGGATCCAGTTCTGGGCTCTCCAGTGTGAGAGAGACATGGACATACTGGAGAGAGTCCAATGAAGGACCACGAAGATGATGAGGGGACTGGAGCATCTCTCCTATGAGGAAAGGCTGAGAGCTGGGGCTGTTCAGCCTGGAGAAGAGAAAGCTCAGGGGGATCTTATTAATATCTGCAAGGAGGGTGCAAAGAGGGTAAAGCCAGGCTCTTCTCAGTGGTTCCCAGGGGCTGGACCAGTGGCAGGGGGCACAAACTGAAGCACAGGAGGGTCCCTGTGAACATCAGGAAAACACTTTTTCAGTGTGAGGGTGACCAAGCACTGGCATAGATCACCCAGGGATGTTGCGGAGTCTCCATCCCTGGAGATACTAAAAAGCAATCTGGTCACAGTCATGAGCAACCAGCTTTAGGTAGCCCTGCTTGAGCAGGGGCGTTTGGACAAGATGAGGTGGCTCTCCAGAGGTCCTCTCCAACCTCAGCCATTCTGTGATTAAATGGGCTTTCAAGGAGACCAACCTAAGCAGTGTTTGGAAATCAGGATGGTGGTCTTGCTCAGTACAGTTATGTGTGCATGCCCCAGTGATGGAGCTTCAATAGGAGAAAACCATTGTTGTCTGCTACATGTTGGCATCGATGTGTTAATAAGGCAGTAGATCGGGATCCCTGTCACAGCTCTATGGCCTCTTCTGGTGACTCACTGCTTGGACATACTTTCCATGAGATTTTCCTTTTTTCTCAGCACTCGGGTTCTCTGGACTGTCCAAAGTGCCCTGACTCGGCTTCAAAACTCCATAACCCACTGAGATGCCCTCAGACCCTCTCTATGATTAAATCCTAGGCTGTCCCACGGGACCTGCTGGCTTGCCTGCTGCTTCCGAAAGTTGCGTATTGATTTTTCTTAGTGACTATAGGTAGAGGCTGGCATGGTATGGCATGGCACTTTTCTGTTAAGCCTCCTGTTTGTAATCAGTGTTAGGGAATCAGTGGTGATTTATGACTTAGGAGAAGCAGAGATGTGGTCTGCTTTCCTGCTGGAGCACTCAGCAGCATCCTTGGGGGGATAATGAGGGCGATAAGGGAACCCTATTTAATGCAGCAGGAAGGAAAGGGATGTTGCATATGGGTAACATGCTGTTTTGTGGGACACTTTTTGGCTTTTATTTGGCATTTCTTTCATTGTGTTTTGGGGTTTTTTTTATTTTTTATTGCAAACCATTGCAAATCCATTTCTTTGGATTAGCTCTTTCCCATTTATTATCAGCAGAGCTGAATTTTCCAGTACAGCCGTGGTGTAACCCACTGTCCTGGTGAGATGGTTTTGATTAAAGTTGCAAAAACTGGTCAGGGGTGTCTGTGCATCAGTGTGAGGGCCTGAAAAGAGAAAATAAAAACCTGTTCTCCACTATGAGCTGGCTTTCCACATCATATAGTGCTGTTGTGCCATGGCCTTTCTCTAAGAAAATGAAGTGGTGGACAAAAATGAGCTTTGGTGACACAAGTGGGGATTGAGGTCAGTTGGAAATGGTGAGCAGATGTTGTTAGTGTTTTGCACAAAAATTGGAGTTTTTTGTAAATTTTGGTTGAATTCCTGCTTCATGCCCCTCTGTACCATGTTAAAAACTATATATATGTGAGTATGTAAACATACACACATATATAGACAGCTTTTGAAAAGGACAGCTTGAGTTTTCCTTCACCTTTCAAAATGGAGGTGAAGAAAAGAGTGGAAAGACTGTGGGAGGTTTTCTGGTTCTGAGAAAGGTCAATTGGTCCTCAAAAATGTCCAGGGCTGCTGAAGTTCTCCAGCCCCTGGATGCCTTGGGGGGCTCTCCAGGACTTGTCCCCCTCCGTCGACACCTTTGGAGGCAGCATCCAGATGTGGTGAGTGGCAGGAGAAGGGGATAGCTACCTCCCTGGGTCTTCTGGCTGGACTGGGGGTGAGCTGTCACCCCTGGGGCCATCCCACCAGAGCTGTCCCCAACCCAGGCTGTCCTCGTGCAGGGACTGAGTGTGTCCCAGGAGCAGGACTTTACTTTTGGTCCTGGTTCAGTGCTAACTGCAAGCTTGATGAGATGCAATCCATCTCTTCCTCCAGACCTTTGCCAAAGCCATTTGCACAGGAAGCAGAGGTGTATTAGAGTTTGTTCTTTATCTCCGACATCCTGTTTCTCTTCTAAATAGCTTCTACTAAACTTGTTATCCTTGAGGCACTTGGAGGAAATGTTGATAAACTTGCAGTGTTTAATTTGATTGCGTGGGTCCACTGGGGTTATTTAAGAGATGACATTCCTCTGATCCTCCTGTGCCCTCAGGACACTGGGAAAATCAGGTAGAAATAGCTCAGCTACTGCTGTAAATAAGCTCTTCTGCAAAGATATGCATTTCAGGTGGCCATCTCACTCAACACCCCTGATCCCTGGGTGTGCCATGAGCTGGCTGGTTGCCCCTCCGGCTTTAAGGGGAAGGACTTGGCTTCTACCAGGCTTGAGATGAAGAAATGGGAAAAAACACCTGCCTACAGCCTGTTTCCTCTCCATATCTTCCCCCAAACCAAGGAATGTTGATGCTTGAAGCCTGTTTGAAATGAGGAGAAAGCATTTGAAGGGTTTGCCTCTGACAGGACCCGTACCATCAGCTGCATTGGGTTTGGAGCTGTGATTTCTTGTATGTAGCATTTAACAGGGAAATGCCCATCATTTACTGCTCAACTGAGAATGACATGATGGGAACATCTGGATAAATGAGCTGCCTCAGCAGAATTTGTAATTGCTTTATTTGTTCTAGTGATAGGTTGTAGATTATCCTTCCATCTTAGCCTCAGAGGTATTAACCGAGCTCTTGCATCACTGGTACTGCTGTGTTCAGATGTAGCAGAGGGGTTTCTCTGGAGCGGGAGCGTTTGGTGAAGTTGGGCTTGGACCACATAGACAAGCACCAACTCTCTTGAGAACGTTTATCCAACTGTGGTTAGGCTCTGCTGGCTTTCTGCACCATGCTTATCTGGGGAAAGTGATGGGTTTTGATGTACAAGTCTTTATCATGTACCGGCGAACTTGTGTGAGCTGTTACATGCTTTGGGAATTGGATGGCAGGTGCTTTTATTAAAATAATTAGTTCCAGAAGTTGGCCAGAAACACTGTTTCCTGGGAAGGGAGAAGGACTGAGAGGTGTCTTCCCTTGGGTCATCTGGTTTCCTTCTCTCTTTTCCTCCCCAAAGGACAAGCAATCCAGTGTGGCCCTGGATGCTCCTGCTGGAGCTGTGCCCACCGGTGCCTGCTGGGTCCAGCTGTCTGTGGCTGCTCACCTACCCTCTGGAGCTGATCTCTCCGGCCCCTCTGTGGCATTGTCCCATGGATCCCTGGCCTGAGAGCAATTCAGACCAAGCACCCTTGTGTTTTGTTTTCCAGGGCTTGCAGGTGCCCTGTTATTTAAAAGCCAGATGATCATTTAGCTGGAGCGGCATCGTGGGCTCCTCTGCTTTACGGTGGCAGCAGAGCTGCTTTGACCAGGAGCTCAGCTGTGCATGACTAATGATCCCAAAGATCAACTTGGCTATTTTGATTCCAGGTCCAGATTCATCGGTGGGGTGATTGAGCTGGGGGATCAGCTGTAGTCCCCCTGGGGGCAGCTCTTTTGGGGACATGGAGCACTGCTGGCAAAGCTGGGGCTGCTGGAGGGGTTAGGCTGCCAGCCACTCACCCACAAATGCATCAGCAGGAGCTGGAGACTTGTAGATATTTTTCCTGCACAGTTTTGGCTTGCTGGCAGGCTGTGGCCAGGGAAGGGCTTTGCACGACAGTTTTCACACAGCATTGGTGCATTGGGCAGCAGTGAGCGGGATGGGGGGATGCTCGCTGCACTGGGGAGTGCTGCAGCTGTGGGTGTCACTCCAGCCCAGCCAGGCGCCTTCATCCCAAATATATCTGCCCCAAGGCAGGCCTAAAAATCTCCAGGGAATGCTTTCCCCTCACTGCGTGCATCCTGCAGGGAAGGAGCTCCCCAGTGTGAGCATGCCGGTCTGACAGCTGCAGCCGGGTGCAGTAATGAGGGATGCTGCTGCCAGCTCCCAGCACGCCTGGTACTCTGCCTTGCTCCTGCCCCCTGGCTGAGGGCTGCTCGCACAGTTGTCAGTATGCTTACAGCGTGTCTTCAGGTTATTTATCCATTATCTCATTATCTATTTATTTATCTTTGGGTTGCCAGGTTCCTTCTGGATACGCCCTTTAGCATGTCTCCAAGCTCGCCTTGCAGAGGAAGAAATCGTTTTTTTTTCTTTTAATTTACAAGGCAAAAGGAAAATCTTGTGTTGTTTTTTGGATTTGCTGGGGGGTTTTTTTCCCCCCATGTAAAGCAAGGCATTTGGGGAAGATAGGAAAAATCTCAATAATCATGGCAAAAGGGAGAGCTTGTGATCCTGTGAACCCCAACTAGTATCTGCAGTGTTAACACTGTCTGCACTCAGGCACTGGCGAGGAATAAATGGGAGATCAAATTCCAGTCTTGGTTGCAGTGATAAAAAACCAGAGGCATTGCTTAGGATTTACAGCAGTGTAAGCATTCAGATCCCACCAAACCATAAATCAGTCCTTGATTGCTTCCCACCAGCAGCCCAGGCCCATCCCAGTTCTGCCTGTGGGTGTTCGTCTCCATGTGGTCCCCACTGCTTGGCCTCCTGCAGCATCCTTTAAACTCAAACTATTTCCATGGTGATGAGGAAAACAGTTTTAATTGCAGTTCGAATTGAGTAAATATTTAGAACTAAGCAAAGCTGTACTTTCCAGTGCAGGCTGCCCATCTCCCTGCCCCACAGCCTGTGGTTGTGGGGTGGCTTGGGAAAACCTGTCCTGTTCCCAGTGCTATCCTAACATCAGCTCAATAATCACAATGTTTTAATATTTTTTTAGTAATTAAAGCTAGACTTTTAAGGCATTTTAAAGGAGGATTTTAAATTAAGACGCTGCCATTTAAGGCAAAACCAAGGGAGAGGAGGGGCAGAACAAGAGGGAGGTGCCATGGGGGCAAAGGTGCCTGATGGAAAGGCTTTTGTTGCATCCTCTAATTCCAAATATCATCTTAACGAACTCCTCTCTTGCCTGTCTTCTCTCAAAGAGAGTTTTCACTCTGCAGCTGAGGATTACACCTCTTTCTGGACTCCAGAAATAGCGTGATCATCCTTGCAGCTCCTGGAGCTCAGCTCAGCTGTGCCTGGCTGAGTGTGACGGGGGGCACCTCACTCTCCCAGGGTGGCAAGTGGGCTGTGGGGGGCCAAGGGGAAGGCAGAGCAGCCACGCTGGGCAGCATCATTAGCACAGCCTGAATTCCTTGATGGGACCATGCTGGAGTGGTGTGAGTATAATAATGCAGCTCTGCATGTGGGGAGAGAGAGAAAGAATTAGATGTCACTTTGGAAACACAATGGGATGAATATTTGCCATGGCTGTGGCAGGGCCCTAGGCATCAACATTGCTGCTCTCCAGAGGGAACTTGACTCCCTTCTGACAAGGCAGCCTGGGTCTGACTGGTCTGTTTTATCCATATCCCAGCAAATGGATCCCTCTGGTACCCCTCTACAGTAGCTGGTGGTGTACCTGTTATGAGAAGGTCCTCCATACCATGTCTTGGTGTTCTGCATGTGAGGATAGATGGGCAGCGTTTTGCAGGACTGGTCTCCGAACACCGCGAGACAGGGCAGCTCAGGACCCACACAGCTGGCAGGGATGGACTCAGCTGGTGGTTGGCAGCTTGGGTCTATGGATGGCCAAGGGTCTATGAGATAAAGTGGAAAACATTAAAGCACTTGGCTACTGTTGAGAGTTTGGCTTTGCTTTTAGTTGGCTGGTCATAAAACTATCATTGTCAAATGGTGCTTTGTGTAAGCAAAGGGCAGAAAAAAACCATCTCTTGAAGAGCATCCAGACTTGCTTTCCCTTGGCCAAAAGCTCAGCAGCCCTCGCTGTCACTTCTACATTTCCAGCTGTTGCTTAAAATGTCTTTTCCCTCCAGGCCTCTCCAGCTCGCTCCCCACTGGGCTGCAAGGGTGTGTGCAGGTGGCCTCCTGCTGAGGATGCGATCCCATCCAAAGCCAGGGTGGCTTGAATGAAGATGGGGAATGTGAGAATAAAAGGGACGAGAGCTTTAGGGTATCTTAAGCTGCAGATGGCCCATCAGCATGGAAGGACCTCCTTCCATGCCTGGACAAGACAGTTATAGCCCCATGGCCACCCCCTTGCCCCACTACACTGTAGCTGCCCAGCTCCTCTCCTCAGATCTGTGCTCCCCACGGCCGGTGCACACAGAGCCATCTGAGCACTGACATATGGATGCTGCCTAAGTGCAAAGTGTCATTACAATCTATCCTTTCATTTGCTGACACCATTTTGCTTTGGCCACTTGCATGTCTTCATGTATAGTGACAGAGGCAGCTATTTATCAACACCGAAGTGCTGTCTGAGCCAGGGAAGGGCTAAGCCAGCTGCTTTATGGCCCTTCAGTTTTAAAAATAACTTTTATTCGCTGCTCTTAACTCTTTCCCTCTGGTTCCCGAAGATGCTTCAACTCCTGAGATCTCCTAAGGGTGCTGATAAACTGGAAATGGTAATTTTGCACATTGGCATGCTGAGCAGAAGCTGCTTTTAGTAGCTCCAGGCACTCTCTTAATTAAATCATCGGGTACCGCTAGGGCTCCCTCCGGCACTGCCCGCTGCAGTGTGCCTGTAGGCACAGCAAGGCAAATGCCGCCTGCCCGAAAAGCCAGCTGATGAGATGCAGAGAGGCTGCATCGAGTAGCTAGGAAGCTGCTTATAAAATATTTCTTCCCCCAGGCAGGTTTTTAATTGGCTAGCTGGGTTTTGGGTTGCTCTGCTTCTCTAAGAGATGTAATTAGGACAGGGGAAAAGAATAATATATATATACTATTTTTTTATGCATAGCCAATTTTAAAGCAGGTAAGATTTGAAACCCATGGTAATACCTGTCCTTCCAGAGGATGGATGGTTCGACCAGCACAGGGGCAGTCCTCTCCCTGCAGTGCCTCTTGCTCAGGGCTGCTCCTTGTTTTCCAAATATTTGGGGGGGAAAAAAAAAGAAAAAGACCCAAACCCCCTCAAAAAACAGACTTGCTGGCCATTGCAAGGTAGGATGAATTGTGGTCCTGCAGATCTGCAAAGTGGGATAGTGCAGAGAGACGAGCTTCAAAAGCATGCTGTTGGGTCATATGCAATCCTCCATTTTTAGGCAATTAAAAGGAGAATTTTAAGTAGATTCAGTGTACTTACTTCTGTCCCCTTCTGGCTGAACCTGCGCAAGCTAAAGGATTGTGCCTCGAAAGCCGGCAGCCAGGTGAGCTGCTCCATGGCTCTGGATGGGTTTCCTGAAGGTCTTTGCCTAAAAGCGCCAGAGGGTTATGTGGGTCCGACTGGTATTTTCTAATACACCAGTTCGGCCACGAAATGCTGCAAAAATTAACACAAACCAAATCAAAAAAGACTTGCTTCTAGTTATTTCTATAAATATTATTTCTGTTTTCATTTACTTCTGTAAATGAAATAAATGAAAACTCCTTGTGCTTTTAGCTGTGGGTGAGCACTAAAAAGTATAATCAAAGTGGCAAAACCTGATGGGAATTAAAAACCCCACATATATTTTTACACCTATCTACCTACAATCTCAAAAAAGAAAATGCTTAAAAAATTCAAACGGGCTCAAATACAATCTCAAATAACAAATATATACACCCATCATAGGAAGTATGTAATATTTTCTGTTATATGGGTGCGGGGAGGTGGCGTGCTCGTGGCTGGACGCTGGTCCCTGGTGCTACCCCGGTGCCCTTGTCTGTGTTGCAGTACCTACGGGGAGCTGACAAACTGCACAGCGCTGATTGCAGAGAGGCTCGACTGCTACTGGCCCAACCGCCTGGTGGATGAGTTCTTCGTGGCCGTCCACAAACAGTACTTCAGGAACTGCTCTCCCTCCGGCCGGGCGCTGCATGACCCCCCCAACAGCGTCCTATGCCCCTTCATCCTGCTGCCCGTCCTCGTCACCCTGCTGATGACGGCACTGGTGGTGTGGAGGAGCAAACGCAGTGAGGGTATCGTGTAGGGACACCCGGCTGCCAGCGCAGGGGGGGGACTGGGGGACCATACACACCCCAGCACGTGCCTGTTTTCTGGGAGGATTCTGGCAGAGGAACAGTCGGTGGGGGTACCAAGCCCCGGAGGCAGAGGCAGCAACACCACCACTCCTCCCTCACTGGTACCCTCCGCACCACACATGTGGCGTTTGCCCAGTGGTTTCCAAATAAATACATCATTTAAGACGCAGTTGTTTGGCAATATGGGATGCCAGTGGCCGGCGAGGCCACCATGAGCTACCCCGGTGGCAAGGAGCCCTCTTGGGGTACTGGGGAGCATGGCTCACCCTGGGCATGGGCACTGCTGCAGCTCTGCTTGGCCTTTCCCAGCTGCTTCCTTCTCAGCATCCCCCAGCATTGTGTGCCAAAAGAGGAAATTTTTTTTAAAGAAAAAAACCCCACCCAAAACCAGGTCTGGGGTGGAGGGGTTGAAGTCCTGCCAGCCCTACAGTGCCATCATGGCATCATGAGGTGCTGGCAGGTGTAACTGCGAGGCTGGCGGGTCTGGGTACAACCCTGTGTATCAAAACTACCAGCTTGCTCTTTTTGTCCTTTTTTGTTTCCACAGCAGGAAAGGCATCTTCCCCCCTGGTCCCCAGGACCCTTGCAGGGGGTGGGGTTTGCCTAGGAGATGGGGAGCAATAGGTGACAGCTGGTGGCACTGGTGGTGGCCTTGGCGGTGCCCTTGGCAGTGCCCTGGGGCTAACAGGCAACAGGAATAAGGTGCTTTTCCTACGTAAATAAACACATAAATAAACCAGCTGCCCATTCTCTGGTGCAAATCCTCAGCGCTCGCCCCCTCCGTGAAGGCTGGGCTCTGGTCTGAGTGGATCAAGAGGCCATCTGGACACCCCCTTGCTGCCCCAAAGGAGCTTCTGCGATCTTTGAGACCTGCGCCCCACCCCACAGGCACCCTTTGGGGCAGCACTGGAGGTCCCATGGATGGGGTGGGGAGGGGGCGGTGAGGGATGATGGAGTGGGGTCTCCTCTCTGAGACAGTGGGGTCTCTAGGGAGTTTCCCTGGGTGTGGGTGGGCAGGTCAGGGGTCTGTCCCTTCAGCAGGGGCCAGGAGTGGGGTCAGCTCCCTTGGTGGGAGACTGGGCAACATCTGGGATTTGGGGGTGGGGAGGTGGGATATAGCACCCCAACCTTGCCACTGGTCTCTGCCATCCCCAGCAGCTCCAGACCCCCTTCAGCCTTGCTAGCTGAGGATGGGCTCCCCTGGGGAGACCCAGCCACCATTCCCCCTGGCCCTCACACTTCCCAAAAATTCCAAATTGCAGGTGCCAGGCAGTGGGATGCCCAGCCATCTGCCTCACTCAACCTGGCCTACCTGGTCCCAACTCCTGTTCCTCTTCTGGGATGCTGCAGCATTTTATTTTCTTTGCCATTTGTTATTTGGGGCTTTTTTTCAGGGGCAGTTGAACAAT
Organism: Falco peregrinus; assembly: GCF_023634155.1. Lineage (NCBI taxonomy): Eukaryota > Metazoa > Chordata > Aves > Falconiformes > Falconidae > Falco > Falco peregrinus. The sequence goes on from NC_073728.1 coordinate 9,282,539, forward strand.
GAAGAAACAATCAGCACTATTTGATGGGGAGCACTCAGGGCTCTGGAGAACATGATCCCTGCAGCCAGGAAGAGCTGAAGAGGCTTTCTGGAAGGTGGTTTACCTACCTAAGACAAAAATAATTTAAAAAAAAAAAAAGAAAAAAAAAAAAAAAGCAGCAAAAGCTGAAGGGGAGTTAGAGAAGCCAATTCCTGTACAAGAACTATTTGCTTATGAGCCTCCACCCACTGACAGGCCACAAGGGAAGGTGACACTTTGGGGACTTATGGGACAATTTCCTTTTGCCATTGCAGGGGGTCCATCGGGGTGCAGGATGGAGACAAGTTCCCCTTCAGATTTCTGTAGGAGTTATTTTAGCCACATGCGGTGAACTGTGCCCTTGGCAGCACCCTAGCTTAGTGCTTCAGTGACAGGTGGAAATTGAGGACGTGTAGAAGGAGTATACATTAGTTACATCTACACAAATATATATATAAACATAAATATATATACACACACATATATGTATATAAAAAAACCCCAGCTCCTCATGTTCAGGAAAAAAGTTATTCCATTTATTTTCCTGGACTGTGAGCTGATGGGCTCTTCTAAGATGAGGTGTAACATTTTTTACCCCATGTATTCTGGATGGGAAGAAACCGATGCTCAGGTCTTCTTGTACAGTATTTAATAATATCCAAATTTTAATACATCTCCTCTAAGTAAGCAAAAAACACGGTGAAAGGATTATACAGCAGGACTGTACTGGGAGGTGGGGACTGGCTTTGATGACTGCATCTCTAGCTCTGTGCTCGCACAGGCTGCCAGTACTCCAAACCCGCTGCACACCCTGACACAGCTCTTCCTGGCTGTCCATAGGAGCACCCTGCATTTGCTCTGCCCTGGGTGCATCTGCAATGACTTCCAGAGAAGACTGGGGAGCCACGCATGGGTGACAGCCAAGGAAACAGGGACTTTTATCCCTTTTGCTGAAGGTGATAACAGTACCAGGGTGCCGCTACAGCAAGGAGCATTCATCTTCATTACAGCAAACCGGTTCAGCGTTTTCAGCTTGAAAACAAGGGAATCCTTCTGAATCAGTAAGCAAATGAAGGTGTTTTCCAACCTTTCTGGTTTTGTGAGTGTTTTATTCCTTACCTTCCCTGACATTATTATTTTGACAGCAAAGGCCTCTCACTGCAGTTGCCTGCTTAAAATAATATGCTGATTAAGGCTTCATTTTAAATAAATGCAGTGGCGATATTACCCAGAGATGAAGCTTACGATAAATCTCTCCTCCTGCATGCCAATCCCTGCATTTCATTCCCCTGCTTTCCTAGACCTCCAGTAACATCTACAGGAGTCTGTGAAGCTGAAAGAGAAAAGGCGCAGGGAAAACTTGACAAGCAAGGCTGTCACACGTGCTTAACATCTGCAACCCAGCTCTGCCACACTGATGATTTCCTTCAGTGTCTGCAGAGGAACGGTAGGAAAGAACAAAGTGTAATCATTCAGGGAGGGATAAAAAAACCACAGTCAATCCCCAAGCGTTACACATACACTTGCTCTGTATGAAACCACACGAACGTTTATTTCTATGGTTTACCTATTTATAAAAGGTTGAATCCGTTCCATTGCACCTCCTCTGTGTGATCCCACAAGCGAAATGCATTTCGATCTCTGAGGCTACACCAATGCTGTGGCTCAGCAACCCTGGCCATCGCTTGGGTCAGTGGGTGAGCAGCGGGGAGCTCTGGCACACGACAGGCAGCAGAATTCTCACAGCATTTACTCTGAAGTGATTCCTGAGGTACACGCTACTCTCTTCTGAAGGATCTCTGCTTGCAGATACTACGTGTTTGATATACAGCTACTTACAGAAAAGGCAATTAAAGCATCATATCCTTTCAAATTACCAAAAAAGCCAGGCTGGGATTAGTGTTTAAGAGAGGGTGCAGTGCGTTATTAGTTCATTCACTTTCAGTGCAGAAGTTTGAAGACCACAATTAGGTGTTCTCCAGGTAATGGTGCTTGAATTTACTTTCATCAGATGGAACAGTGTTTAATGCTCCCTCACCACATCCAGATCAAAAAGCCAAAGGCAGATTTCTTTTAAAAAAAATCTCCCTTTCATTAAATTTTCACAGAAATATATAATATATATTATATATATATAATTTTACTAATACTACACATTTACTTAAGTTATGGATTAGCCTGTATTTCTTTTAGCTACTTCACACAACAAATAGAAACAAAAAAAATACTGTAGCCCAAACAGGAGCTGAAAATAACAATGTAAAAATCCCAAACATGTGACAAAAACATACTTACATTAAATATCATCAAGAATTTCAATACCAGCAGTAGAGCTTCATTTAGCACTTGCATTCTGGCAAGCTCTAAGCCTTATTTGAATTACTCTTGGGAAAAGCTTGTATTGTTTCTGCTCATCAAAGGCAACAGTATTGTGATTTGGTTCACAGGAGACCATTTTATTGCCAACTTGAAGTGTTCAAAAAACACGCCACCTTTTCTGTTTGGTTTTTTTTTCCTTCCCCCTCCAAACTAGGCAAGAGTTAAAAAAAAGTGTAATTACAATTTCAATAGTGATTTCTTTTAACTTCTCAAGCATATCTCATCAACAGGATATACAGTACAGTTCAGAAGAGTAAACATGTTTAAAAGTAAGCAAACAACTTTTTCAACCAACATACACGATTTCTTGCTGTATTTATGCTGAGCTCTCCTTTTAACATGGACAAGTTATGAAGTTAGTTTTCTTCTTCAGTACAACATGGACACAGGACTAGTACAATCCGGGCTGGTTTTGTTGTTGTTGAAGTTAAGGACAACTCTAGTGTGGAAGCCATGGTCCTGCTATCCATCTCCCTTCATCATCTTGCATAGCGCTTAATGTAATCTTCAACTTTATTCCGAAAGTCCTCCTAGAGGAAAGCACAGTCAGAATTACCCCAAGCATGTCAGAGAGGGACTCACGTAGGACGACAGTGGTGGTGTATTCCCACATTACCACCGGTAGGTCAAAATGCCATCAGGTGAAAGGTCCATTGCTCTCCCCAAGACCCAGTATACATTTCCAATGTGGTGTATGAGAACCGAGGCAACCGCCTGAGTCCTTGCAAGCAGATGTCCACGCTCCGCTGGGTATCTCCTCTGGGGACTGAACTGAACAAAGAGTTTTCTATCACCAGCTATCAACGTAGGTACAAACAGACTGCGTCTGACAGGTCACCGGTGCTGGGAGACCACGTCCCAGCTAGTGGCACAAAGATCTGGCTATGGCTTTACAGAAGGAAGGGAAGGTGTCCTTACCAGATAAAAGAGGCAGGGCTATGGCAGGAACTGTTACAAAAGCTGTGCACCCTAAGGCAGCTCTGTCCCAGGTACTTGTTCTGGCCTACCCCTGAGAACTGCATGATATCACAGCTAGCACATAATAAAGTGCATAATCAGTCACAGCTTTTTTTTTAGTTATATATTATATATAATATATATATAGCCTAGAGAATTAAACACTCATCATTCAAGTCACTCATTTTACAGTGGTTCAGAGGGAACCTGTAGCCCTCCACAGAAAACCCAGGAGCTGTTAAATAATCTCTGAATCTATGGAAAAGTACACATTTCTGGTAGTTTATAAAGCATGGAGAAGCTAAGTGAAGGAAAATCAGACATACTTTCTTCATTTGATCCTTACCAAACTGGTATGTCAGATAGACACTACATTCCTGTAACATTATTCCGAGTCTAAGCCTTGGCTCACGCGCTTACAGCCTATTATTAAATATATTCAACACCAACACAAAAAGTGACCTGTGCTCCAGATTCAAGTGGGCGTTTTACAGCAAAGTACGTTTTGCTTGATTTCCAGCTCCCAGTTTTGTATGCTGCTAGAATATAAAGCAGGACAACCTGGGAAATTTATGCATTCACATCTGTTAAAAAATAAAAAACATAAAACAATGCACACAACAGATGAAGAGATTTTGAACAGTGTGCTGGTGCACTGGAGCTGCCTGGAGAGCAGGGGCCATGGAAGCACTGAAATCCTCTGTCCTCCAAGCCAAGTCTCTGCTTTTACTAGGAACAGCACAAAGTCTTGTGGCCATGACCTGAGGGATTACTGCATGGTCCTGCTTTAAACAACATAACTTGTCAGCTCCAGGTTTGCCACTACATAAAATGATGCCTTTTGAATGCACACTGAGTGTTCTGGTACAGCCCACTCAGCAAAGAACTAAATAAAATGAAGTTTACAGGCAGCTCAGCAGTTGCTGAGTTTAATGCTCCCTGTAAATGACTGTTCATTGTTCAAGGACTTCAATATCAATTCTTTTTTTAATATTTTGTTAACAGTAGATAAAAGGTGAGCACTGCAATACTCACCATGACTTTGCACTAATGCTGCTAAGAAGTTCTGAAGAGCCAAGAAGTCATTTTTAACTGTGATGTTTGTTTTAAAACTGGTGGGAGAGCTGTCTTCCCTTGCAGGGGCATGCAGTAACCTATTCTGAAATCTGAAATACATTGTAAGATATTTAAAATTGAAACAGAAATAGTCAAAGCCAAAAAGTCTGTCCCCCCAGCTAGATTTGCCTATTTCTATCTTGCCTACACGGGCTCTCTGATCCCTTTTAAAAAACCAAACATTTGGACTTCCCCCCATTTCTTGATCAGCATTTAGCTATACACTCCCACAACTTTTGCTAGACATCACATCATACCAGAAAAAAGCAGTAATACAGCTTTTTTGCTATAGCTAGCCTTGGAATGCATTGGTATTTCTTTGGCCCAAACACCATGCTTCAAACGCTTCCTGATCATCTCCCTTTACAATGGATTGGGTTTGGGCTGGTCAGTTTTTCTACCAGCAAAAGGGTAAAGCTTATCTCGTGGTTGAAGTCCCTAATCAAAGGATCAAAGAAGAACTACGATCCACCAGAAACAGTCTGAGATTTTGTTGAGCATCACAGAGATGTCCATGAACTATAAGCAAAGTGCTCTGAATCTCAAAGAAGTTTAAAATACAATTTAAGTCCAAAAATATCATAGCCGTGGAAACAAAAACATAAATGAACTTTAGGGAAAAAACACCCACCACTAAAGGCTCTTGAAAAGAGAGGTACAGATCTGTGTTTTGGAGAAAATAACAGCAGAGGGCATAAACTATGAGCATCCATTACAGGAAATCACTGTAATATGCTTGACACCTCAGCATCAGGCAGCAGGAGCACAGCTGTGGAGACCAGCCCTGCAAGGGCTGCAGAAATCCCTTTCCTCCCCATCCAGGGCCACTAACACTCGTCGTTGCAATCTCCAATGTGGTGGAAACTGAACGAATTAACTGAGGGCTTGATTGTATGTTACCTCCTACTCTTGTGTTTCTCCAAGAGGCAGGTCACTAAAAGAAACTGGACACGAGGCTAACAAATATCAGGGCCAAACTGTATCTCCACTGTATCTACAACGTCTAAAAGCAGCACAGTACAGACAGCTCAGAGCATCCTCTGCTTTTTCACCCACCTTTACGAGGTTTTCAAATGGGAAGATGGGCTTTCAGCAGTGACTTAACAGAAGCAGGACCTCAGCAAAGAAGGAAGGCTCCAGAAATCCATGCTGTCACTTAGGCTGACTTGCCAGATGAAGGAACCGACAGCATTGTCAGGAATATATTAACACAGTACTCGTTGCATGTGAACCTCGTTGCTGAACAGGAGGTTCTCATCCCATAGCTGTAATACTCCATCTTCACATGCCATATGGCTTAACAGTTCCTGATTAACAGGGGGCACTTTTCTACGTGCACATCTGTTTATGTGCAGTACTGAATAATCAGAAGCAAAAAAATTAATCAGAGCAGCACGTATGCTGCATTATAAAGAGAAGCATACAAAATCCTGCTAGGAATGCTAAGGGAAAGAAAAGGAACTCATATCACAGGGAGTAGAGCTGGAGACATGTCGTTCACCTGACACACGGATGCTGCGTGTGCAAGCACCCATTGCCATGCAGTACATACCTGCCCTGATACTCTGCAACACAAAGCAGTGCATTTCACCATCTCTTAACTTCCCTTCAAGGACAGCTCCTAAGCACAGGAAGATGGGCTAGAAGGCAGGTTGTGCAAAACACCTACTCTTACTAAAAAACCAAAGCCTACTGACCTACATGGAGCTTATTTGTCTGATTCTTTCTGCAGGAGTCTCCAAGGAACTGCACCGAACCCCAAGTCTGCATTATTGCCCTGAGCCCCGGTCATCCTTTGATGTCAAGACAGACACCGATGAGAAACAGCATACTGCATCCTGTGGTCTTGATGCTGAGAGGGCAGAGAGTCAGGTTTGCTGCTGGAAATCCCCCACATCAACGACCATTTACGCTCCTGCCAGAACACTCATCTAGAGGATGGCAGTGGCTGCTTTGCCCAGTGGGGCTCCTGCCACATCCCTCTGGACCTGGATCACATCCCACTGCTAGCTTGGCCAGAGGCACAGCTGCCTGCCTCTACAGTGAAGTAGCTTCCCATGTCATCAGAGTTGTCAGGCCAAAGACTGATGAGGGGGGAGAGGGCTGACTGTTACTGTGACATTTTACTACAGAAGCACTGATGCTGTAGCACATGAAACTTCATCAGAAATGACTCACCCAGCCGTTAAGTCCTGACAGGCCATCAGTGAGTGCTGAAAATACCACCTGGAACAGCTTTACAAAGTAGAAATCTAATTTTAAACTACCATCATTTGCCCTCCATCAACCTCACTGTACAGTATTTCCTTTACAAATTTCAAGACAAAAGATATATGGAGTAAGAGGCGAACAAAACTGCCCTTGGGTTCTCTGGAGATGTGCTGGGTGGTGGGGAGGAGTGAGGCTTGGGTTTCTATTTGGGAGCAGTACCTGCCATCTCGCCTTGTTTAGGGCGGAGAGGTGTGTGCGTGGTGCTCAGCCAGGAGGCAGAGCTCCTCTGTGCAAGTGTCACGTGTTTCAGGGACCCAAATCAGGCACTGGCCTCACGGGCAGTATGGGAAATGGAAGCTTGGACAATGCCAGTATCCCTGTAGCATGATGGCCACCTCATCACACAGCACAGTAACAGGACGGACAGTACAAGTGTCGGATTATACAATTCAATAAATGCCTTCCCCACACCTTTTAAAGAAAAAGAAGAAAAGGTATGGGATGATCAGCTGGGAACAGGAAACTAAGAAAAATGTAAACGAAACAAAACAAATCATAACTCTAAGCATACTTAGAGCACAGCAGGTCCTTTCCCAGCTCCAGCTGGACATCATGAGGTACAGATGAGCCCAGATGCAGCTCTGCAGGGGCCTAGGGCCTCACTGCCCTGCCCCACATGCCACCCCCTATAGCTCCCAGGCACTGGGCAGGTCCCTGTCCTATGCCAGTCCTCACCCTGGATAAGCAAGACCCTGGTGGAAATTCAGGTCTGAAAGTGCTCAGTTCTCAAACCCATGCATGAGGAAAAACCATCTAAACTGGGAGATTTTACACAATTTTGGAGCAGACTCAAAGCAGCTTTGCCCTGAGCTGTGGGGAAGCGAGAAGGAGAGAAGAGCGATACGTGAGTGGCCCTGTGGGAAGTATTTGCTGCATGAGTAATGCTGGCCAAATCACCACTTCATTTGATGAAAATCAGATGGAGACAATCAATCGAAAGGAAATTCAACATTCATCAGTGGATGAAGAGTATGGAATATAAGCCATGATGTATTTCACAATATCATTAGCTGAAAACTGGGTTACAGCACAGACCAGTAAGTTAAAACATACATCCCATCAAACTGCTCCTTTGTATATAAACAAAGAAGCTCAACAAATAACCTTTAGGTAAATAAACATGCCTATATGTGTGTATGTGTGTGTGTGTATTTGGTAAGAATTCTGGCCAAAGACATCAATTTCAAACAACTTACTGATTTCACCATTTTGATTTGTACTGTATGTGCAATGATTTGCATGATGAAAACATTAAAAAGCAAATCCTTATCTAATTAGCTTTAGATTAAAAAAATAAAACACTGACTGATGTAATATTAAAAAAAAAATCACTTAAGTCACAACTGATGAGCTGCCCATCTTAAAAACATGCCACACCAAAGTAAGATTAAAAAAACCCATAAAGTAGACTGTAAATTGTTACTACAAGATACTTAACACTGAAGGCATAAACAACCTCAGCACCTGGCCAGAGTGATAATTTATCACAAATCATGTATCTTTGAGGAGCACTTGGGAGAGGATATATAGACAATTACAGAAACAAAAGGAAAACAGCCACACCAAAAACCCAGAAGATAATTACGGTTTACAGCTTGCAAAATCATATTGAAGCACGCACTGAAGAACTAGGTACCTTTCTGAAAACTGGGTTTGACCTGATTTGACACCTCTAAGAGAGGAGACTATTTTTTCAATTCATACTGCACTGAGTTGTCCTGATTAACTGTTTGAGGACTATTAAGCTTCTAATTTGAAAATGAAAGATCTGCCCTGTTACCCAAGGCAAACGTAACACTTCTCTGTGGCAACTAGCAAAGAAGTTTGGAAACTCTGTAATGGAAGCTATCTCAGGGATCTTCTTTTACATAAGAATTACACAATTTAAAAACCCAAACCAAAGAAGATTTAGCTCATTATCCTTAATATATCCACTACTAGTACCACTTCATGCACTGCAGTATTTGGCAAAATTTTTCTTCTTCCTACTCACAATATTGACCTAATTTTCTGCCCTGAAGTACATTAGAGACCAGAGACTATACTCTTCTTCGGGGACCCTGTTGGTTGAAGGCTGAACTGGCCAGTCGCTGCAGGTAAATGCACAGCGTACTGCATCTGTCCTTTGATCATGACTACAACCACCCAGATACTGTGACAAACTCTTTCTGATCCACCTTCACATTGTTTAGATTTACAATTCTTTAAAATTCAAATGGAGATGAAAAAAGATCACAAAAATACTTAATTGCTCCTGCCCTTCCCTCCTTCGTGTTAAAGCAAGCAATGAAATAATAATAATAAAACACTGTTTTTACAGAACACTATTTTAATCCAGAGTTTATCATCAAGGTTAAATTCCAAACAATTTCTGTCAGGAGCTTACTTGTGGTTTTATTTGAACGATTTAGTAAAGGGGTCTTCTAAGCACCAGGAACATGACATTACTAAGCTCCAGCCAAAGCTTGGGAAAAATAAAATAACCAGGTAATTTACCCATTAGCTCAATGAATATTTAAAGCGACCTTTTCTTTCTTTTCCATCTTGCAGGAAATAATGAGTATTCACACACCCATCAACCCCCACATATCCACTCCCATTTAAAAACGAGCTGAATGAAACCTTTGAGTAATACAAAAACCTCAAGTATGAGCTGTTTTTCCAATTCATGTTCCTGACTTGCTATCATTTCCCTGTCATTGTTTTATTTAGCTCAGCCTCTACACCATCTGAAGAATTTTCCAAGCTCTGTAATTAAATCTTACTTCTATGAAGAAAAATAAGAGTGGGGGGTGAAAAACCTATACATAGGTATCTCCCACAGGCTCCCATGCCTAGCAGGTGCACTTGAAACTGCATCAGTTTTCATGGCCCATGTTCTCTACTTCAGATTTTAAACACTATTTGTAGACACCAAGCAATTCTGATTTTGCAAAATGATGAGAAAACGCTTTAGTAGATCTCCTTGGCAGCTAAGTCCTAAGGGGGGAAAATAGTGGAATTTTTACTGCAGGGAAAGAAAAACCAACAACAACGAAACCTGAAAAATGCCACTGCTGTTTTTACTGTTACTGTGGGGAAAAAACCCCAACATTGTGGGGAAGAAGAGAAATGCTAAGTTTTGGACCTTTTTTCTGAAAAATATCTGTAAATATATTTTATTTACAGATTACAGAACCTATGTGAAAAGTAGTGACTTGCCCGCCAGGACACTGCTCTGGGGAGAAGCTGAAGATGTGTTGCAAAGATAGAGTGAAGCATTAATATGCTGAACATGAAGCAGCACCATTATTTGTTTGAGATTCTCAGATCCTAAGTAGGAACCATTTCCTTATGCTTCCGCAAACTTTCTGTTGCTTGCCAGTGCAGCAAAGATAAAGGAAAAAAAGCACTCTCTGAAGTTATTGGAAGAGGAAAGGGCTATGGATTAGGAGGCAGGGTGTGAACGCTGCCGGGGTAGCCAGAGATAACTACACCTAAATCCAGTTTGCGCAAAGGCAAGGGAATCGAGCCAGCCTGAGGGCAAAGCAGCTTCCCAAAGAAAACCATTCCCTGGATCAAACATGATGCAGGTCCTGACACTCTTGCCAAATCTGCCCTCTGGCTTACAGAGCAACTTGGCTGGAGACAGGTAGTGGAGATTTTTGTGAGCCCTCTGGTCATACAGCTGCAGTGCCAAATGACTCAGGATTTGCCCTGACTATGACCGATTTGCTTACTACCATTTATGATTTCACCTAGGTTGCCGAACACAAAGAAAACCTCCTGGGACTCAAACCAGGGAGCACGGAGATTGCTCGGTCACTCAGTGCCTGGTATCAGGCACCCATCTCCCTGCTCCTCCAATGCTGCTGGGGTCAATACGAGTCTGGCACCAGGCACTCTGGCCATCTCCTCAATACAGTTTTCGGAAAGGATTATACAGAGAGCCCTTTCAGGAAATTACCTGAACCTGAATCATCCCAATTACACTGATGTTAACCTCCTCTCTGCTGCAAACACACTTCCACTCAAGAGAGGATATGTCCTCAGGATCTGACATCTTAATAGATAAATTACAAATGCAAAGGAAATGGGAGCTGTGTGGGTCCAGTGAGAGGATTTTTGCAAGTCATACTCTACTCAAGTCAAACAATGTTCAAACAAGCCTGACCAGGCAGGTGAGGCACACAGCTCAAAGAGTTCAGACTCATTGTTTGCATTTAACAGCCCTCCTCTTGTATGTTTCCATTTTAAAGCCATGCACTTTTCTAAAGAATGCAAAGCAAAAGCCTTCCTTTTAAGCCACTTACTTGCCTAAAGCACATAAAAGCTTTAAAACATCTGCATTTCTTCCACTACCTCAGCAAGTCAAACCATCTGCAAAAGCTTAATCAATTTTGCTGAACCTGAAAGAGGTTCCATCCATAATCAAAGTGTTATGAAAGATGGATAATGGTTTCTATAAATACTTTTTGCATTAGAAAAGTAATGTTTTTCCTATTTACATCTGTTAGCACAATTAGCAGCTGTGCTGCTGCTCACTGGCACATGCTGTTTAATGTAGTTTATGCTCACTGGGAAAAGGCTTCAAAGGCTATAACACGGACACGGAACATAAAATGAGGCAATCCAAGAAAAACCCCAGTGCAGTTCTCCAAATGCAGGAATATTGCAGAAAAACAAATAGGTATTCTACCGTGATTGCCACAATTTCGGTGAGAACAACAAACACCAAACAGGGTGGTTGGGTGTGCAGAGGAAGTGAAGGATTTACTGCAATAAACATGGAGATAAATAAATGCAATGACTCACAAGGAGAATTGTTATGAAAAGATGTTTTTGGACTGGGATGGTACTGTTGTTCTTAATAAGACAGTTAAGCTGTTATCAAAGAGTAATAAAAACCCCACAACAAAAATTAAACAGCTTCCAAAAAAACCACATCAAGTTTGAAAGCCTTTTGGGGCTAAATTCTTTTCCAGTGTGGTAAAAGCTTGAAAAGCTAAGGTTAGCCTCTAACGCAGCACAGCAAGTTCTTCCCTTGAGAAGCTCCTTCTGCTGCTTACTGACTCCTAAACGGTAAATGTGGTGTCCACAAGCACTTGTACTGGCTGAAGAAATGTGGTCTGAAACAAACAGCTTGAAGAGAGTTTCAGAACAATGAAGATGCTGGGGCTCTAGCTTTGATGTACACACTGACCGCCTGTTACTGCCCTGCTGATGTCTTCAGGTGCCACAGCAACACACGCGCATCCCCATCACCCACATGAAATCAAACTGGTGCGTGGAGCAGCTGACGTCTAAGCAGTGGCAGCATACGTCAGGAAAGCGAAGCTACAAGTTCTGGATCAGTTACAAGTACTTTGGGATTCATTACAGATACGGGGAAAAAAGTTTGCTTACACAAGAGATGATGGGCTTGTCTGGCCAAGGGTGAATATAGACTTCAATTCTTCAGATACACTTTGTGAGTGCATTTAATTAGAACAATTCTTCAGTGTTTTGTAACCCCTTTTAGAAGAAATCAGGAGATAGATACTTGATTCAGTATCCACAAATAAATGCAAGTTTCTTATTTTACTTGAAGAAGGTTAAAAAAAACTCTCATACTATCATCACATCAGTTTTGTACTGTTAGAAATAAAAAGCAGTGTTCTTGAAAATGTTCAGAACTAGCTACTTCCTATTAGGAAGACAGAATTCAAGATGTCAAGGGTTGGTGCAGGGCTATCAATTTAAACCAGGGAATGATGTTAAGTGGAAAACTTTATACTAGACAACAAAGACAGATCCCAGTCCAAAAGAAGCTCAAACATGAGTAAGTAAAACAGCACCGAAGGATGAGACTACACTAATTCAAGCAACACACTGACTCAAATATTCTACAATGCAAACAATATAAAAAATGAGGGCCTGACAAAGCCAGCCTGCAGTAAACATAATGAGAGCAAGACCTGGGCATGCTTCTCCTTGTCAGCATTAATGATACCCCTCTTGACGAGTACCGCCTTATGTTGTCTGTCCTTCCCTGAGCTAAAAGCTAATTGCATCAACAGAGTTGTTGACAAAACCCAGCACTGAACAAGTTGAAGATGAAAATAAATTAATTTGCATGATAAATTCTTGGACCCAGATCATATATCAAAAGCCTGATGAGTTCCTGGAGGCCCAGATCCATCCTGGTAGCTCTTCCTGAGTCTCTCTGGAAAAGTAATGGGAGAAAACACACACAGAATGGGCTAAAGGAATGGAGATGGCCATTCTGGACGGAGAAAGCTGCTGCGTGTTCGCAGTACAAAACGTAGCACTGAAAAGATGAGGTCGGCACACCAGTCTGGAATGCTGTGAGTCTTAGAGAGACCATTTGCAATGATGACCCCCCAAAGCAATCACTCATACTTTTAGGTGTGATGGATCAGTGTTACAAACTCTGGGACAACCAGCTGAGATCCCCAGTAAAATAAACAGACACCAAGAAGAGAGAAAGGTAGTAAAGGAGGTCAAGTTAGAGCTTACCTATGTCTTTATACATTTCTTTTGCAAAGACTAATTGGATCCTCCCATAGAAAGAACTGTGTAGAGAGCTGTCTGAAAATCTCCTGGCACACCTCAACTGCAGATGAAGCAACAGGAAACCCAGCAAAGACCAAGGGATTCCTGAAGTACTGTAGCAATCACCACCTTTGGCAAAACAGTTCCTACAATAGTGAGTTATAAAACAATACCTTCTTACTGTTTCTGTGGGTATAGAAGTAGCTGTAGCGCCTCGAACTCTTTTCTGCCATAGTCCTGGATACCATTGCAAACTGTTAGGAACTTTGTTTTTCACTATAATTTCTTGCCAAGAAAGACTGTGACCTCACAAACTTCACATCAGATTAATCCTAAAATCACGTGGAAGAGTGAAAGTAGAGAAGGAGAAATCCAGTTTACAGATGAATTGAAAACATCTAAAAATGGTAAGAGCTGTTGAGACATTATGAAAAGGAGAGCGGAATGCATGCAAGCAGAGCAGTTAGTATGATACAGTATACAATTTTAGAATAGGTTTTACAATGCTACTCTTCCCGTAAACCTTGAGAATGAATAATGCCAAGATGAAGAAGCAGTAGCTTCAAAGCCTTGACTTCAATTACTTCTTAAGCAATTTTAATAGCATATATCTCTCTATTGCTGGAGTAAGAGCCAGTAGTTCCTAAAATGAAAAAAGTGAGAGTTCTGTAAAAATCCCCTAAAAATTAATGTATATAATAGTCTGATTACTAATTACTTCAAATACGGCTAAATATGGAAGAGGAAAAAAGAGGAATGTAAGTAAAAATATGCAGATCTCATGAACAGTATGAAGTAATGGAACTCCCCGTGGTGTCTGAATAGCTTGCGGGTAAGCTCTCTTTACCAGAATAAAGGCTCACTTAGTGCGGAAGAGACTATTTGCAACACAGACATTTTTACCCATACAGCTAGGGAATATCTAGCACAATCAAGAAAGGGCTTTAAAAGACACATTTAGCAACAAAGACAGCAAAACCTGACTGCTTACAGAACTGCAGACTACCATTACTGCTCTCCTTCTTCCCCCACCAATACAGCTTTTCCTTGGTAATCTTTACCATCCTTCTCTTCCAGCAAGAACTGCAGCTCCTTCACCCTCCTGCAGCCCTGATGGGCTGCACCCAGGTCTCCTCATCACCAGCCCAGGGAAAGGCAAAGCACATGCTCTGCTCTGAGCTGCACATGCCCACACCGGCCCAACAGCAGCCCACCCAGAGTGGGTCCTGGCTAAGCTTGCATGGCAGACTTCCCTGGTAGATCACTTCAGACCATCCTCTCTTTGCTGCTGCTGACAGTTTTTGTGACAGTTATGGGAACTGGATGTAAAGACTCTGCTGCTCTGTCAAATCTGATGGGAATTGATGTGTGTTTAAAAGCTACGGGGACTGAGGGGGAGGCTGGGATGAGAGAAGGGGACAGATGGATGGCATCACTGCGTAAGCCTTATGCCTTTACAAAAAAAAAGACTAAAAAGCAAAGAACTTGCTAACGGTTCACTTCAGTGAAGCTCCAAGACAAACTGATTAAGTATGGACTAGATAAATGGACAGTGATGTGGACTGAACCAGCAGAACTGCCGGGCTGAGGGGGTTGGCATCAGCGGTACAAAGTCTTAGTGGAAAATTCAAGGGATTGCCTTTGGGGCCAATACTGTTTAACCTCTTCATTAATGACCTGGACAGAGGACCAGTTTGCTGATGATACAAAACTGGGAGGAATAGCTCATACACAAGAAGGCTGCACTGCCATCCAAAAGGACCTCGACAGGCTGGAACACCAGACAGAGCGGAACCTCTGAAGTTCAACACAGTTCGGAAATGCAGAGTCTTGCCCATGAATAATGCCACCCAGCAGTACATGCTGCAGGCTGGCAAGCAGCTTTGCAGAGAAGGACCTTGGGGTTCTGGTGGTCACCAAGCTGACCATGAACCACCAAAGAAAACCACTGGCATTCTGGGCTGTACTATGAAGAGCACTGGCAGCAGGTCAAGGGAAGTGATCTTTCCACTCTACTCAGGCCTGATGAGAACACATTTCGAGTGCTGTGCCCAGCTCCAGGCTCCCCAGGATTGGGAGGCATCTGTCATATGAGGAGAGACTGACCAGGACTGTTCAGTTTGGAGAAGAGAAGGCTTAGGGGGACCGTAATGGGTACAAATACCTGATAGGAGACTGCAAAGAGGATAGCCAGACTCTACTCAGTGGTGCATAGTGACAAGGTGAGAGGCAATGGCAACAAAGTGAAATACAGGAAACTTCTTTTAAACATTAGAAAGAGGGTTTTTTTACTGTAAGGGTGGTGGAACACAGGAACACATTGCCCAGAGAGAGTGCAAAGTCTCTGTTGTCCTTGGAGATGCTCAAAATCACATGGTTCTGGGCAACCTGCTCCAGCTGACCACAGGGGCTCAGCTAGACAGTCTCCAGAGGTCCCCACCAACCTCAGTGACTTCACGATTCTGTGAAATACCTTCTGAAAAGGCCTCAAGAATGAAGTGCTGGAAAATCTACAGTTAAAGAACAAACACACCTCCTACAGTGATTCAGAATCATTTTGTTATGCTGGGCGCAAGAAAGAACAAATTAAGACCTTTAACTTGCAGTTACATTAAAAACACAAGCTTATTTTCATGTAGCCTGTCAGCTGCCTAGCAAAGTTTTCTAGTGTCTCCTTATCAACTTCATTATCTATAATTTTATATTTCTTCCAATTATTCTGCTGCTGTTAGAAGAGTATTAGACTGACAGACTCCAAAACAATATCCAATTTTTATCAGAGAAGTGCAAGTATAGAAAACAGAAATCCGTCAAATACGATAGTGGCACTGAGGTTGACACATCTATCCATACTACAGTGATGCACCAAACATAGGAACATTTTGTTAAAAGTATAATTTTTAGTCTTGAGGAACGGAGGAGGAATGTGTCGGGCTTGTCAACTCAGTAATTCTTTTACTCTCAGCTCCACAGAAACCCTTTTGTTCTACATCTAATTACTATTATCTCACATTCCAGTATGTTCAAGACCAGACTGTTTAGCTTGTAACATATGGATAGGTTCCCCCCCCTTCTCCTACCCAATTACAGTTTTACAGTCTAGGAAACTTTAATAAAAAAATTACTTTAAAGCTGAAGTGCCCTGCAGTTCTGTATCTCTCCGCACTTACAATAATTTACATCAATCATGTTGAATTGATTGCTTCTAATGATCAAGGCAAAAAAATTTCATGTATTTTAGTAAATATCTGTACTATACTGCTTTGTTCAGGAAGTTATCCTCCTGATGGCAGCCTTTATTTTTATTTTTAAAAAGATGGCCACAGATTTTAATCACACATGAGAGAATTTCCTTTCAGCCAATGAATTATAGGTGGGACTGACTGTAGAATATAGTAATTATACTATGGATGAGTAACCACTCATCACAAGGATAAATGAACTGTGTGAAGCCACTGCCAAGCAATTAAGAGCAACTCTCCTCTGAGCAGCACAAGCAGAACAGTTTCAAAAATCTGGGTGAATCCTCTTTTTGTCAGTGTTACACAGTGCCAAAGAAGGGCTCCTCAAGGAAGAACGGCTATCTGAGCCAATTCAGACACGAAAATTACTTACTGTTAGAGACTCCATCTTAAGACTTGCACTGACTTCCTTGCCAAACATTCTCTACTCTGTTTCATCACAAATATGGGCTGGCTGTAGGGTTGAAGCTTAAGACATAAGAAAGAAAAGCCCTAGAGTCTCAGCTGTGACTGCAGTCAGTGCAATGCAATGCTGATTTAAATCACAATCCAATCCCAGTTCTAAAAATCAGAAAAAGGATTTATTTTGCAGGCAGATAAAAGTAGTAGAATGTCAAGCCTAGATTGCAAAATTGGTTGCTTCTGCCTTGGTGCATTTTAGCTTTTCTGTGTAATGGGAACCTTTAGCACCTAGAAGCAAGAAGGGCAGCAGAGCAGAGCAAAGTGGTCTATCTTTACCCCTTCCAAATTGAACTTGCCAGAGCAGAGAGAAAATAGCTGAGAAAAGTTGTCTGTGTAGGATCATTACAGCAAGACCGAGACACATTCAAGTAAAAATTAAGGAAAAGGTAAGAAACAGAATGCAATTTAAATGCCAGGGTGTTTAATATATTAAATGCAGGGTATGCTAAGAGGAACCAAATGAATGTCCAGATCCCCACTGCTTTATTGTCCTACCTGGGGTGAATCATTTCCCTCTCTACATCACTAGGTTCCCACTAGCAAAGTAGCAAAAAACACAATGAGCTCTTCATTGGTGTGCTTTGTTTCCACCGATGAAACACCCTAAAATAAGAGCTAGGCATTAGATCTCAAATTTAACTTGGAGTTAATTGACTCAAATTGACTTAAAGTAAACTGAGAATACCCAATCTATGGCCCTTGATACTTTGGCAGAGAGAAGGTAACTGCATCCTCTTGTCATGATAACGTGTCTTCATCTGCTTCAGGTTTCTGACATTTTGTGTAAATTTAAGTCCCGTCTCAAAGAAACTGTGATCAAAATTGCAATGCTAGATGATCAAACTAAATTCATAGACATCATATCCTATTCTAGTGTCAAACATATCTACAAATTCTACTGTAAACCAGTATCAACCAGCTTCATGATACTGAAAGTAACGAAACAAATCCCTATTTTTCTTTAAATCCATTTCTTCAGTTTATTATTAAAGATATCAAAATGAAATCACTTAGAATTACTAGAAATCATTGTAAGAAAAATCAAGACAAGGTAAAAAGCCTGGCTTAACTGCTGGCAATGGAGAAAAAAAAACCAAATTTGCAGTTGTGAAACATTCATTTTCATTCCTGATGAAGCAAATAAGAGTCTGAAACCAAAGGATCATCTTTGTTGTTTAGATCTTCCAGAGTTATCTACCTATTTAAGCTTTGCAGACAGACACCTGTGAACTTTCAGACAATATGAAACAAACAGAATATTCAAAGTATGTCCGAACCTCGTCTACTGCCTCTTCCTCCTATTAAATGTAATTCCTATTTATTTTTCAAGAAGGATTTCAGCTCACAGGTTCATATGCTCAATGATACTAAAGAATCAAAAGCAGCTGTTGTTTTCTACAACAAGCACTTTGGAAGTTATAAAGGACTTATTTTTAGTTGAGTGATATGCTAATACCCCATTAGATGAGTACTTCACTGCAGTAACACAAGAAACGCAGCTACCTACAGCTACAGCAATTGTTCAGTATCTCGTCCCTGTAGATTTCACTGCTGGTGAGCATGTATCCCATCAGGGTTCTTTTGGTCAGCAGCACCATTAAGGTTTGCTTCTGTTGTCACAGCCAAACAAAACACAGAAAAAGCAACTGCCCAATATTCCAGGATAAGTATCTGTAATTTAAGCACAAAATTATAGAGTGCCTGGTCATAAGCTGACATAGTGGAGAGTACTACCTAATCAGAGAAGGCAGCATGTAATAACCAGCATCCTTACAATAGCCTCAGATGAGAAAATCCAGTGGGATTAAAGCCCTTGATTAAAGGGCTCTGGGCAAAAATAGCTGTTAAATTGTTCCTAAAAAACTCATCGAAAGTCTAATTTTTTTCCAGTGGTAAAACCAGTACAAAATCTGCTGAAATTAATGTCAATGTCAACAACTGCTGACTCCAACGGATAGGGCTGGCCAAATGACCCACATATGTATAAGGATGGTGGCTATGGTCAATCCATACACTCAACAGAAGACCATTGGCTCAAAAGTAGTAACTTATTTGTAGCTTTCACTCAGTAGTGAAACATGTAACATGGAAAGAAATCTGCAAGTTACACAGTATATGTTTTGCTATTGAAATAAAGCTCTTTCCAGGCACCAAAAAAAAGTAATTCTGGGCTTACAGATTTTGTTACTGAATATTCACACTACTGACAAGGTAGTTAGTACATGATGACAAGCTGAAGTTTTAGATAGTTTCCTTCTAAGTCTGCCAACACAGGGCTGGAATCCATAGAAGGGACCCATTCCCTGACAACACTTCATTTGGCAGCTATAAGAAACCCACTTCTCTCCATTTACTTTGCCAAAATGAACGTGAGGCTAAACAAGGTAATTTTTGAAGTCAGCACTGACTGGAAAGTAAGTCCAGAAAAAATTGTTTATTGCTGATCTACCACTTTCATACACCACATTCAACAGGTCATCAAATGGAATTTCAGACTAACAAATATTCAGAGTGCTACCCTTCCTTGGTGTGTATGCAGACTTGGTTTCGTAGCCAAGAACACAAACAAACAAGATGCTCTCAGATGTTATCCCTTCCTGCTGTGTCAAGTGAGCCATCAGACACCATACCCAAAAGCACTAGCAAAGGCTCATGCTCTGGATACAGAAGAGTGCAACTAAAGAATCACTGCCTTTAATCAAGAAACAGCCAGCACCACCAGGTACTCTACATAAGGTGGAAGACACTTCTTGACTCTGTTTTTTGACTTTGCTCATACCAAAACTCTCCCACATTACTTCTGTGACAGGTGTGCCTGCATCTGTCTCTCCTCGAGTCATTTTAGAGCAGGAAACTACGCTGCCTTAATAAATTACAAAATAAATCTGATAAAGGCAGAAATCCAAGCAAGCAGCACAGAGCTGTCAGTCATGAATTTGAGGTTACTGACAAGCATGCAGCGGAAAACAGGCCAGTAACGTGACGTGCCAGATCTCATAACTCCCTGCACAATTAGCAAAATACCATGCTACCTACATCACATTGCAGCTGGATATTATATTGTATCCTTCCAGTAACAGAAAAGTTACATTTTGTTTTTATCTCCATTCATTTATTCAAGATTACATTAGGGTATGTTAACCCAGCATGTCACTAACAGCTTGTAATCTCTCTCCGTACTGCGATCAGCCTTTGTTCTTGCATACAGAAGACAGGAACGAATGGCAGATAATCTGTATTCACACTTCAATACACCCCTGGGTCTTGCAGGAATAGTTAAATACATTTTCATGTGCCACGCTGAAATGAAGGAAAGGCAGTTAGCTAATGCTGTTTTGTGGAATAGCTACTACAATATCTATGTAAAACTAAAGACTCATCCTGAAAAACTCTGAATGGTCTCAATCCATTTTTAATTGAAGGAGAAGCTGAGGGCACCCCACACTTTGCACATTTAGATGCACACTATGACTGACCTGTCTCTTTCAAGCTACTACAAAAAGTGTCAAACTCCAGTCTGATCCTTCTGCCCTGCCAATAACTGATACAGATGCTTTCCCAATATTTTGAAGAGGCTGTCAAATATGTTTTGATGTCTACATTCTCCATTCAGTTGGCTTAACAGATGAAAGCACAGGTTTATTATTAAAACATTTTCAGCTTTCAGTTTGTTATACCATTATGTTATTGGCCAGGACTTAGGGAACAAACTGAAAACAATACAAGAACATGTTCATTTTATAATTCCTTAAAAATAATTTAGTGAAACTTCAAAGCATCTAACAGTTGGCTGTTTTCAGTGAGGGACTACAGGACAGAGCCTGGCATTCAAATAAGCAAAAGACATAACAGATACATCTTGGAAGATAGACTCTAATGTATTCTGACCTGCATAGGTAAGCTTGTAAAGCTGGGGAAAGGGAGGATCACAAAACCATACTGACCTTTTAAATCTCACTCATGTCCCACAAGTAGGAAAAGCCTGTGCAGTACTAAGAGAGGCAATAGGGCAATAGTTGTGCCAGTAATACTATAATAATAGTTACATATAAATATAAATAGAAAAAAAAGCGTCTTCCACTTGCAAGCATGCATGCTGTAGTGACGATTTCCAGATCGGACACAGGATCATTGTAAATCATTTCTTCTAAACATGAGTATCTAGCCAGATGTTTCCACAACACCTAGTAGGCTTCACCTGGACCACGTATGCAGGAAATGCTACTTAGTGAAAAAGCAACAAGGGCAACACAGCACAGAAGAGCTACCAAAGGACACAACTGCCTCTTTAGCCAAGCTCAAAAGTGTCTGCTTTAATTAAAAGCATTTCCACCCAACACAGCTGTCAAGGTCACTGCAATGAAGCGTAAAAGATAATTTAGTCAGAAGTCTCTTCAGTAAAATCTGGTAGGAGGGACTGAAGAGCCTCCCACATCAAACAGAAAGAAGAGCCGTGATGTCTAGCTAGATCTACTGCTTCCCCATGGCAACTCTTCCAGTGGCTGTGGTGGGGGAAGAGTATTGCCAACTCCGGGGAAACCTTGACTCAGAGGTGCATCTCATCTCCTCTCTGTGACTTCAAGCTTCAGGCAAGCAGTGCAAAGAAAAACCAGTAAGCCACCTTTCATAAAACGGCAAATATAGGTTTTCTCTCTGTACTGTGTAGTGTGACAACACAAGTCACTTTTTCATGCTCCATCACTTCTCTCCACCATGTCCCCCTGCAGTTAAAACAGGCAGGGTGAGGACAAGAAACTGCTCCTCATCTCATGAGCAACTAGACAATGGACTTCATGCATGATTGCTCCTCTAGCACCAGCTCAAACACATTAATAACAACAAAATACTTTTTTTTTTTTAAAGACCACCTGAAATGAACTTCAGGTAAATGTTTTCAAAATAATTTCTCTATTCTAAAGCTCATTTTCTAGCTACCTTGAACCATTACAAAACTTTAGGCACCTGAGCTTAAAAAATGAAAATAGTAATGATCAGAATTCTTCAAATATCATTAGCACTGTCTGCACACAAAATTTCATAGGGATGTGTTTGGGAAACTGGGAAAGTTTAAGAAAGGTTATGGCTGTGATGGGAAGTTGCTGTAGAGGGTGATAAGTTTGACAAAAACAACTGAACTAAAACCAATGCATTAAGGAATTAAATGAAATTATTTTAAAAAAATTCCTTGGGGAAGGCATTAGAAAAAGAGCTTGCCATTAAAAAAAACCTTTCGAGTGCACTGCCTGGACCCAACCCAATAAAGAAACAACCATTCAGATAGAAACAGAATATAAACTTGGGTAACAGAGAGCTGTTATTTGACCTGAACTACTCATATGCTTTTAACTACTTTGCAAAATAAAACCATTTCAACTGTTTTCAATTTCTTCAAGGAACATCACCCATGAAAGAACCACAGCTATTTCACATAATTCATATCTATCAGGAAAA
Source organism: Falco peregrinus (assembly GCF_023634155.1). Lineage (NCBI taxonomy): Eukaryota > Metazoa > Chordata > Aves > Falconiformes > Falconidae > Falco > Falco peregrinus. The sequence goes on from NC_073728.1 coordinate 9,304,969, forward strand.
CAAAATGCCTGTTTAGAGCTATTCTTAGCGCTTTTTACCGCAAATATCTCCTCTGAAATGTACAGTGACAAGATGCAGCATATGTAGACCATGAGATTTTATTTATTATATTTTTATATAAATATTTTATATTGAAATGTCTTTTACAGAATCTTGGACAATTTTGCTGAGTACTATCCAAACAGTTTTGCACCCAAATTTGCCAACATTCACTACAGATCAGTGTATAATATTTCTAAATCTCAGACAGATTTATTTCAAGAAATTTACTTCTAAGAAATAAATTTAGCAAGTAGAAAACCCAGTGAAGAACATCCCAGGAAAGCTTTTGCTTCTAGCCACACAAACCCAATTAACTCAAAGCTGGAAGAAAATTTCTTGCAGGTCAATCGGTCTCCATTTACGAAGAGGTGAACCAACCCAAATGCTTCATGCGAGAAAAGTTAATGCGCTAAATGATGCATTCCCTGCAATGGTCACGGTACCTTTGTAGCCTAAGTTCAAACAACTAAGCCACTCTGTACTTGAGTTTTACATAAAGCTAAAGATAAAAAACAAAAATGCCAAGCCTAAGGAGTTTGGATGTAAGGAAAAAAAATATGTTATTCATTAGAATCCTCCTGCAGATGCTTCATTCATTTCCAACACAGATGTTAGCTAGTGTCTCAAGTGAAGGGCAATAGTTCGCATTACTCAGTTGTTTCAATAAGCAAAGGTGGTGATCTGCATTGAAGATGCTGACCTGCAAGCAAAGGAGCCTGTGCTGGCTGGCAGCCACTGCCAGCTGCTCTGTTTCCGTGAAGGTTGGGATGGTTCTGGAGAAGTGGCAAGGGAAAAGACCTGATCCCTTCTGAGCAAGAAGAATCACTGCAGGAGCTAAGCAAGCTAAGTACTCAAATGCCTTTGATATAAAAATGATAATGAAAAAGAGCAGGAATGATAGAGAAACAGAGAAGTTACAGTAAGTTCAATGAAATTAATTACTTTAAACCAGAAGAGCTGAGGAAGTAATACAGATAATGAGTATTGTTTTCCAAACTTTCCAGTTTTAATTTTGTTTTGTGTTACTGTTTGTCTGCTTAGGGAATCCAACATACCTGCAACTTGCTAGCATTTACATCATGCTTTTCATTCAGATGCACCAAATAACATTTCAAACAGACTAATCTTCTGATATATGAAATTGCATTAATAGATGAAAACTAACTTCAAAGTGATCAACGACAAGAGATCAAGAAGAATCCAAATTTGAAGAAACTATTTCGTTTCAAAGCTACACAGAAAAATGGATTTTCAAGGTAGTCTTAAATCTAAATGTAATTATGCCCTTATTATGTAGAAGCACATAAATAAGAAGCCAGAGGATAAAAGTGATAAAAAGCCATGACATTATTTTGGAAGAGTCCTTCAAAGGATCAAATCTGAAATAATACACGGGCAGCGAGCTCTGGGACTTTTAACTGTCTGAAGGCATTATCAGTCTGAGGACAAAATTACTCTAAACTTCAGCAGAGATGAAGAACCAAAATCTACCAGCTTCTGCATTTAGCACCCTGCAGGGTAGCTCAGAAAGACTGAGCGCCCTGTGCTTTCCTATGTGGCAGATTGGTTTACAGAGTTTGATAAAACCTGAAGTGAGACAGAAGAACGGTAACCCTTTCTCACTCTGACAACATGCTTCACAAGCCAGACTTAGTAGTTTCCGATGTAAAAAAAAAAAAAAAGTCCACAAGCAAAAAAAACCCAGCAAGGATGAAATCACTCTAAGTGAAAAAGAAGTTTTACAGTTTCAAGTTGTTGCTGGTTCTTGGTGGCTCCAGAATTAACAAGGTTATGCTCGGCAATGACAGTTTTTGATGCAGAGAGACAATCTGGGGGGAAATTCAACTTTATTTTCAAAGGGATGCCTGAAGATCTTCTACAGATATACCTGTATTTGTTTCTTTCTTAGAATCCTTACTTACAAGCAGACCTCTTGCTGATAACTTTCTTTTTCAATGACTTGCCTGTTTGCAGAAGATACATTAATGTCCTCTCCAGAATCTGGCCCCAGCACTGGCATTTTATCAGGTGCTGCTGGTTCTTGCCCAGTTGCCCAACGAAGGGTTTGAGAAATGAAGATTGTTCTATGAAAATCCTAAAGTGTTTGCTATTTAAGGACACTGCATACAATTCTGAAAGGTAATAAAAAGCTCTTCAGTGAAAAATGTAGCCAGCAACTGTCCTAATTATCAATGGCATTTCTAATGAAATTAGATTAGTGCTCTCACTTGTAAAGACAAGACAACAGTAATTCAAGGAAAACATTCATCCCAGAAGACTCATTAGAACAACCTCCGAAGACTGCAAGCAATTGAGGAGAGACTTTACCTTTAAGCCTAATTTCCTAAGGAACTAATGCTATGTAGGGCAATTAAAATCCTAAGAGGAAACCTTAAGGGGCAGCTTCAGACTCTGTAACACCGTGAACATTACAAACCCATCTCAACAGAAACAATCCTGAAACAAAATCCTTATTTTCTTTATTACCAAGAGAAGCCTTTAATAAAATAAAATAGCAAAAGCCAAGCAGTAATATATTTTCTTGGGTAAAAAAAAAAAGATTCAATAGCCATCACAGCAGCATGCAAGTGACAAGGAAAATTCTGCCCCAACACCCCTCTTCCCCAGTAGCTTCTGGCCACACATTATCACTGCTGCCAGCACTTGACTGTGATGTATCTGAGGCTGCAGTTCATGAAAATATAGCGTTGTCCCAGGTGATTTGAGGCTGGCGATACTATACTTAGTGTCTTCTGGAGGATTTTTGCTGGTGTGCTAGTATTACTGTGGTGAGGAATCAGAATGACATGATTTGAGCAGGTCTAGAAACAACAACTGTGAGGATGATCTACTAAAAACTGAAGACCATAAGAACTACAAACTACAAAGGCTACAGCCATAAGCACACCATGAATTGTCCAGAGTCATGAACTGCAGGATGTTATATTCAAATTCCAACTCTCCTGCATTTTCACCATAATATTCTTACAAATGTACAACCCACCTCCCTCAAAATAAAATCACAATGTCTACAAACAACATCCTGGCAGCTTATAAAGCTGACTGAAGACAGATGGACTAGACATACAGTCAGTGACAACCAGAGCTGCTAAATTTCGGCAGCTACAGTTAAAACCCATGCTTTTTAAAACCTGGGCCAGAACCAGCTACCCCACACAAATGTCAAACAATTCATCATTAAAGTATCAAAAAACTAGCTACAAGCTTTGCTACTGATCTAGCCATGGAAAAGGCAGGGAAACAATTAAAACTGCCTTTGCTGACAGCAGCAGAAGATAGCTAGGGGAAAAAAAGACAAAGCCAAGACTCCTTTTACATAGGTCTGTCGTGCTGCATGTTCTTTAAGCCAGACAACTGGGAAATAGAACAATGCAGGGACAAATCAGGATGGCTGGCACCTGGAGTACCTGTGGGAAGCAGCACACTGACCCCTCTGCATCCAGGAGCAACTGGGTGTTTCCAGCAATAATTACACTGAGTCTTACAACAGCCCTCATTCCTCTGCCTGGGGCAAGCAAAGAGAAGGCCACAAAAGCATGGCATTAGTTATCTTCTATTGATGCAATCGCCAGTTACCTGGAGGCAGCGAAAAGAGTCGACACTCCTACTGTTCACTACATTCCTGCACTCTGTAATTGGAAAAATGTATTGCTGCTTTCCAAGGAAGATGCAAATAAAATCAGGGCTCATGGAACTAATTTAGAAGTTTGTGTTTAAGATTGATCCTTGGCAAATGCACACTGCCTCTGATTAGATTTCTCAGCTTTGGCACTTCACACCTGCTGGTAAGGTCCCATGAAAGAAGACATGCTTTTCACAAGACTGAAAAAAATCCCTTCCAGAGTGCCATCTATCTCACTCTTTTGCAATGACACAGCAAGAAGCATTTCCATGCACTGAATACTCCCAGATAAGTTTCACTGAGAAGATGGAAAGATCATGCAGGAAATTAACACTGGGTGATGTTTCTCAGCTTCTCCTATTAAAACAACTCAAGACTGCATGGATGAACAACTAATTCATGCCTCCTAATCTGCAGGATGACAAAAATTGCTTTAGCCTCTTGAAGTGCACCAAATACAACATATACAAGGTAAATAAAACTAAAACAGGACACAGCATTAGCACTCTTGATATGGCAGACCTAGGTGAGCAAGAAAGCTAAGGAGTATTAGGGAAAATGTTTCTACTTCAAGCCACACAGTGTAATGAATTTTCCTGTCGTGTATCTCACATATGGCTTTGAAATGTTTCTTGGCAAAGGCAAACACTACTAGGAAATACAAGGACTTTTAAGGAACACAGCCATGTCCTGAGGTAGTATCTCAAAACAACTATGACAGACATATGTATGGCAAGTATTTTCTAGGTTTCAGCTAAAAACAGCAGACACAGCACTCACAGCACCTCTGGCTAAGGAATACAAATCTTGAACTACTAGGCTGACTTGGTATTGTATTACCCTTGTTCTTTCAGTATTCAGCCTACCTGGCTGCCACAGAAAGCAAACCAACAGAGCTCTATTTGTTCACTGTACAAAACAGCGAGTCCTACATTTTTAGCATATCATTTTTAAGTGAGTAGTCATTAAAACTTAATCACTTGCATACTGCTTACAAAGCTGTGGAATCGATTCAGTTGACAATTAATGGCTCCAGTCATCCACATAATTACTGACAGGCTGACTTCTCCGCTAACTCCAAAGCAGTCCCAGCTAATTAACTAGTAAGCGGTTCTTTAAATTCAACAAAAAAAACTCACACTACCAAACTGATGAAATTGTACCAGTGTGAGAAAACTGAATGCCCCATCCCTGGCAGTGTTCAAGGCCAGGCTGGACAGGGCTTTGAGCAACCTGGTCTGGTGGAAGGTGTCCCTGCCCATGGTGGGGGTGCTGGAACTAGATGACCTCTAAAGTCCCTTCCAACCCAAATCGTTCTATGATTCTACAAGCATCTGGAAACACCTTGTTTAGTTTACATAGAGACATCAATCATTTTTCATACTGATTTATTGAGCTCCAAACCAAGAGAGGATGGTTGCTTATCTTTCAGTGACTGGGACCTAACTGCAGTGCAATGTGGGCACCAGGAATGCTCCAAAAAGTAACATAACAAAAATGACCGATACAAACTTTTCCTAAGCTGGAAACAATTATGAGTTAAATGAGAGAGGGTGAAGGGAAACTACAATTTTATCTGAATGCTTTAGCCACAGTCAACAAGCTTGCAAGAAGGTTTTAGTTTAAAAACTGGCTGAGTGTGGAAATTGGCACCAGATCTACAGAAACACAGCCACTAAACAGGATGCAGTCAACATGCTGGAGGGCAAATCCACTAACAAGAGGGACCTTCGTGGGCTGGAGGAAAGGCCAACAGCAGCCTCAGGAGGCCCATCAAGGCCAAAATGCAAAGCTCTGCCGCTGGGACACACTCAGCCCCTGCACAGGGAAAGTCCCAGATGCTGGGCTGTGGAGAGCCCTGCTGGGAAGGCCTCGGGGCAAGGAGAGGCTGAGGGAACAGGGTTTGTTGGTAGAGAGAAGGCTTTGGGGGACCTAAAAGCAGTCCCCTAATACTGACGAGAAGGCTACCAAAAGGACGGAACCTTCTTGGAGGTGCATAACAAGACATGAGATTGAGCTCCTAAGCTGAAAGGGGGGATTGTCTTACTGCATATATGGAAAAAGATTACTGTGTGGGTAACTAAGCTTTGGAGCATCCAACATCACTTGATGACAATGGAGCCTTACAGAATTGATTGCAATGACGATGAAATCACTTGAAAGTACCATTTAATGCAGACAAATAAAGGAGTCCTATCTCTGAAAAATGTGGCAGACAGTAAACTCTGTCTCTGAAAAGGTCTTTTGATGAAAATAACCAATTACAACACAGGTCTCTAGATCACTTCTATAGCTGATAAGAAGGTAGGTTTTGGATACGTAAGTAGAGGGGTAGCAAGACTGACTATTAATATAATCCGTTCATCTGGCATTTTCAAAAATGGTTGATGACTCTGCCCAAATTCATTGTGTAGCCTTCCGAAAAGTTACAACATCTTGCAAAGTGTGTGGGGAAGACCTGCAGAATTACTAAAGCTGCATAAACAAGCATATATACTTTAAAAAATAATGCAAAAGCGACTTGATGATCACTGGCTGAAGGAAACTGGAAAGGAAGAAATTCAGTAACCGAGAGCTCCTTCCTGGAGCTGAAGGAGGCCCCCAAGGGCTAGAAGCTGAAGCTTCACTAATTCAGATCTTCAATAAGATACAATTTTTTAAAAACAATTGATTTCATAACTTGAGGTCTGAATTTTGTATCATTTTTACATCTTAGAACAAGGCTACTTTTCCAAAAGCTACAACTACATGCTCAGGTATAAGCCATAGATTTGATGCAAAAATGAAGAGGTCCCTTATGTAGGAAAAGATTATTACCGTCCCTTCTAGCCTGATCTGTAACACAAATACAACACAACTATTTTCCAAGAACAAATAATGATTTGGTATCTATTAGGTGACTTCTAGCATCTGCAAGGCAGCAGTCATTTATGATGACTTAATACCAGTCTATGGAACTGAACAAACTCCAGTCTCACATTTTCAATAACCAGAGCCAGGCTTCAGGATTAGCTGTTAACCTCTCAGGCAGCTGCACTTAGCCTGGAAGGTCAGCAAAGGATTCCATATGGAATTTCCAGGATTTCAAATCTGAAATGACATCAGTAAAATACTGACTCATCTCCTCTAGGAGAGCCACAGAAGACAGCTCAAGCGACATTTGTTTTGGCTGTTACAGGCCATATACTCCCACCCTGTCAAATGACCAAAAGCATTTTCTTACAGGATCTGTTCGACACAGATGTTTGAATACAGAAATATCTGTATATAGATATATTTGCACATCTGTTTGTGTGTAGAGTGTGCATGTGTACATATACACTATTGGTATAAGTGTATTACACAAAAATGTCTCAGGAAAATTCACTAGCATTCCCATATTAATTATACCATGCACTGCAAGTATTTTCTTAAAAGACAGGACAGAACCACAGCAGTTTGACATTACAGCAAAGTGCTTATGTTACATGACATCTATACCCAAGAGAGAAAAAAAAAAATAATTAAAAAACCTAAATGGTGCTGCAACTGCATCGTTTGAGGCTAATTGTAAAAGCAGCATTTCTCTCCCTTGCATAATTTATTCTCTCCAGGCAGCCATAATTTATTTTGCTGTAAGACGTGCTATGGAAAATCCAGCATTACCTGGTGCTGTCACTATCAATTAAATACTTAAACGAAATTCAGATAAGCTCCAAAAAAAAGTTAACATGGAAGAATATGAATTTTACAGATGCCTGTGAGAGGACAATTGAGAGTTGACTAAATAAAAAAATATTTGTTCCAAAAATATTTTTAATTTAGAAGACTGTCAAAAAAACACTCAATTTCACTTTCACTTCTTCCACAGCTGCTGTTACATGGAGAAAAAAAAAGCTTCTGTGCTATTAGTGTGGCAGTATGTATTTTGAGTGCTCAGCGCTCTGTTTTTTTCAGAGGTGTGTTTTTAAAAGCAGGTAACACTCTTCCTTTCTGTGGACTCCCAAGACTTCCAATTACTGAATGAGATTGAGAGATGCAGGATAGCAATTTCTTAATATTTCATCACTCTTTGGGAAGAGAGCATTGCTGTCTGGCTGGTCTGAGGTCTAACAATTTCCTTGAAGCACTGGCAAGGCTTGCCTATCACAGCCTCAACACATCTGACACAAGACTGTACTAGTACTGTGAGAGTATCTCTCCTTACAAAAACCTACCCAGACACCAGACTAACCACTTTCCCTCTGGCAGTTAGAAGAAATCAAGTGTCAGATTTGACACTCAGCAATAGCTGTGTAGCCTCACCATTCCCATAGAGCTACAAATTTCCCTGGCAAGATACTAGAGAAAAATTTAGCCTAACAATGCAAACAAAGAAAACTACTCAGCCTGCTACCTTCACTACGCTGCTTTTGTTTCTTGGGCTGTATGCCCGCTCTGTGACTACTTCCAGTGTTTTATGGCTTGGAAGGCTTCCTGGCACTCTTTGCCAAAATGATATAACAAAACCCCTCTTCCAGAGCAGGTTTCTATTAAATTTCTCCCAACTCAGGTTTATGTTCTCATCCCAGCCCTGCAAACACTGATACCAGAATAGCTACAAGATCTCATTAAACAAAAAATAGGCAGAAAGATAAACTTGCAGTCCTGATACTCCCTCTTGAAAAAAAAGAGATAAATTAGGTGTACTGCCTGACTGTATTTTCAATGAACTCTTTAAATGAACATTTAACTGGAAGTTTTCTTCAATCTTTATGGTTAACTTCAGCAAAAGTATTGGAAAAGTTTAATTCAAACAAGAGGTGTTGAACATACCAAGTGTATGCACCAAGTGATGGAACTTCAGAGATCCATATGATGGAGAAGATAGTACTTTAGTTCACTTCTACCTTCGTGGTCAATCTCACTTGAGAGGTACATCTCACAGATGTTCATCAGGCCACTAATCAATGCCAAGTTTTGCTTTGCCCAGTCCGTAATACACACGGAACAAGTAGGATCAGTAAAAAGAAAACAAATTTCCACTCCTGTCTTTTAAACGTGCCAGTAGATTAATAAAACCATGCAACATCAGAGTTGTGAAGAAGTTGCCTTTTGAAAGGGACAGAGAAGGATGAGATCTTTCTGCAGATCTTCTAAGGTAAAGGCTACTCATGCAACTGTGCGAAACAGATTCATTATCAATTGCTGCACAGAACATGTACAACTTCAGGGAAAATCTCAGAAACAAGAAGGAAAAGATCATCTGTTTTGGGGATATGACTACATTATGGTCAACGATTCTAGCATATGGTGAGTAACACTACTGTGTCGAGTTTACTTTCCCAGATAAACCACATCTTGTTTCAATATCTGGTTGCTGATACAGTGAGTCACTTGCCTGCACAAAGTACCAGCTCAAATGCTTTAAAAGGACTGACTGGGAATTGCCGAGTACAGTATGTGTATTTGTTTAGGAACAACATGCTTTAAATAAACTGCTGACTCACCTTGTCACGCAAATGATGCTCTGCAGCCTCAATATTCAAAGGATCATCAAAATTCAAAAGATCCTGGAAAATAAATAGAGAACGTTACAGGGTTCCCACCCACTGCATCATACAAGGCATCTAAAGCCCTAATGAACAAGATAATGAAACAAAGTAAACAAGACCAGCAAGCATAGTGGCATTTTCTCACTACCTTGATAGGTATTCCCTGCCAAAGGTAAATGCAAATGAGTTTGATGACTGCAAACCAAATCGCAAGGCAATTGAAGTATGACAGCAGCAAGGTATTCAACCCCATCTGGCAGCACACCATGCACAGCCCCGTGACACTTCCTTCTGGCAATGATCCATTTCTATTTGAAAACTGAGACAGTTTTAAATCAAACTTTGAAGGAACATTCGAAGTTTCAAGAGGCACAATTCCTGTTGATTTTTGTTCAAGGGTAAAGTAAACCCCTAAAACCCCCTGCAAACAGGGTGATGATAAAGCAGGAAAAGCTTCCTTAATATCATCTCTATATCAAAGCAATTTCATGCCCTCTGTGAAGAAACTATATAACCTGGAGCTGGACAGACAGGAAAGTTTTAGTGCAATGGGAAAAACAGGGCCCAGAGGAAAGGGAGTGTGAAGACCCCAAGAGCTAAGGGCACACAGGGGCAGGGAGCAGAAATAGTCTAAACAAATCTCAGGTCTACCAGTTTAATCTCAAATATTAACTTCAGAAGGAGACAGGGTCCAGGGTTAAAAACAGTGGAGACCAAGATGCTGATAGAATGGGAATAATCATTAAAAAAATAACAGTGAATCACAACCCTTCTGCCTTGCAGCCCAGATCATTTTCCCCAGTTTAAGGTTAGTCTGCAACAGCAGTGAAATGCCACTGCTTCACAAGCGTGAAAGGCTTGTGTCACACACTGACTCGTTTTCAAGCAGCAAACCTTCCATTTCACTCAAACCAGGACACCAATACACCTCATTTTCACTCACTTTCTTCAAGAAAGCACAAAAAGAATCTGCAAGGCTAGCACAATCCAATATCATCAGCTCTTCAAAGCCTAATTATTTTTAAGAAGCTGGGTGTGACAGAAATCCAAGAGGCAAGCTAGGGAGCACAGCTCTTACCCGCCATGGCAAATCCCCGTGGTCTCTGAGCCATGACCATCACTCTCTGCAGCTGTTTGCCTAACGGATTATTTTTGTGTGCAGTTCTGCCTCTAAAGACACTCCTTTGTACCTCCAGTGGATTTCGCTTTCTTCCAGTTACTTAGCATGCAGTGGGAGACTAACTGTGAAATGCAATTACTTTTTGTTGAAAAGGCAAATGCTCTCCAATCTTCTAAATCAATTTACCAAAGTTGTAGTTGAAACAAACAAGCCTTTGGATGCCAGGAAAGCTTAGGAGATTGTAGCCAGTCACTGGCTTGATCTATGCTAGAGGTTTTAGAAATGCACCATGATCTCGGCGATAGTGCTGGGAGCACAATCACTGCTCTGCCGCCTCCTCCTCCTGCAGGTAGTGGTGGAAGAAATTCCTCTCTCTGGAAACAGGTTGGGGCTAGTGAAGCCCACAGTGATGCTCCTCATCCAGAGCTTTTTCACAGCCTCCTCCCCACACCCTGGGGTGGCTGGGGTAGCTGTTTCCAAAGTCTACAAATATGGCAACCAAGTTAGTACCTTTCTCCTGACCTTCCTATGCAGCAGCAATGGCTGTGGAAGGGAATCACAATCCTCGACTCCATAGAAAAGGGCAACTTTTGTACAGTTTCTCTCCACCTGTAGGGCAAAAGCAGCTGTTGCATCTTGCCTGCCTTTTGCAGCTTCCTGCCCTCTCCGTTTTCAAGTTGCTCCTGCAATTATGAGGCACAGGTTTCTTGCTCCCATCAATCTAAGGAAAAGGGGGGCAAAATGGGATCCCTGAACGAAACCACACTATTTCTGCGACAAGCGGGATTTATGCAAATTCTATGGGTTGCTACCGAGGCCCCTGAACAGGAATATAAGCGTTCAAAACAGGAATGAGACTGCAGGAGAGAAATCTTTTAAAGAACACCTTTTTTAAAGAACAACACAATTCCTTCTCAGAGCAATATGAATTTCTATTTCCTGAAAACTGGTGGAAGGAATTTCATACTGCGTGGAAGATCAAGTTACTTATTACCAAAATATCCCATAATAGATTTGTAACCAAAAGTAAACAATGTACAAAAAAAGCTGGCATTTCAGACAGTCTGTATGAATCTTAGTTATACAAACAAAGGCACAAACTGATTTCGTATTTGCAGAACACCCACTGAAGCCAAAGGAAATAATGACCTTAAGTTTAAGAGGCAACAGATGAGGTTCACGTTAAGTGATGCTGAAACCAAACCAGGCAGGAAAAAAGAAAGTGGATATGCAAAAATATTCATTTACTTACAGTGAATAAAGAGTTTAATCCCCAGACAACATCCTACAAAGGAAAACCAGAATCAGTTAGGCGTACATTTCAGGTGTTTTTAACAGGTTCACATACTTTATTTTTTCTATTAACCCATGAGATTACTGGAAATCAAATCTAGATTAAGGGTGATATTTTACTTATTTAAATCAAAATATTGAAAGAGCTTTCCCATTACATGAATACTCGACACTTAGAAGTCACCAAAAAACAAATGTTGCATATTCAATTACAAGTTCAGATTTTTGTACTGATAGGAGCCTTATTCCTGTTGCTCCTCTGCTTAAGAGGAATACCTTAGTATATGCCACCAACTGAAAACTGTACTGCTTAGTTCAAAGTGTGCATATAAAACTTAATTCAGCAGTTCATTCTTAAATTTAAAAAAATAAAATGGTGTCAGACAAATATTTGAAACTGTGTCAAAATATCAGAAAAAAATTAAATTTAGTATGAGTATGGAAAAATACCATTCTTCTATGAGCATGTGTCTCAATTTTACTGCCTTTAAGTATCTATTTAAAGACAGCTGAGTAGAGAGGGTTTGCAATTCCTGCAGACAGAAAGATTCAAGGGAATCTGCCTCCAAATGGTGTCATCAAACACAGCTTATTTTGGTGTTCTACTAGCACTGACCTCAGAGTCCACGTCGTCCATTTCCAACCTTCAAAGACTAAGAAAATGAACGAGATCCAAATATCACAGAAATAAGTCTAGAAGGATCACCCACCACCAACTCTGGGGCTATGCTGAGGAAAGATTATTTTCTTCAGCAGCAACCTAACTAAGCTACCCTACTGCAAAATCGCACTGAAGCCTGGGCCCTAGAGTTCACACCTACCAGACAAAGATCAACATCGCACCTCCTACCCTTACAGCCTCCTAGCGTTTGACTGCCTACCCATGAAAACCACGCTGCCCGATATCTACTAGTGGGACAAACGCTGCACATTAATTGTTTTATGTCTAAAATGTACCTTTTACAATAAATATAAAGCCTCAAAGTAAAAACTTCCTATCCACAGCAAAGAACTTCAATAAACAAACATGTTTCTGCTCGATTCCTGTTCTGGGCCCTCTGCTAAGAGTGGTGGACCACAGAAATCAATATTCCTTAAGAATACTATCCAATTATGTCTTAATTGAAAAAGATACAATGTCAGCATTATCTGGACAACAACCTCTCACGATCCAATTTTCTTCTGCTCTGGCTCAAATAACCTACTCAGTTTATCCGCCTTTAATAACATTAATCTGCCCAGCAAAGTTGATATTGTCAGACAGCGTTTTCAGATTCAGCACCTCCTCCTAACTGTGCTTCTGAAACCATCAGGTGTGGCAAAACCAGCAACTTTTCCAAATGCGCTCACCACCTTCAATGGCAGTACAGCCACACAAACAGCAAAAAAGGATATACTTAAGACACCTAAGAATTACAGTTATCTGTACATTTTAAGACTACAGTGCAGAGCAGTCATCCTCACTCCCAAATGACTATACTATCCATTCCTCGGCACGTATGAGAAAATGGACTATTTCAAGTAATGGATGAAAGTCATCGTTTTACCCTTTAAGTACTCTGCTTGTTCAACTACTGTCACAGAAACTGGGCATAGCAGAGGTTAGCAAAGCATGGTATTAAGGAAATCTGTACTAAGCAATCCTTGGGATAAACTATTTGTACAGTGCAGTGGTGTTAAAGAAAAAATAAGACAAAATTGCTGATTAAAGGAGGATTTCAGTGGTGTGAAGAACCTGGAGAGTAGAAACAGGCATTAAGTTCTCAGCTTTCAGTTCACTCTCCCACATTCAGGCACAGCAGGGTGCACAGCACAGCACAGGCTGCCATGGTGTCACCACCCTCGGAGTCTGCTCTGCTACGTACACTGCCCCTGGCACAGATGCAGCCCAAAGACTGCCTGATGCAGGGTGTGTAACCACAGACAGCTGAGAGTACCTCTCCAGCCACTCTGCCCCAGCAGAAGCTCTGACCCCTGAAGGTCAGAAGCCCCTTCCCACTGCTGCCCTCAAAGGCTGTACTGTCCTTCAGGGAAGCAAAGTGAGTGTCTTGGGGGTGTTGAGAATTTCTTGCACTCAATTTTAACCCACTGTGTGTTTCCCACCACCTTGGATAATGGGACCTTACTAAAGCACAGCAATTTGCTTTCTTCCACTCAAAGAAGCAGGAATAAATTAACTTTATAAGGGTCACCTTCAATCTACACCATGTGACAGCAGACTAGCTGGATAACGTGATGCAGAATTACAATACCTAGATTTAAAAAAATCCTGAAGAGGTATAAGGAGCTCACACTAGGACACTGGGGTATGTCCACTTCTAAATCCTGCCTGAATACCAAAACCGCGTTCACAGGGTTGCAAACTGTTCACAGCTGTTCCAACCACTTAACCAGCATGGCTAAAAAGAAACAAACAAAAGAGCAACTCAATCACATGGATGTTGAAATCCTGAAGAGCTCACCTTCTCTTTACATTTAACAGAGCTGAAGCCCCCAGTCTCCCAGAGCCTCCCCACCAGGACACTTGCAGATTGTCTTTCCAGACAAAACAGCTGCTGCTGAGCCATACCTTACACAAGTAAATGTTGCGACTCTGAACAGAAATGTAAATTATATTAACTATTTTCCCATTCTGTAAACACCTGCTTTTGAAATTTACCTGAATTGCTCCCAAATTCTCATTTGCTGATGGGACACTTGACTCATTCAGGCTGGCTTTGCACAGAGTTCCATAAAAAAATACGCACACAAAAAAACCCTAGCAAAAACCCCTGTAAGGCTGTGAGTTTTCAGAGTGCTGTTTATTTTCACAGCCATTCCAGACATCAAAAACTATAAAGGGATTATTATTACTGAATAACTTATGTGTGAAATTCTTAATATTGTTTCTGATGTTTCCACCCATTCAAGCTTTACGATTTTGCAGGATTCATTTTATATCCTTGCATAGCTCCATGAAAAATAATGCTAAATTACTACCAGAAAGCAACACTTTTTCTAATGAGTTTGAGGCTAGCCTGGATTTAAATCTAGAACATTGAAACAGAGAAGTGGGAAGGAAGAGATGAGGAAGAGCGAAGCAAGTATTTCACGTCTGAAAAACTTGACACTGTTGCACCGCAAAAATAATCACTTTGTATTATGGCTGCTTGCTGTGTGCCAATAAACACTTGCCTGAATGCTTGCTTCACATTTCCCTGACGAACCAAAAGGACTTGCAAGCCATCAAAAGATCCTGTCAGATTTAATAGTTTAAAAAATACTGTTTTCTTTTAATGTAATAAAGCAGCATCCTTGGCTTCAAACATTTACTGAACTTCTGGCTTAAATACTCTGAAAACAGGAAGCTAACCCTACATACAAGACTTTTAAAAAGTTATCTTCATGCATAGGAGCAGGGCAGATGTCGCCTTAAAATGTTAATAATGCACACTTTTATGCTGCTCCACTTCAATGACAAAATCTACTTGCAAAAGGGGAACCAGACACAGGGATCTGCCTGTTCACATGGTGAACACCTGACAAGGCTGTTTCTTTTACAATGCTGCTTTTTCTCTACTTTCTTCTACACACTTAACATCAAAGTTACAGAGTACAAACACACCCATTACTTAGGGGTAACCCCAGAGCAAAACTAAGGACCTCTTACATTTTTTGTAACGAAGGACCATGGTCTGCTCAGGATGGACATTGCAGAAAAGGCTGCAGAATTCCCCAAACCACTTTATCTGATTTCTGCTCCAGATGTGCCCAGGCAGGCCTTCTCCCTGTCCCCTGGTCTCCTGGAGGCTTTGCATCGGCACAGACATCACCCACAAGGTTAGACACCTTTGCGAGCCAGCTGCAGGTCCCAGGTATGCGAGTGTTTTTAATTCACAACTACTATGTTAGTTCAGAGGATTCAAGTATGATGCTTGAACTAAAGAGCCAGTTCCCAAGCAGAGCAGCACCTGCTTAAATCCACAGTGGGTAAGTGGAAGAGGGTATGAGGGAAACATACTCTGCTCTGTGGCACTGTCACCATTGTGAGCTCAAGCATGGGGAAGTCAACACAAGCAAGTCAGAAGATCAACAGACTTAAATAACGCTTTATAAATCACCCCTTTTCATTCTTCAGTATTTTTGTGCTGCATTTGAGTGAGAATTTACATTAAAACCCTGCCTACTGATTTATTTATGGTATGACAAATGAGGGGAAAAAAATATCTACCACTGCAGCAACATTTAAAGTTCAAGAGCAATGAATCCAAATCCTAAATACTGCTTTTGAAATAGCCTCTCCTGAGGCTAGAGAGTCTCAAAGCATTGCATTTGTAGGGTGTCCTAATTCAGTTAGTCACCAAATCTTCCCAAGTGGCAGCCCTCACAACCACTTCACAAAAGCGATGCCATTGAAAACATCTCACAGACAAGTGTTTAGCTATGCTTGCCGATGTCTGGAAATACAACCACACAACACTTCTTTTGAAGAGAGAGTAAACATGCAAACTGTAAATTAACATTCTCCTTTAACAGGCAAAGTATATTTAATACATTAATTTAAGCAGAGAATGAGCCAGACAAAAGCAGCTAATGAACTTCCAATCAAAGACATTTCTTTAGAGATCCAAGAAGCGTTTCTCATCTAATAGTCTGATTAAACTAAAGCTCATTGCTAAACCATTTTTCATATACACTTTAACCCATTCAGATCAATGAAAGGAGCAGCAGTCATTTATACAAGCAGATACCTAAAGGAATTTTTTTTTTCTACTGAAACAGAAACCCCAATAAAATAAACACCCAGCTTTGTACATCGCAGTTTGGAAAAGGGCTTGAAATTACACCAGAAAACTCAGCAAGCTGAAGGTCAGGTCACTGCATGGCTATCTCTTGAAGCAGCTCTCTGCTGTCTTGTCTGCCTACACACCAGCTCAGAATGCTTTTCCACTTCCATCCACCTTCTTCTGCCATCTCTCACAAATAAGCCCAGTTTCTTTCTCTCTTCATTGCAGCCTCACATTCCCCAGGCTCTGCTGGACTTCTTTCTGCCTCAACATGCCTCCACAAACATCTCTGATTTCCCCTAATGCAGTAAACCAGCTGTCTGCAACCACTACACTGTAACTGACTGCACAAAACTTACCACTGGTCCAAAGGGTTAAAATAGAAGTTTGTTTTCATGCCAGAAATGGTGGGCACTTCTTAGCTTACAAAAAACCTGCTTCCCTCCTACCCAGTCTTCTCCCAAATAAGATATTCTCTTTCACATTTCCTCTCTAATCCTGTATATAAAACTGCTACAGTATCTTGCAAAATTGCTGTAGCAAGTAAAGCACCATTTCCACCTAGAATAAGGTGAAGAGAACTTCAGCTTTCTTTAATCACCCACAAAGGCCATCTCAATTCTCATGTGCCTGTAATCCCAGCTTATGCTTCCCACCCAAACACAACAACTGTATCTTACTTAGAGGGCTTTGGGTAATTTAAATGGCATGAACTGCTCCAGTTAGCAAACACAAAAAAAGGAGGAAGGCTGGAAAACGATTTCTTCTGTGCTCAAACATACTAGAGGAAAAAACTCAGGAACAATTATAGCCTGTTCCTCTCCCAGACCAAGACAGTTGTGAATTGCCAAGTATGCAGGAGCACTCATCTAAAATCCCTTACTTTTGTTACTGACTCCTTGACATATGTCCTTAAGGTTATTTCAGAGCAAGCAGATAATCTTTTATAAATTGTTCCCTGGGGAATTCTGTGATAGCTTCTTAATGAACTACACTACAGTGATCACGAACACCAAAGTGATCACCCTCCAGAGAGCAGACTACTCAATTGATTAAGGTTGTCACAAATTGCATATTCAGAAAGCAACAATTCAAGGAAAACAGGCATGGTTTAATTAAACTTACTAATATACTGCACTGTTCTACTGAATCACTCTTTAAAAGTGTGCTAGTAATAACAGCTACTGTATTTAAAACAAAGATTTAGCTTTTCCAGAAGCCACTAAAGAGAGAGGGAAAGAAAAATTTTGCAACTCTTATGAGGCAGAGGTTATTACAAGACATTGATTTGTGTAAGTAGTTTCATCAGCCTGGGCATGCACAGAAGGGAAAAGAAATAAATCACTTCTACAAAACTGATAAAGCCGATTTATAAAATGAAAATACCACACAATACATCCCTGCAGAAAATTTTCCTGACCTTATTTTCAGAAAAACAGAATAATGTCAGATCTACATAGAAGATTGTATTCAGTGGCTTATAACTACTCTTTACCATATACTGGGTCTGAAGATTTTTTTGTCTGCTGCTTATTCAATTTTTAGAGGTGGAGAAGAAAGGCAAAGAAATGAAAGCAGTAAGAACAGACATAAGTGCTTTAGCAAGCAAAAAGTATTGAAGAAATATAAAACTTCTGCACTGTGCTTTTCTTTAGATGACTTCCTTTACAGAGGGAGACTTGAACCATTGAAAGGTACCTTGTGATAAAGCCGTACTTCTTGCAACTGCAGGATTACTTACCTAAATTGTGATCAGCAAAGACAGTCAGAAACACTGTCGACTGTGACAGCTAGATCTCCCTTGCAATTTGGTTTTTGCTGAACACACCCAGGCCCTCCCCAGTCCCTGGTGCTGAACAGAGCAGTGATGGATGGCCCAGCCCCCACAAGAACTGCCCCAGGGCCAGGTGCTTGCTCAGCACCGCTGAGAAAGTCCATGTTTGGTTCAGAGCAGCAGTGCCACCTTGAAAAAGGATGTCCTCCTGTCCCCACTGTCAGTGGGGTCAGAGCAGTTGTGGTGTGTATGAAGTAAACTTCTGGGTAAAGTCAGGCCAAACTCCTGCTGCAGATGCATATCACACAGGCTCCAGCACCAGGCAGGGATGTAGAGATCCGGAGCAACAACAGGGACACCATGCTCCAAACCATACCGAAAGGAAGGCCTTGAATCACTAGGAACTCCTAATACCCCTAAGTACTTCTTACATTACAAAAAAAAAAAAGACAAAAGGTGTGTGTCTTTTCACATTTGCTGACAAACATCAGCTCTAAAATGGTTGTGACTCTTATCCTTCCTCATCTACCCATTTACTGGATCAAAACTTCTCTTCTGTACCTGCCTCTCCCTTCTGCCACTCCCTAGTCTCTTGCTAAGATACAATTTCTTCTTTATTTATATCCTAGTGTTTCACTGTGTCCCTTGTGCCATCTTCTGCAATGGTGATTCCCTGCCAGTATCCCAGAAAACACGAGGCAGCATGCAGTTTAGGCACTGAGAAAGGGACAGTGTAAATCTGAATTGCGAGAGGATCCAAAGCTTTTTGAGCACCAGGACCCAGTGTCAGTAACAGGCAGTGGGTGATCTCACAACGGCCAAGAAAAATCAGAGGACAGTCACAGTACATTAAAGAGGAAGCCTCTGCTCTCAAGCCTCAGGACAACTGCAGTTTGGGGAGGGTGATGTGAGCCATCTCATTAGAGAAGATCTGAAACAGTCTTAGTTGGAAGCACATGATAAAGCTTCTTGCTTGTTAGTTATCCATGCCCTAAGATTACTCCACAGAAGAATCTGGAGAAAAAGATACCTTAAGCATATTCCTCCTATTCTGCAGAATATCCCTTCAAGGACACATCCAGGGATACCCAATAGCCTGCTCTTCATCCCAGCTAGCATGAGCAACCCCCTTACACTTCTCCTACATCCGATTTCAAAAGCATCCCACTTTTCTGTATGCATCTCTAAGGTGGCCAGGGAGTAAGGCTTTCAGCAGAAAGAGGTTAGAAGTATTATATGTAATACACATATGTATGTATTTAAAAGAGAGAAAATGGTCTTTCAGCAGCAGCACTGTAGGTTCTACTCCTGCTGTGCTGGCAAGAACATAGCATAGCTTTGAAGGAATCCACCTTTATTTGTGATATAAAGCAGTATGCAGCAGATCAGTGCCCATACCTTCAGGGACACGCAATGGCCAAGAGGCTTGCTTTTCTCTCCTTCACAGATTCTTTTGATCAAGACCCACAGAGCACTCACCTCACACTTTCAGCAAATAAAGAATGTCTTCAGGGAATAAAGGATAAGACTAAACATTTGCACTGGCCTGTTTCTGTTAAGCTACAGGTACAGGTCCCTGTGGTGGCGGCAGCCTTTACCTAAAGCTATTTGCTTGCAAGTTTGTGTTTTGTTTTGTTACTCACTTTGTTGAGCCGGGGAGAGAATAAAGATACTGGCAGCAGGAGACATTGTGCTATGTGGTCCTAGAAGCCGCCTTGAGATCAATACACAGAGCAGGACCTCTAGTTAAAATGCGCTCTCTCTGCATGTGAGAAAGGCAGCTTTGCAAATCACAGAATGGTTAGGGTTCTAGAGATCATCTAGCCTGACCCTCCTGCTAAAGCAGGTTCACCTACAGATGTTCCCTGTCTCTTGAACTGCAAAGCCCAGAACTGGACAGAGCACTCCAGATACAGCCTCACTAGGGCAGAATAGAAGGGGAGATCACCTCCCTCAACGTGCTGGCCATGCTCCTCCTCATGTACCCCAGGGTGCCATCGGCCTTCCTGGCCCCCCGGGCACTGCACCATGTGCTGGGCACCAGCACTCCC
Organism: Falco peregrinus; assembly: GCF_023634155.1. Lineage (NCBI taxonomy): Eukaryota > Metazoa > Chordata > Aves > Falconiformes > Falconidae > Falco > Falco peregrinus. The sequence continues at coordinate 9,325,171 of NC_073728.1, forward strand.
AGGTCCTTCTCCGCAGAGCTGCCCTCCAGCAGGTCAAGCCCTCGTCTGTGCTGGCGCCTGGGGTTGTTCCTCCCCAGGTGCAGGACCTTACAGTTGCCTTGGTTGAACTTTATTAGGTTCCTCTCCACACAACTCTCCAGCCTGTCCACGTCTCGCTGAACAGCACTGCAGCCTTCTGGTGTATCGGCCACTCCTCCCAGTTTTGTATCACCAGCAAACTTGCTGAGGGTACCCTCTGTCCCTTCATCCAGGTCACTGATGCAGAAGTTGAACAGGACTGTACCCAGTACTGACACCTCAGGAACACCACTGGCTACAGGTCTCCAGCTAGACTGCACCACTGATCACAACCCTCTGGTGAATCCATGCTGACTACTCCTGATAAGCTTCTTTTGAAGAAGATCATCATCAAGAGGATGGGCTGGGTGTGATCCCAGGAGTACTGAAAGGTGAGCAGGTACAGACCTCCTTTCAACAGTGTTTCAGCTGGAAAGTCACCAATAAAACCTACAGCCAGCCAAGCTGAGGAGACGAGGACTCCCAAGAAAGTTATTCTTCATGTCTTGCTCCTGAGAGAAAAGAAAGCCCTCATGTCTGGCTGTCAGCTCATTCAGGGTGTCCTTCTGGAAAAGCTGCTGTGGACGCAGAAACAAGTTCACCTTCCCACTGTGCTGAACAGTGCTCTGGGTGGGGAGCAGGTTTGGGTGACAGGGGCCACCATGCCTCTTGGACACAGCACAAGAAGGAATAAGGTGGTAGAAAGTCTTCAGCAGGAAATAGTGCAGGGCACAAACACATTGCCAACTTCTGTATGGTACCAGAGAAGACAGGTGAAGACACACCACCTGAAAAAACAGGCATTTGTCTGCTCAGTGCAGTATTTGAAACCTGCATGCAGTGAGCAGTTGCAACCCCACACAGGGCAATCTGTTTCTTCCCAGTGCTCAGAGGCTCTATACTGGTCTGTACCAGGAGGCAGCATACACCTTGACAGAGCCCATCTTCCCCCTTACAATCAACACAATTTCTTGCGTGCTCGGTTTTGTAGCCTTGGTGATCACGACCAAGATGATCTCAGGAGACAGATGTGAAACTCATAAGATCAAGAGTCTCCTTGCTAACCTATGGTTGACATCCCAGTAACTTCTCATGCACTGTAAGAGCTGACATCTGTGCTCTTTGCCACTGCCATGAAGCCTTTAGCTTTCTTCTTGTCACGATTCTCTCCTTAGTTTACCAGTATAGGGGACAAACACATTCCACCCAGGAAGTCAGCTTTTACAAGCACATGCTTTGACATTTCTACATACAATACAAAGAGCCATTCAAATATTGGACTTGAATAAATAGCAGAACAATGTTTCCATAATGCTGGCTGAGAAAAACAGTATCAGCAGCAAGAATTTATGAGAATGACAGAGAACATACAGGTTTACTTTCTTCCCTTCATCCTGAAGACAGATACAGTTATTTTCTATTTAAAATACCCCTCTACGCTAATAACATTTAATTTTGACAGCAGACCACCTATTTTCATTAAGATGGCGGATGAAAGTTTTGTGCTTATACCAAAGCTTTCAAAACTACTCAAGTTTATGCTTAAACACCGAGGTTAAAGTAACCAGAAAAATTAAGTCAAGACAGTCTGATTTATTTCTCAGAGATGACAGTTTGATATTTGCACGATTTAAAATACAGTAATTTTACTGCCCTAAGACCACAGCAGAATCAGTGCCAACAGGGCATACTTTCTCATTCAGTATTAAACAATAATTAAATAAGCAAGCTTCTTAATGATAAACTCAAAAATGCAAGTTTATTGCAAACAAGTCTTAATTCCTTTTAGATTAGATAACATAGTATCTGAAGTCACAGGAAAGGAATTCCTGAAAAAAATATTGTCCTATAGGTGGGTATAAAAAGCTGTCAGCGTATCTATAGTTTTAAAACTATCTTGATGTTTCCTATTCCTGTTCTTGTCTCTCCTGACAGCACTAACACAAAAGTGACAAAAACCAGCTCTTTACAATATCTCAACAAAGAAATGAAATGCATATGCATCTTACCAGTAAACATGAAAATAAAAAATAGTTCTCCAATTAACTGAGACCAACTGTAGTTCTACCAGAACAGTTACAAAAAAAAAACCCAACCAAATATTCCCTGTGAACATTCAGCATATATTTCTAAAAGACTGGTTTTAACATTACTATACTCAACCCTCCACAGTCAGTCAGCAGAGTTGCACAAGTGTGCCCTGATTATTTTTATGGTTCATAAATCAGTCACTGACCAATTTCCAGCTGTAGTTTGTTAGCCATAATTGCAGAAGGAACAGCTTGACTTTTAGAACCAATTAGGCAATCACAATACACAGATCCACTTCCTTTATTTTTTAAAATCAATCACCCAAGATAATTCTAAAGCAAAGTGAAAACAAGCATTTTCGAGAAACCTGATGAATACTAGGGAGGCCTATCTTAACTAGGCAGATGATACTCATGGCAAATAAGGTCCAAGGAAGTGCATTTTGAGGACTAACAGGAGCTACTGAAGCACTTTTGAGTTTGAAATTGGAATTATTGTGGGGGAAGCAGCAAGGTATCAGAGCAACAGCAACAGGGTTATTTCATACCAGGTATTTAAAAGCTGGTATCTCCAGTGACATAAAAAAATTGAGAACAGAGTGGAATTGAAACCATCTATTTGCTTTCTGCCTGGACAGCTTGAAGTTTGACCATCAAACATGAAAGCAGAAAAGCAAGTTCAGACAGTCCAAGCAGAAGTCCAGAAAAACTTCTGTCCTCAGCCTGATTAATACTCTGTTTTAGAGAAGAAACAAGTATGCAATAAAATGATGTAGAACATAACAGAATGAAAACTGAGGGCTCCTGTCGCTAACTCATAACTAGCTATAAAGTAGTGAAAGATTACACAAATATCACTTAGAGAACACTGCATCATTTTTCACACAATCCATTGTCTGTGGACCAAACTGCTAGCAGAAGTCATCTAAGCATTTAGGATTCTGGAGTGGTTTTATGAACAAAGAAAATGTTTACAATCGCATCAATGGTGATTAAAAAAGTATATATGGATTGTTTAAAAACATTAACCTACCAATGATCTGTTTCAGGGTTAAAGCCCAACTTTCTTCATAACCCAATTTAGAAAGTATCTGATAAAGGAATTCAGAAATAACACATTCTTTAGTGCCTTCACTAGTACACAGGTTGCTTTTTGCAGTGGTCTATGGAAACGCATTCAGTAGCAGGAAGTAGTCACATGGAAAAGAGATAACGCTCAGCACTTGGTAACTTAAGGAAAACTCAAGTCATGGATGAGATAATACAGTGGAACAAAATGCTAGAAAACGAAATTGAGTTAGGTTTTCCCCCTCATTAAGAATTCTCTATACTTAAAATACAATTTATCAGATAAAATTGAAATCTTCTAAATACTCTGTAAAAATTTCAGATAGTTAAAAGGCAAAACCTAAATGCCTCTTCAAGATTCTACCCATTTGATACTCTAAGTTAAAAAGTAGTCACAGAGTTTATTTTGAAGGCTTTTTCATGTAAGAGCTTTGCTGCCACCACAAGGATACAGAAGATGAGACAATCTAAAACTAGCCTTCTAAAAGGTTAAGCACATAAAACTAATGCATGCAGCAGCATACAACAGAGCTGGTTTGTGTATGTGGCTTTGGAGGTTTTGTGTTATCTATTGGAATCGATACACCAAGAATACCCAGAATGGCTGCATTAATAATGCCTGCCAAGTTTTGTCACAGAAACACAGTACAGACCCATTCTCAAATTAACTATTTTAGCAGTGTTACAGAGTGCTTTGTTGGACAAATTTGGATACTATTCCTACAGAAAACCAGGCTGCCTTCATATTATTGATGAGCGGAATATGAAATACTGACTTTCAAGTCCATCACTAGCCAAGATTGGATACTATCCATAGCATAACTGCGCAAATTCACAAGTGTATTCTGCTTATTGAGACATACAGGTTCTTCAGACCACGGTGTCCAAATATTGGAAACAAAGGATTCAGAAAGACTGGATTAGTGGGTAAAGGTGGCATGTTAAGAGATAAAAGTAACGTGGGTCACATCTCATGGCTCTCCTTTGCTACCAGTCACTCACTATTCCATGTAATTCTGTGGTGTACAGTTAACACACACCTAACCACAATTAATTTACACTGATGAACAACTTGACTGTGTGGCCATATCATCATTAAACCAGCACAATTCTGTATCTTCCATCTCAGAAGTATGTGTAGCCTCCAATCTAAGCACCTGGACACTAATCAAGCTTCAAAACACATAGGAAGGCATGCATGAAACGTGACAGGAGACAGTCAGCCAAAGACCTGAAACAGCACCTGACAGAATGGACATGAGGAACCATGGCTGCAAAAGACTCACCTTTCCCAGGTTTATGAGTCCTCTCAAAGAGTACACTTGGAATAGATGAAGAGTATCTCTGACAAGGAACAGACTCACTCCTGATGCTAGTTACCATCTAGTTACAACCTGTATCCCAGGTAAAACCACTAGGCAATAGTGCTTGCAGCTTACCAACATCCCCAATGGCTGTTTCTGCTCACATTTTTATAAGCTCCTTTTGTACTAGAGGTGCAGCGTAACAACACATTTCTACAGAGGCACAACTTGGAAGTTAAGACCAACATGTGATACTTATTTTTTAATAACACTTCAAATCATGAAGTGGCAACATGACAAGTGAGAGAACACTCACTGAAACTGCACGTTTAAAGTGGAGCCTCTGGCAACCAAAAGTAAAGGAATGAAAACTTTTCAAAAAGACACCCCAAATTACAAAGGTATAAAATGTGAGCTTGGAATTGTGGTGCTTCAATGCCCAATGAGGGGGAGGCGGGGGAAAATTCCAAGAACGATGCTGGATTGTTCTTTTCTTTAAGTTAAACTGCTATCTCCTTTTCTCTTGCTGAATCTTTAATTTCAACACCCACAAAGTTCCTGGTTTTTTTCATTTGTGGTTGTGGACTTCTTGTCCCCTCTACCTTACTGAAGGTAAAACCACCCTAAAATGCTGCACAATATTCAGTAGCTCGTGTCTCCTGGTATTGAGGATTCCAGAGTGTTTAACCTATGAAGTTACTCACAGGCAATTAGCAACTGATGCAAGAATAAAATGGAAAAGATTAATACACATCCTCTATCATCACTGAGGACAGGAAGTAGAGTTCACGGTCAAGTTACTCTCACCCGTAGTCCTAACATGTAGCAGTATTTTAATCTCTGTAAGAAAGATACCATGAACAAAGCTAGGGCAGCAATAAAAATATATGTACATTCTTGTCCGCTTGCAATATTGGTATACTAATTTTCTAATAGCTGAAGCTTAAAACTTGTAGTCCAAAAACTTTCTCTGGGAATGAAATACAGGGACAGAAACAGAGCTAGTTAATTACCCAGTCAGTGTCTGTCTTGAGTTAACCCAATATGAAAGCACACACAAAGGACAAATCAAAATCATACTAGCCGATGGAAAGAAAAAAATAGGGAAAGGGTGTTTAAGAAAATACACACGTTGATTCTACTTCACTTTCCAGAAGTCAGATGCACATGAAGAGATTTTACAGATGAAGAAAGTCACAGATGTGATTCACAGTGCAAAAAGGAAATCAAATATTAGACAAAACTCATTTTCAATTTGTGTTTTGAAAAGGAACAAACACCTGACATGTGTACCCTTAACCTACCTAATGCAGCTAATGTTCTTTAAGAACCAGTTCTGGCAGAGTTTCTGGTAAAAGCAAAAGGGAGATTATTGCTCAGTGTTCTGCAAGACTCTTCTGGCAGCACAGTCATGTAGCAGTAAATGGGCAATTGACTGCTTCCTGTAGCATGACAAGAGCAGTCACTATGTTGAAGTGCATGTGCTTCACAACAATCTCAGTGAGATTATTTCATGCAAGAACCATGACTGAATTTGTTAATACTGCCCAGTTGCAGTGGGACCAATCTCTGAAGTCATTCTGCAACCACAGTGGCACAACTCCCAGCAACTTTACAGGGACCAGATTTCACTTACATTTTAGTGACTGGGGTAAAGTGCATTTGAGGCAAGGTTAAAGGGCAGTGGTCATTAGTTCCCTACTGGGGTGATTAAAACAGCCAAGAGTGCCCTGCTTCATGCAATAACTAAGCGCAGACGTGCTGCTCCCCCCTTCCAACATGGGATGAAACAGAATTCAAGACAGTGCAGTAACTACATTTGATTCTGTTCCACATGGTGTTTCTCCCAAATGCAACTAGCCTTTCACTTTTCCAAGTTCCTCTACTCAGAGGACCTTGGGGGCCTGAAGGGAAGACAGACTATTGCTGTGTCAGGAATATCAACACAATAGAAATTACAAGGTTCATGGATTACTGTTAGTCCCGCTCACCATCATGCTCTTGTATTTGTTGCCTGGGTAAAAAGCAGACCATCCTTACTGCATGGTTTCTCAGGGTCACCTGCAGTCATACCATTCTACAAATACTGCTTTGACTGATAAAAGATTATGTGCAGCTGTGCCAAAACAAGCAATCATTTCTATAATCAGTTGGCACTGTACTTGTTTCAGTGTTGTCACCAACACTTGTTCAAAGACAAAAAATTCAATTGTTTCTAGAGCAAACTGCATTATCTGTCTCTTTGCAAGTCCACAGTAGTATTTTAGAAGATATACCTTGTTTGATGTATGTATCTAAAAGGAAATAATACCTTTAATGTTCTAGTTGGAGCCCAGCCAGTGCCATCAATCGAATGTTCTCTCAATAAACTGGAAAAAAAAAAAGACACACATTATATAGTGCAACTTCTAGTTAAACAAACTTTGTCAGAAATCTTCAGAAAGAAAACATTAAGAACTTTGGAAGTAATTGCAATGTAAGAATTACCTCTTGCACTACATCTATGTACTGGGATTTTAAAGCACAAGAATTGGTATGTTGTCCTAGAATTACATTCTACATAGGGTCACTACAGATCTCCTAATTTGAGCTCAACCTTTGTCAAAAAACCTGAATTATTTTCATCAAGCAAACTGTGACAGAAATCCTTGTGAGACAGCCTCCACATTGAGCTTTTATTTTCCCCTTAGCACACAGACACATGCTCCAGTCTGGAACATGTTCATCTTTGATGAAGAGACAGGCTTGCAGAATGACTCATCTCTCACCAAATCTGGAACAATTCAATCCAAAAAAGAATATTTTTGGTGGGATAACTAATTAGCAAGAAAAGAGGATTATCAACCTCTCTTCTGTGAAAGGACTTCAGCTTCTTAGCAGCAGGGATAGGAGAATGAGATACAATCACAGAATTGTTAGGTCACGTATTAAGTAATTTTTAAATTACAGTAGATGATTGGACCATACAGGCTACCCATATAGTTATTTGTTGAATGTGCCAAATTTTTAATCCAAGGAAATATACTATGACTAGCATTATTCCTTGTTCAATGTAGAGAGTCTAGGAACAGGATGATCATACTGGACAATCTTCCATCTTAACTGTGCTTCTCATCTCATTTCTGTGCCTTTAAAAAGATAAAAGTATGCCATTGCCACTAGTGCAGCTCAAAACTAATTTCAAGAACAGTGAAAACAGTATCTCATGGCTCCCATTTTTGTTTGTATTACAAAAGTTAAGAGCAAAAATGCTGCTGAACAGGCAAAAGCCAGGATTTTCAGGTTTTGAGCAAGTAACAGACTTTTTAGCTGGCTCTGTCTGTTCCTCATAAAATTGTGCTATAGTACTCCCCTCTGCCTCTTCATATACCTTGCTGTGAGCTTAGAAGTGAGGAGTAAGGTAACACACAATAAAAGCACAAAAATATGCACTGATAAAGCTCAAAGTGCCTGAACACATCAGCTGAACCTCATTATCACCCTTCCAGCTTCCCAAAGCCTCAGAGCTCTCTTGGCACATCTCCAGCTGTGGACACCAGCAGCCAGGACTTGAGAAGAGCCACTCATACCTCTCATAAAACTCTGGTGGAAAGGAAATGAAGACAGATTAAGTGTACCTTTGTCTAATATTTCTCATTTGCTGATATAATTCATTTTTAGAGCAGCATCCTTGTTCTTCCTACAGACTGGGAATGATCATTAGGCCCCTAATCAAAACCTCTTCCCAGCACAGGATATCTAGTGAAACCACATCTCGTGCTCTCAGTGGGGATGACCTAGATAGAACAACCAGAGAGTCTGGGGGTCTGAATGGTGATCTGTTCTCAGAGCATCATACACACAGGAGAACACACACCTAAATGAGTAGAAACACACAAAACATCATGAACCAGTTTAGTGGATGAACAAGCATTTGCATATAGCTTCTGATCAAAGACCTGTCATCCACGGGTCCTGCTGCCATAGAGGAGCTGGGCTGGGCTACTAGGAGGTTCTCAAATGGCACAACCAGCAGTTTTTCCTCACCCACTGCTTCAAGAGACACTACAAAAGCAACTTCAAAACTTTCTGAAGCTCCAGCTGACACGATTTACAGCTTAAGTGAATAAAAGTTACTGTAATGGGGAGATCAGTCCTGGAGAAAGCCTGCCTTAATGTAAAGCTCTTAGGTGAACACATTTATCAATGTAATATGTCAGTTCCAATAAAAGTTTTGCCTTCCTTTTGCCAACAGAAACTACCATTCAAGGTAAGTTTGACACAAAAAAACTGTAGTTCTTAAGGAAGAGAAAGCAGTAGTGCTTATTCCATGCCAGCAGATCAAGATAAAACAGTAAATTTCTACCATATACACCTTCAAACAGGGAATGTTTATTGATGAGCAGAAAACCAAAAAAGTAAGAATCGTAGAATGGTTTGGGTTGGAAGGGAGACCTTAAAGATGACCTAGTTCCAACCCCCCTGCCATGGGCAGGGACACCTTCCACCAGACCAGGTTGCTCAAAGCCTCATCCAACCTGACCTTGATTGACCCTTACACTTCCAGGGATGGGGCACCCACAACTCCTCTGGGAAGCCTGCTCCGGTGTCTTTCCACCCTCACAGCAAAGAATCCCTTCCTAATACCTAATCTCGACCTCCCTCTCTCACTTTAAAGCCGTTGCCCCTTGTCCTGTCACTACATGCCCTTGTAAAAAGTCCCTCTCCAGCTTTCCTGTACATGCCTTCAGGCACTGGCAGGCTGCTGTAAGGTCTCCCCAGAGCCTTCTCATCTCCAAGCTGAACAACTCCAACTCTCTCAGCCTGTCTTCATAGCCAACTTCAGAACCCACTTCAGAAACCCTCTGCTGGCAGGGATACATTATAGGGGTTCCTCCTTTGCTCTCCTCCCTGCTCAACCCAACACTGCCAGTGCAACTGATTCTGAAGGTCATGCTATAGATAGGAGGAGTGGAGCAACTGGTGTAGAAAGTCCTTCTAAAGAGCTTTTTTGCTTCCACAGCTGAGGAGACTGGGAACAGCACTGGAGAACAGAAACAAGCTATCAACTTAATCAGCTTTTCTAACTGGGGAAGTTGCAACATTTGGCTATACAATGCAATTGATACAATTAATCAGTCTTCAAAAGTTTCTCCATTCAGCAGCCTTTAACATCGCATCATTGCTAACTGATGCCCAGCCAGTCCCCAAGCAACAAGCCTCAGGCTCCAGCTAACCCCCCCAAGTTTATATACTAAGCATGACGTCCCATGGTATGGAATACCTCTCATGGTATGGAATACCTCTTTGGCTGGTTCGGGTCAGCTCACCTGGCTGTGTCCCTTCCCAATTTCTTGTGCCACTCCAGCCTTCTTGCTGGCAAGGCCCAAGAAACTGAAAAAGTCATTGATTCAGTATAAACATTACCCAGCAACAACTAAAAACATCAGTGAGCTATCAACATTGTTCTCACATCAGAGCCAAAACACAGCACTGTACTAGCTACTAAGAAGAAAATCATCCCAGTCAAAACCAGGACAATGTGATAAGCAAGCATATCTTTTCTAGGTATCTTGATATTTTTCTATCTGCATGTGCAGCAGAGGTAATATCTACAAGTACGGTCCAGAACTAATTAATATAGTTCATTATTAATATGGTCCAGAGTAACTGCAATCCATAAAGCACAGAAAAACTACACTTTTCCTGCCAAAAACTATTACACTTGACCACAAGTTTAATCATTTGTTTTATTTTAATTCAGGGATGATTATCAAATAAACACACACCACAGTATGAGGTACATTTAGTAAGAGACAGTTGGGAAAAACTCCGATAAGGAATTTTATTCTGCTTTTAAAAATAACTGAAGCTATTTTAACGTAAAGACTCTTGTATAAGTTGATTGCAAGTACTATATATAGTGCATTTTCCATTATAGCAGGCATAAAGCAATCCAAGTTATTTTAGTTTTTTCCATCTAAACAGTACGACATCTCAAAGGTTTGAGATGTTAAAGTATCTGACAATCAAATAAAGGTGATGCTTCAATGCAGATGCTGAAAAAAGTACTTCATTAGAATTATGTTCCAACACTAGGTTAATCTTTCATAATTAAAACCATTTAAAGACAAGAAATAGTGAAATATCCTCAGAAACGTGAGGTTTTACTTAACCTCAGCAGATGCTGCACTACAGTCAGAGTTTAAAATTTTAGCTATCGTTTGGTGTTCAGTATTTTTATTTCACGGGTTCCAAAGAGCTCATTTATACATTCATTTACTTGCACTATTTGACTCAAAGCATCTAAGCTTTCTCCACTAAGCCACATGGACTCTGGTAGGATTTAAACTGTGAAAACATGATCCTCAAATCAGTCTCCCTACTGTCAAGTGACAAGTCCAGCTGTGTAAAATAAAACAGTCCTAGAAGGCACAGAGAAACACTACAGGTCTGGCAAATTTGATAAAACTAGCAATACGTATCTGCCAAAACAACCTTCCTGTATCACTAGCCTACAGCTCCAAATAACTGTGGACAACCAGGTTTTTAGGTAGTCTGAGAGGAATTAGTGTTATTTTTCTAGTGCATTTAAATCCTCCAGTTCCCAAGTGAGGTAAAGTCTATGGACACCAGCCCTCGCTGCCTGTAATCCTGCTCCAGTCTGGCACTATCAAGCACCAGGAACATACCAGAGCTTCCTCAGGCTGGCTTCTGCTGCCCTTTGATGTTAGCAGACCACTGTGGCTAAAAGCACTGATAACAGCTCATTAGTTGCTATCAGCTGATGAGCCTGACCAGTCTATGAAGAGTGACAGATAGCCCTGTGAAAACTTCATTTTCACCAGGACCTTGAACACAGCACTAAAACATTATTTTTAAATCTAGATGAAAAATTTGTGGTTTTTCAGCGCTGATTTGCTACTCAGAGTGGCAAACATTTTGGATTTTCAGAAGAGCTGTCTATCTCATTTTTATTCATTGCTTTATCTGCTTTTTCTTTTACATCTCATTAACTTGAAAAATGACAGTCATGCTTCTCACTTCTGTTTATGTTTCATTTCTGACCAGTTTCACCATCAGGTACTCATGAAAAAACACTGATATTACAAACTTCCAGAAACTGATTTTGAAGAGGAAACATTTACTATAAAGGAAAATCACACAGAAACATAAGCCTCACACTTTACCAAAGTAAAGCTTTTGGGATTCCTATATTGACTTACACTCCCCCAACTCTATTTTAACTGGCACATGTGTCTTATAGTGGATATTTGATGTTAAAATAAACAAATGGCTAATATAGAATAGTTACTGTCAGAAGTTTAAGGAACACTTTTTCCCTTCCTTTTTGAAATATAAATGGGTTTCAAGTGCTTAAGACATTCAGACATTAAACAAGAAAAGTTTTAAGCCCTCTCAGGGCCTGAGAACTATTCAGTTATGGAGAGAAAGAAAAACAAACTAAGCTTTGTTTAGGTTGGAGTTTACATTTTTACCTTAAGTAGAACAAAATGTTTAGTCTGAACCTAAAAAGCCAGGCTCTACATGGTCTCTTTTAAACATAGCAAGAACAGTATTTTCAGTAATTTCTAAGTTCCTAAGGGTCACATGCCACTGATTTGCAGAATCTGTTTAAAAAAAAAATACTGGCATGAAAATTACATACAGTGTTTTATCAGACATAAATCTCCAAGGTTAAAAAAAAAAAAAACCCACACAACAGAATGCTGTTGCTACCTTAGGCAGATTTCTCCCGTCTCTGTAATGTTCGGATGCCAGATTCTCGTCAAGCATTTTACCTTTGGAGGCTGCCAGGAGAAAAAACAAATGGTAATGTTATCCCTTAAAATAAAACTGTATTATTGTTGCAAGTCATGGAACTGAAAAAGGCAAATATATTTGATATTCACAGCCTCTGTTTGTGTGTTAGAGACAACAATAACATAACCTACAGGGGTTACATGAGCTTTCTCTGTCCTTTTAGCTTCTCTACCTCTTCACAAAAGCTGGGCTGATACTACTTTTTCTTAGAAAAATGTAACTTTAAAGAAAGCCAAGAAAATTTACTCTTTTTTCTCTGTCCTTCAGAAAGAAAAAAACATTCCAAGTCATTCAGTTTCTTAACACTTAACCAGTAAGACAACAATTTAAACCAGAAAACTACTGTTTTCTCCCAAGGCTTATTCAAGTCGGGTTTGTTAAAAACCAGCAGAGGATGCAATGGTAACAATCACATCAAAAGAATAGCTTCTTTTACATACAGACCTTCCTGTTCACAATTGAATAGAAAGCATCAGAGGAAGCATCAAGAAGGCACATCATATCCAAACTTAAGATACTACCATAAAAAGACAGCAAACTTATTTTCAGGGAAGATTACCAGATTTTGGAATTCCACAGTAGGTTTTAAAATACAGATTCTTGAAGTATAGTCTCATTTGCTCTAGTTTTGTGAAGTAAATAAAAAGCAGGTCATAAAAAGTCTGGTAGCTTAGCAACAGCACGTTGTTCTATCCATGCTTTCCAAATTACAATCTGCAGCTTTCAGTCAAGCAGATTATTTCTTATAGTAAGTGTACTGGAATACATCAGCACAGACCAGTACCTTTCATAACTTCAATTAAATCACGTATTATAGATGTAGAGCTATTTTCCTCCACTGCTACCCATTAAGTCTTCAGTCAAGAGACAAGATAGCTCAAATAACTGTATTTGCATAGTGGCATGATGTGTTTTGCCTCCTTGCTTCGTTCTCAACTTCCTAATTACCTTTTTAGTAACATTTTTTTAACTAAGACTCCTTGGAAAAGAGGTAAGAAAATATGCATAGTACTGAACAACCAATAACATACCTGTCTAGCACTAAAAGAAGGAACACCTATCACGACAACAAATCTGCAATTTATCATGTAGACTGTGACTTTTCTCCACTATTATTTCACATTTGTCCAATAACACAAAGGGCACTGACTGCCACAGTGCTGGATCACAGCATTATTGAAAATTAAGTGGCATGCAGAAAACACTCAAACTTTTTACCTTCAAAACAAATGTCATTCTTAGAAGTTTTCTAATAGCATGGCTTTCCATTAGCTACATCTTCAAGTTCTTTTGAAAGATTATGTCTAGTTCTCAAGAAAGGGAAAGCAGCAGTGCTTATTCCATGCCAGCAGATCAAGATAAAACAGTAAATTTCTACCATATACACCTTCAAACAGGGAATGTTTATTGATGAGCAGAAAACCAAAAAAGTAAGAATCGTAGAATGGTTTGGGTTGGAAGGGAGACCTTAAAGATGACCTAGTTCCAACCCCCCTGCCATGGGCAGGGACACCTTCCACCAGACCAGGTTGCTCAAAGCCTCATCCAACCTGACCTTGATTGACCCTTACACTTCCAGGGATGGGGCACCCACAACTCCTCTGGGAAGCCTGCTCCGGTGTCTTTCCACCCTCACAGCAAAGAATCCCTTCCTAATACCTAATCTTGACCTCCCTCTCTCACTTTAAAGCCGTTGCCCCTTGTCCTGTCACTACATGCCCTTGTAAAAAGTCCCTCTCCAGCTTTCCTGTACATGCCTTCAGGCACTGGCAGGCTGCTGTAAGGTCTCCCCGGAGCCTTCTCATCTCCAAGCTGAACAACCCCAACTCTCTCAGCCTGTCTTCATAGGAGAGGTGCTCCAGCCCTCTGGGCATCTTCTTGGCCCTCCTCTGGACCCTCTCCAATAGGTCCATGTCTGTCTTATGTTGGGGGCTACAGAGCTGAACACAGTATAAGCTTTATACAAACTAAACCTTTTAAAAGAAAAAAGGCAACAAAAAGCCCCAAGTCTTCACAGTCAGATTGAACTACCTAGCATCTTATTTTGTTTTCATGATACAAAAATTCATTCCTTTATTTTTTCGAAGTGATTTTCATAGCTAAGAATTAGAAAAAAAACCCACTCCTGACATTAAGGCAAAGGTTTTTTCTTTCTCTCTCTTTTTTCCTTTGTTAGACACACAGGACAACTGCACTGTCAGAAAATTTATCTTCAGCCAAAAAATTCCCTTCAAGCTTGTTCCAGGTCATCTTTCAGTCTTCTTTAAACCAACAAATCTACACATCATTTCCTCAAGATGATGTTTTGCTTTAATGCTTCTAACAATCTCCAGGTCATACATATGACAAGGTTCACAAAACTTACAAAATCAATTTAATTGCTCAAACCCTTCTTTCGCCTCAGATACTGAAAGCTGCACAGGTAGATCTAACCTCAGCTGGGGGTCATGAGAGTGAATGGATTCATATTCTCGTCTATTTCTAAGCAGCCCACTTATCTTTTAGGATATCTTGTTAGTTTTGATAATGGTAACTGACTCTCACATCCATTCTCAGTCCCCTTCAACATACTGGTGAACACGTATAGATGCGACAAGGAAGTGTTGCAAGCATTTGAGAACTATGCATATACTGATTTCAGTTTTGGTGGAAAATTTGCTGAAGCTGATCTGAAGCTTGTTGTCATGTTTCTTTAAAAATGCAGCTAATAAATAATCTCTCCCCTCTATCATCCTCACTAAATGGAAGATAGAATATAAAGTGCTAATCAATAAATTCATTTTATGTTTTCAGATCTTGATCAATCTGGCACTCCACTGGGACAAGGTGTACTAATACAGATATCTTATCTGTCCTGTAATTGTAGTTCTTCCCAACCTTCTCCTTAGAGGAAAAAAATGGGGTTCCTAAGGGATATCTGGAATCAATGTACTTGAAATATTTTCGCTAGACACTAGATAGTCCCAAAGCATTCTTGTAAACTGTCTGCAACTACAACTCCCCATTTTTTTCTTTACAGTTTCTACAAAATATAAAATTCCCCAAAAGAGCCATTAACAGGAATAAACAGATTCCAGAGACCAAGCTACAAGCCAGCCCTAAGGTACTTCTTGCCACTCTCCCCTATCAGATTCTAAAGAACTTAATGAGATTTGTGTTCATTTTCAGCCAAACACAGCTAACCACATCATACAGAGAAATGAGTCGAGGAAAATGAAGACATATGACCCTGTACTTTTGACAGGCTGGATTACCCAGCACAACAAGTGAAAGAGGAGCTACCTTACAGCAGGAGTGTGTTTCAACATAAGAACTGCCCAACTCATGCACTTCAGGTCCCTGAGCTTCCTTGCACTCCCTCAAAATTTCCAGTGGCATGACAGAGCTTGAGCCCAATTCACAATGTGTTGGTCCCAAACCAAGACCTGTATAAAGCAGGGTCACCAAAGTAGTAGATGGAAGCCTCTTAATTGTGATATCTGATCCTTCAGGAACCAAATCCCTTTTAATTCTTTGCTGTTTGCACAACTAACACATTGGCCAGAAAAAAGTGTAAGATTAGTGGTTCTACTGTTAAATTCCTGGCTTTTGACCACTGCCTAAGGCACCTCATGTTAAACTGGAGAGTCCCCAAGACTGCCTACTCTGACAACATGATATGTCAGAAACATGGGAGCTGCCAACAAATCTGGCTTGTGGTGGCAGACAGTTCAATTTTATGTGAACACTAAACCAGAGCTGTACTATCTATCAGGTTCCATTCCTTAAAGCACCAGGTCCCCTAGTCTTGTAGCACCCATTATTTCATCAGCTGCACCCCGGGGCAGAAAAGAAGGGAGTTTGCTTATTTCTTAAAAAATTAAACTCTCATTCACTGGATATTAGTAGTAGTAGTAATATTTTAAAACATTTGCTCCCATTTCTCACCGACCTCTATTTCTGGGCAGCTGGTCAACTGAAAAAGCAGTGCTTGGGGAACAGATGCTGTGGACACAGAGGTCAGGCAGCAGCACTTGGTGCTAAAGTAATTTGCTGTGTACAGTATTAAATGTTTTACTTGTTGTTTCACAGCTTCCTCTGATGTCTGTATGGGCAGAAACATTCCCAGCAGGTTTTGTAAGCACAAACACTAACAAACTTCTATTTGCTTTAAACAAAAGCTCATGAATGTGCAGCCTGTTCCCGAACAAATATCATACTTTAAAATGCCAAAGTGACAGGCTTACCAACAGATTTTAACATTTCTAATGGCATGGTAGTTTGAAAAGACAGTATGGAATTAACTAACCCAGCTCCAGCTTTCTTCTCATGATCCCTCTGCAACATTTGTATCAATACCAATTGCTTTCTGTTCTGACACTATCCCACCACCACAGAACATTCCACACGCTCTCTGCTAAATAGCACACTGCACTGTTAGAGAAGCCGTTCCTTCATGCTGTACACCTCAATGACATAAAGAGCAGTACATTTGGAAAGTACACATTGTATTAAGGGCAGTTTCATGCATGTATGGATATGCAAACAGGAATCAGCCTTCTTCCTCCCAGATATGATGAAATATGAAGGGTTTTGAACTGTGGAGCAGGATATCCCACAATCCCTGCCTGGGACAGAAGGAAGCCCTCATATACTAGTAGAGGCTGGCATTTCTCTTAGTACTTTGCAGTTAACTTTACAGATGAATTGAGAAAAAAAAAATCTGAAACTTTTTAAAGCAATTCACAACAGGTAAAATTAAGTGTTGATCTTCAAAAGACTATTAATACCCTAAAAAAACTAAGTATCACTATCGTGAGAAAAGTTAGGGTATTATCTTTCCACACAGATCAGCTCCAAATTTAGGGGAAAAAGAGGCCTCTCAGGGTGAGATTTTTTTTCTTCTTGTACTCAGAACTACACTGAGTCTAGAAAAGATGAAAAGACAAAGCCTACTGGTTCCACCTAAAACAGTGCTATTAAAAAAAAAAAAAATCAAGAAAGCCTCGGGTGTGAAAGACTTTGGATCTGAGCAGAGGATTCTGCAGACATGTGCCAGGTTTTCCAAAGGCTCCAAAAAAAGTAGCCAGTCTGAATCAGTCATATAGAAGGAAGAGATCTGAAGATCTGAGACATACCTTTTGGAAAACATTTTTGGGGCATGTAATTAAGTCCTCCTTTCAGGATGTTTTTCACTCCAACTGTCCCTGGAAAGCAGAGGCCTTTCCATACAGGACCATCTTTATATGCCTGCATCCTTGGGAATGTGATCAACTCTGCCTCAGTCATTAAGGCTGCAGGAAGCATCACCTGACTGTTCACTTGGACACCACAGAAAAAGGATGAACAGAACTCCTCATTCTGTCCCATTTCCAATACGGGAGTTTAAAGAGTGAGCAATAACTTTTAATGTGAAGAGTTCTTTGTAGTAATTTCATACTAACACTAAAAAGGGTAAAGAAAGATAAAGATCCTCGATCTGCTTTAACCAGGCAGAAAGAAAATTTAATTGAGAATACTAGTAGAGAGCAAATATTAAAACATAACGCCAAGAGCAGTCTAGTGCTCATTAGCATATGAACTGAACTAACTCAAAAAGACTACTGAGGCACACAACTTCTTGGGTATTGCCTTTGCAGAGCAGCAGTGTAGGAGAAAGATCACTTAAAGCCCACAGGCACCATCAGGTCCATCTCACTTCACTGTTTGGTTCAGCACAATCAACATCAATACTTGCTCAATTACAGTATTAAATCAGCAACAATAAAAACATAATCATTGAACTAACCAACATGACAATGTACAACTGCAGCACTTGGAAGAGCTCCCCTCCTTGGGAAACACGTTGCTTTAGGAAAAGCCTGTGGTGAGCTCTGTTACCTCTCTCCAGCTTTTCTGTGAAGTGTGGGGCAAAACACAGCCCATCAGCCTGCAGGAGCGGGGGGACACAAATTACTGCTAGCACTGTAGCAAGTCTACCTGAACCACCCTTGTGCCTCCAATAGCCAATTAAAAATAGGAACCCTTTCCAGTTCTCAAGCTCAGATGCTTCTAAAGTGATCAACCTCATCAGCTTAAATATGGGTAGTTATTAATAGTACATATACATGTTAATAATTCTGTATAATAAATATGGTTAATTCTCAATATAGTTATTAATTATGGATACAGTTGAACCCTTATAATATTTTTATTGCCTGACAAGATAACCATAATGAACATTTCTAGTGGTCAGTACAGCAGCTCAATGGTACAGAGACAGGTTAAGCCCTAACTAGCTGTGTGCTCTGTTCACAAGCAAGAGGCAGCACTTCACAGCAGCGCTTGCTCCAAAGCATCCCTCCCACATTTTAGGCTCTTGAACCTTTGCACCAAGGAAGTTTATAGCCCAGGTACCAAACATCAGCATACATCCTAGTCAGTCACACCTAAAGCATGAGGATACATTACTTCTCCATATTCACATGCCACTACTTTCAAAATCAGGCTCCTACGATTTGCCCTCTGGCAGAGCTGTATGCCATGGCTGCAGTCCACAACGCAATCTTCCAAGTTTTTCCTCTTTAATTATATATTCTTACTTTTCCACTACGCCACCATTCTACACGTCTGCTTCTTTTCCCAGTGCAGATGCTGAATGCTCGCTTATGAGGAACAAAGGGTGAAAAAAGAACTCCTCCCCAGAGAAGCAGCAAACAAAAGATTTTGGACCGGCATGCTACAGAAATTAAAGGATGCCATTACAGAAACTATACTATAAATTATGCATTTTATAGCTTTAAAAAACCCAGATGTTCTTTTTTTTTGCAAGCTAAAAAGATTAGCTAGAACGTGGATGCAGGCTCCGAAGCAGGGCTACAATGACTTGCCCGTCTCATCCAGTATTTCTAGTCCCAACATAAAGACATTCAGCACTACTGCAAGGAGCCTGATTCAGATGTGCTATATCCCAACCTTACTTATGGGCTGAAAGAACACTGGCAGGTCTGAAGAGCTCTATTAAAAATACTGCCATCACTTGTTTCAGTCTTGTGCTGCCTGGCAGAAAGCAAAACCATGGCCTCAGCACAATTTTCACAGTATTTGTGAACATACACATCGTCACTAATAATCTGACCATAATCAACTTAATGCATGTTTTCTAAATTGCACAAAAGCAAACTTTTTACTTTTGTATTGAATAAGAGGTGCTCAGAATTTAAAAATACCTAATTAATATTTGCTGTAGATTTTCTGCCAGTGCTAATCAGGGAGCCGTAACAAACCATAAGATTTTTTAATTATAGCAATCAAAACCATATTTTAAAAAACAAATCAAAAATAACATTCAGCTCCTGTTCACACATCACATACTTTCCTGCAGTTGTTGTTCAGGTGAACACCTTAAATACAAAATTTAAGAAATTGAAGTTGAGTGTATTTTATATATATAATATATATATACATTGTGTATGTTCCCCTGTGCACAACATTGCCAGTGGTTAAACTGCTATTATTGAAGGTAACTAAAAAACTAGACAGAGATCATGACAGAGTTTCCCCCTACTGAAGGCCATGTTTCTCAGGTATGTGATGGCACAGAATTATTCAATTTAGAACAAGGATGTAGTCAACCTTAAATGACCACCTTTGTATGTACAGTGTGTGTATAACCACACACAAGCTAGGTAAGGGTGGCCTGTATTACAGCATGAAATTCTTTCGTGAGGTTAAGGGGAATGGAAAAAGAAACACACAACCAAAACTATACAACTGCAAATAGTACCTAAAACACCTACACGTACTAAAAGAATTTATAGGTATAAAGACACCTAGGATCCTAAACTCTTAAAAAAAAAACCAAACAGCTCAAGCAATATCCTTGATGACTATTACTATGAAAGGAGAGCATAACTATCAAAAAAAGGAGGGAGAAAATTCAAAGCTGTTTCAGAAATGCTAGTCCTCTGCAAGCATGCACATTTTGTAAGATACGGTGAGTCTCCCAGGTACTTATAGACTATAAATAAAGGAATATTAGGAAACTTGTGAAGGCATCTTCTGGAACGCAAATCCAACAAACTTTCTACTCTATTAGCCTATTAGCAGTGTTAACGTGCCATCCTCTGAGCTCAGTCTGGGAATTCAAGCTACTACATTCTAGACCACTGCATTTCTTTCATATTTGTATATAAACAATGCTGTGACTGCAACTACCACATATATAAATATATATAATGCTGAATATAGGCTTGGTGCATCTGAACATGAGCCAAAGGTCTTCCTGGAAACATCTCTCTAGCATCCTCCCCCATACATTCTTCAGCCTCTCTGAAAGAAGTCTGAACTCCAAAACTAAGAATACAGAAAGCAAAAGAATAGGAAAAAAAAAGTTAAAAGCAAGTGAAATTCTCAAACCCGTTCAAAGTAAAAGCAAATGAAGCTTCCTTCTTCTTGCAATTAATATACCTAAATGCAAATATTGCAAGTCAATTGCTTGAATAAGTCTATTTTCCTTACATATCAAACTATCAGGACACAGAATGGCAGGCATAATTTTTGAGAACCAGACATGCGCCCCAATTGTTTTCCACTTTTGGAGTCAATCTTGTTCTTTTGACAGCTAAGCTCTGAAAACAATGTCTGCAGTTATTTTTATTGTAATTGTATCTCTTTTGCAAGGCTCTGCAATTTTAGTAAAGTACAATATTTCTCATGCTTTGAAAAGGCCAAGCTGTCTGGAGATTTCTATTTATCTGCAATAAGATACTGCAATCATTTGTAGGTCCTCTGAAAAGCCATCTGCTTAATAACCATTGAAACTGTTATTTTTTTTAAAGATACTTTAAAAACAGCCTGGGAGACAACCAGTAGAACTGGCAGAGTGCGCTAAAGGAAACCACTTGCCACCATTATCTGTGCTTTCCAATGCCCTCTGCTGCATGATCTCAAAAGGGATTAAGTACCTAAGACCAGTATCAGAACTATAAACACCAGTCTGAAGGCCCCAAAGAAAAAAAATTTTCTTTTCTGTTCACCTACTTCATTCTTTCTCTTAAATATATAATTCTCTGTGAGAATAATCATTAAGTGCAGTTCTCAAGAATAATTAACACAAGAGAGCAGATAAGAATGGAATCTCAGCCAGAAGGGAGACTCTCAGGTCTGACTCATCTGTGCTTCCAAGAGGCTTCTGCCAGACAGTTGAGAAAACTTTTTTTTTTCTTTAAAGTATCACAGAGTCAATAAAAGCCTCATGGCTGTTTGGTTGCAAACACTGGACTGCAAAAGAACAGCCAAAGAAATTATTGGTCCCATTCCCTGGGACTCATGACATTGCATCCAGAATTATTGTGTCCCAATTTGAACTCCCAGTAGCAGATACGCTGACAAAGTGGAGTGAGCCTAGCAGACAAAGATAGTGATGAGACCAGAGCACGTGTAGTACAAAGAGAC
The DNA here is from genome assembly GCF_023634155.1 of Falco peregrinus. Lineage (NCBI taxonomy): Eukaryota > Metazoa > Chordata > Aves > Falconiformes > Falconidae > Falco > Falco peregrinus. The sequence goes on from NC_073728.1 coordinate 9,346,847, forward strand.
TTGAGGGCCCTTGATTCATTCAGCCTAGAGAACAGAAGGCTGAAGGTGGAGACCCTAATGCTGTCTAAAACTAACCTAATAGGAGGTTATAGAGGAAATTGAGTCAGGCTTTTCTTAGAGGTGCACAACAATAATGCAAGAGGCCACAGACAAGCTGCAAAATGGGAAATTCTGACCTGATACAGGAAAAAGATACATAACAAAGGAAATTAACATTGGAACAGAGGCCCAGAGAGGCAGTGGAATGTCCATCTTAAATTTCAAAATGCCAGCTGGCCCAGGCCTCGAGCAACCAAATCCAACTTTTATTACCCCAACTCTGAGCATGAGTTCAGATGACCTCCAAAAACTCAAGGCAACCAAGAGTTTTATATAAACCCATGGTATTTTAGTAACAGACAGAAGACTCTTTCTTAATGACAAGTTCCCTCTTAAGTCCTATTACCTGGAAATTAAATCTAAAAAGGCAATTATTAATGACAAATACTCACCACCATATTGTAGGCATCAGGAACTTCAATTTCAAACTGAAACTTTCCACCTTGGTAATAGCCCTCATCTAGAAAAGAAAACACAAGGAAAATAGGAAATAAGAAAAAAAACCAGACATCATATAATACAAAATATCTGTCATTACAAAGATTGAAATAACAGCACAGGGTTATTGTCAAATACATAACCCAGTCACTAGCCTTAACACTGTTAACCTTAACACCAGCTGCCACGTAGTCCAACGATCCTGTGAACATAGCGTTGTCTTCCACTCCTAAAACATTTACAGCAGAAATTTTATGTTGGAAGAGTAAACAATCCCAGATTGGTCCTGGAAAACCCGCCTTTCTGATCAGAGTACCAGGCAATACCAAGCTAGAGGAACCTTTGAATGAACTTCTCCTGTCTATATGAAGAAACTTCTGCCACACATCAGCCATATGACATGCTGTACCACAACACCGACCCTTGGAATCTGCTGGATACACACTTCATTTGCTAATGCATTCTAAATCCTGCTCTGGGATTTAGCACATCTTCCCAGACTTGTGTTAGCAATCACATATGGTGAGTAGTATGAATAATGGCATGCAATAGCATGCTTCAGACAACATACAATAAAAGAGTTAACTTGCTCTTTTATTGTGGTACACTATCTTAGGATGATAAATCAGTTAGGAAAATCCAACTGCCTCTCTGCCAATTTCAGACTCAATACAATGACTAAATTTTAAAGTGTAAAATCTGAAAATATCTAGTTGCATTTAACCAGAGATAATGTAATAGGATAATGGTCAGCCTGCAACTCTTGAGATGGTTGTGCTTGGAAGTTGAAATGCTTGCAAATGATCTGAAATATGTCTGTCTGGCATTGCCATTATTGAGTTTTGTCATTACGGAAGAGAGACAGGTACCCAGCCCACACTGGGGGTTTGGGACACCCACAGAATACTCAGGCTCAAACTACCTCAAGTACTTTAACTCTCTATATTACACAGTACAGCCACAGTGAAGGCTTGAAGGTCAGAAAGGCTGGTTATCATTGCCCAACAGGTTTTTTTTTTAATATTTTTTAAAATCAACATCGTAAAGGTAAGTTCTGTGAAGCAATCTATAGTTTACAGGAAAATTAACAGGAGTTTTCTTATTATCTAGCTTGTTCCAAACCACACTAGCTCCTCTACTACAGGTCACCAAAATCCTCTTTCAGGATGCTGTCTTCTAGACCTCCTACACACCAACGCCCCACATATGCTTAATCAGGTTTCAGCCCATGCTACAATCTCACCACTGTCAGCGCAAGCCTGTAGCTTCCACACTGTAATTGCCATAATCACAAGAAAGTAGCCAGCTCCCACCTTTCTCCTCTTTGCATCCCTTCACTGACTTACTGAAAAAGAGGGTATCACCCTGTTAAATAAAACCAACCCTCAGCTGTAGAGGGAAGTGAGCCAGTAAAAGCTGATGCTGCCAAAGACAAGACTCAACTGTACACTATGCCCAGCGTGCCACTCTAAGACCTGTGCCTGCAAAACAGAGCAAGAGTTGCTAGGAAGTATCTCACAGTCCAGCTCATCCCAAGAGTCTGGGTAGACTATGGACAGGTTCAGCACACAAGCAGCACAGGCACAGAGTATGAAAAGAGAACATGGCTGGTCTTCCCCACCCCACACAGTAATGTTTACAGCTGCCTCCACTCTGAATTGTGCAGTGCAAAGCTGCAAGCCTTAGCCATTGCAAATCTCACTTTAATAACCTGTCCAGAACATACACTTTTCAAACACATTCTTCATTTCCACTCCAAGTCAATACTGAACTGTTTGATTTATTAAGCAGTCTTCTCAGGCACACTACACTTCACCAGAAAGTAAATGCACATGGACTGATTTTTTTAATAAAAAATAAAAGCATTTATCTTTTGTTTCCAAATATACTGAGATAAAAATCACTAAAGCAAGCTATTTCTAAAGAACGAGATGTAAAAGTTAAGTTATTCCAATATCCCTCTGATGAAACTGCTCCCTGTGAAATGTCAAAACACTCAACGTAGGACTCCGACTGTTCATAGGACTCTGACTGTTCGAGGAAGGAACAATTAGGCAAATGGTCCAATATCCTCCACAAGTTCAAACAGCTGAAGCACCACTGAGTTACCCTACAGGACACAGCTAACTGCACTTTATCTACCATCTCACACATTATAAAAGCTTTTTAGCCAAGTGTCAGGAATCCTCACTGTTTCCAAGTATAATGCCATTCCTTGTTAAACCACAGTCAAAGTAATCTCAGATCTTTCAGTGATTGTACCAAAACCAAACAAGCAACATCATAGAGGAATTCAGTGCTTGTTACCATGTAACTCAGAGCCTTCCACAGGCCTCCCCACTGCCCTCTGGCTCACAAGCACTTATCAAGCGATCACTTTCCAATATAAGCAATCACATGAAACACCCACATGTGTTTGCACAGGGAGAAGCCCACTGCTGGTACAGCAAGATAAAAGGAGAAACACCAACACTGTTAAGGCTGTTCAGGAAGTCCAGCAGCAGAAAGTTATTTTCCTTGGCTAAAATTTCACTAGTTCCTTGATTTTGTGGACTTGGAGCAAACTGCACAGCAGCTTTTCATACTCCACTCCTGCTAACGTGAAATAGACGCCTGTTGATGGATGTATCTACATGTGTCTTATGTCAAAGAAAATCCTCAGATTTAATGAATCCTCATTGTAACACAATTGTCCAAAAGAAACATTCAAGAATGGCTCCAAGGGAGGAGAGCTTGCCAAAAGACTGTCCAATTCCTGCCAGTCAAGCAGCAAGAGAAAAGCCACACTCCACATCTCTGCACACTGAAAACACCAGGCCCACAGCCTCTGCAGCACACAGGAACGTTTAAGTAGGTCCTTGACTCCAAGCCCAGACAGCAAGATCACTCTGACATTGCTCAAGAGATGCATGGGCTGGGGAAAAAAGCTGAACAGTTGTTCTTCATTTTCTCTGCTCTTCCCCACCACGCAGACCTAGCTCCACTTCCACCCAGCCATGGAAGAAACTGTCGTCTCCTTTCTGTAGAAGAAACTACTGTCCATGTGCAGGATGAAATCAGACATGGCAAGTTCAGCTGGAGGGGACAAGCCCAGCTGAGCCTCTCTCATCATATACAACCATCACCACAGAGTGCAAAGCTTCCTGCAGGTTTACTAAGATTAACTGGCATGCAGAATGGTTAAATTATCACCAGTGTCAGCAGAAAAACAGCAGCAGGACCAGACAGTGAAAGAACACCCCTTTTCCTCAGCAAAAACGTGTTTTAGATTAGCTCTAGCACTTTCTAACCACATCTTAACACCTCCACAAGCTGTAAGAGCTACTTCATGTATTAATTCAGTTTTATTTGTTTTACTGTGTTCTATGTAAGGTTGACAAATCTCTGGAAGACTTAGAGCACTTTACACATTGTGCCTCACACTGCACATTACTTCCACATACTTAGGTGACGAAGTTTCCCTCAAAGATAATTCAATATTCATTACTGTCAGCTTTACTAATGCATTACTACTCATTTTATGCTTCAGCTTTATCTTGGCATCAATCCATGTAGCACTAATCAAAAAATACCCTGGGTAGGTTGCTGGTTCTGTTACAAAGTAAGTGAGGACATACCGGATATTAGGAAGAAATTGTTTACTGTGAGGGTGGTGAGACAATGTAACAGGCTGTCAGGAAAAGCTGTGGATGCCCCATCCCTGGAAGGATTCAAGGCCAGGTTGGGGAGGACTTTGAGCAACCTGGTCTGGCGGAAGGTGTCCCTGGCCATGGCAGGGGGATTGGAGCTAGATGATCTTTAAGGTGTCCCAACGCAAACCATTCTATAATTTATCAAACTGGAAGAGTACAGCATCTCTCCTCCCCACCTTTTTTACAATTCTCCCTGTAAGTTTGTAAATTTTTTCACTAAAGCAACAGTAAAACATGCTATTTGTTACCGATCACTCAAATATATATTAAAAATTCACATCTCTGGAGGGCCTCAGGAGCCAGCCAGAAATCTTGCAATGCATTAACAGAATAAGCCTTCATGATTAAGTCACCTTATGGCATCTCAAGCAAGCAAATAGATTCTCCCGCATGGTAGTTTCCTTCCCTGTGCCTCACAACACCCATACAGTCTGGGACAGCAACCCTCAGTTTTTTAGGCATGTAACAGCTGTGGGAAAAACTAAAGCTCTGGCAGAGTTAATAGCGAGAAAAGTGCTATAAATAAAACTGTCAAATAAAATATCTTTAGCACATAACTTAAGTTGGCCACTGGCGAGACTTTTGCAGAAAGGGAATGCATCTGAGCTCATTTTCCCCCTACTACTTAAATTTGTCTTCAAGCTGTATTAACAGAGCAAGCATCCCTCCCACTTCAGCCTGTAGTTTATCAACAACCAGATTCTAACCTTAGTTTGCTTTTGTAAGATGTTTTGATGGCTGAAAGTGCTGTGAAAATACTAAACCAAATTATTTTATCACTTTAAAAGAAAATGCAAGATAATAAGGAAAAGCCACAAAGGATTTGCTTTTGATAGTAGCTCCTTGAATCAGGAGAGCTGAAACACTCAGCCATGTTCACTGACATTTGTCATTTTATAGTATGCAAGACTGAGAACAGGCTCTTTATTAATTCCCTGAAGAATGGGACTCTAACCACACTAACTCTGAACTACTCAACTGTCTGGCAACTGCAGGAAAAACTGCATTAACTATAATTATTCCTCTAGTTTTGTTCACGTTTAAGCTACCTAAACTCACCTATATTTTTTTTCCAGGGCATAACCACGTCTTAAACTCAGCTTCTAACTTTGTGCTCCAAACATCAGCGCAGCAGGCAGGACTCTGTGTTATAAGCATCTATTCCCTTATTTTTCCTAGCTTTTAATCAAATATGATACTGGTACCAAAATAAGAACAGAGACAAGTGATGGCATAAGGGTATTTTTCAATGACAGAACAATTGTTTCAGATGACAAAAGGAAAAAGAAGCTTCAGACAGCAGAGAAAGCCAGAAATATCTGCCTCAGGCACAGACAGTTTATCCATTGTGGCAGTAAAATCTAAGTCTCACTCATTTTCTAGCATGTGCTACTATACATCCACTCATAGTGTGCTGCAGAAAGTTATAACAAAGGAATCTGAATTTCTTTAATTATGTGAAATAAGCAGTCACCCTCATCAAAATTTTCTATAAAGTCATTTTTAAGTTAAAAACTCACTGTCACCAGGATAATTTTGTGATGTTAAATACTGACTAAGAAAGGTTATTATGAGAAATGCAGAACAAGGGAGCTGAAAGTATTTCTGCTTGGTGCTAAAGTTTTTCTTATTCAAATTAGTCTTTTTGTGAGAACCTAAAGAAGCTTCTTTCACTGTCCTTTCAAAACCAGCCACATTCAAAATAACTGCATAAAACAAAGCACCCAAGAGCAGACTTTGCCAATAACATAAGGCTAGAATGCTGACCACAAAAAGGCATTTCTAGTGTTAAAAAACATATTCAGTCAGTATCTTCACTGCACTCTGGTGTAAGATTCCTTGTAATATGCAGTTACAGAATTCAAGCTCTAATGTTAAGCAGAATATAAGGGAATTTAAACATAAAATACGAATATAAAATAATTAGCACCCCTTTACCCAACTGTCATAGAAGGATGCAATCTCTGTAACTGCATATAAGCAAACTGAGAACCTTAAGAAGCGAGTCATCAAGAACCTCTTTGCTGTGCAGACTACCAACCCTGGCTTACATTTACTACACATGTTCTAACAGTGAGAACTGCAAGGCTGCATTAGATATTCACTGGCACCCGCAGCTGCGCTGAGCCTAGCTCCAGTTCCACAATTGAAAAGCTACAGAGTTACTTGCAAAGGACTCCCTTAAAAGCCAGATGTACAAGCAGGATTTCTAGAACTCAGCTCCTGAATGCGAGAGACAGTTCCAGGCAGGAGGAGGAAAACTGGCTTTTCCACCGCACTGTCAAGATTCACACAGCATTCTTCAGACACCACAAAAATAGTTGCCTCAAGCAAAGATTGTGGCCCAATTGAGCCAGAAAAATTCTGTGACAACCACTTAGTTTTCTCTGTGTTAGCAAAGAGGCAGCTAAGATTCAGCATACTCTATAAAGGAAAAAACAGTAATTAAGGGAATCAAGAAGCTACGAAGATTTTCTTGGTATGTGTTACATTCTGCCTTTAGAGAGCTGTGCTAAGCTGTAGCTGATCACAAGATTCTGTACCTGAATTATGCACAGCTGAAAATAGATGTTTACTTCCGTCAGACTACAACTGCAGAGACTTCAGCTGTGCAGCTATATTTAGGGTAACAAAATGTTAATTAAGATCATCTCATCCCCAAGATCATTTCAGCAACAAAGTTAGCACAAAACCCATGCTCTGCATTCAACAACTCTCTTCCGACTGCAACATCTTGCTGCACAGCTCTTAACAGAAAAAAATTACTATGTATCTAGGTACCTTAGAATTAGCATGAAGCAGCTGTTACTGCTTCACATTCAGGACAACCTTAACTCAACACACACAGATGATCTTGTAAAGTTAACTCATTTCTGAAATAAAGCAGTATCATATAAACTGAAGGACAGTTGGCGCAAGGAGACTAACACGCACCAAGTAAACATGAACACATCTACACAGAATGAGATGTCTGAAGTTCTATAATAGCACTTATTTATTTTTGATTACACTGACTAGGGCAGTCTTACTCATTTTTCCATCACAAAAAGGAATCACATGAATGGACATGTTAACAAAGACCACCCAAGATTTCTACTGCCGAGGAAGTGCTAATTGACTTTGGCTAATAAGCAGCAACAGTGACATCTAGTGCCCGTTTGACTGCCAGAGACTGGATTATCAGAAACCACTCCACCACGCCGTTAAGCGTAAACAGGTTTAAAAAAAAAAAATTCTATAGGTGCAACATCAGGATGACTGCCATACTGCATCCAAATTCTGTGGTCAACAACCATCTACAGAAAATGTGCATGTACAGGAACTAATGGCAGGGAGATACCAATCCCAGCACATCCTACAAGATGAGGGGGCCTACAAAAGAAAGCTGAAGAGGGCCTTCTTACAAGGGCATGGGGAACAGGACAAGGCGGAATGGTTTCAAGCTGGAAAAGGGCAGATTTAGAATAGATATTAGGTAGAAAATTTTTACTGTGAGGGTGGTGAGACACTGGAACAGGCTGCCCAAACGAGATCGCCCCATCCCTGGAAGTGTTCAAGGCCAGGTGGGATGGGGCTTTGAGCAACCTGGTCTGGTGGAAGATGTCCCTGACCACAGCAGGGGGGTTGGAACTGGGTGATCTTTAAGGTCCCTTCGAACCCAAGTTGTCCTGATTCTATGATCCAACTCAAACAATTTAGTGTACTGCAGTCTCAACACACACAGCAAAAATAAGTGCATGTGAAGTCTAAATAATCTTCCATGCAAATTCATTCATAAAACACAAACACAACTTTCTATTCTAAAAGGGACAGCTATATGAGCAAACTTTAATTTCAGATGGCTATTAAGAAACTCAGGTGCAAATGAAATTCTGAAAATGTTTTTATTGAACAGCATGCCAGCAGAAGCTTCACAGTGTACTGAAGTTGTATCAATAATAAAAGTTCTAATTTCCACATACTTAAAGAGACTCCTACTTGTTAAGCATCTTCAGAAATGCACAGATCTGAAGTTTTCCCCGAAGTGCTATATCCGTTACCTATCTTTTCATCCCTGCAAAATCAAGCATTCAGTAGGAAGTAATACATCTGCAACATAACTGGGCTATAATACAGTAACTTCTCTAGAGCTAGTCCAAGAAGATTTTTCTCAGCAAATAAAACAAGGTGGTTTGAAATTGGCTGAGGGAAAACCAAAAATGTTTTCAAAGTGAGCAAACAAGAACTGAATATTTCCTAAACCTGCTTAATTTTGATGGCCTTCTAATTAGAATCTAGTTCTCAAAATCCAGTCCTGTTTCTCCATTGCCTCTATAAAATAATCACTGTAATTACAGCCAGTCTCTTTGACTAGAAAGTTTTATCAAATTCTTGAGCATAAGCTTGGAATTACATTTCCTAAACACCACACACACAAATGAAAGCAACATGTTTAAAAAAAAATAATTACCTGGGATTACAGTTAGCTGAAAGTAATGAAGCTTGTTTGGGTCAGGAAAGTTCACTTTACACGTACCTGGGAAGCAAAAGAACAATTTACATCAGACAACTGTTTTTCCTCTGTTGGAAAAGTGTATCATCTTCCATACTCTCAAAATTCACTCCCTGATTAATCCCTACATTCCTGATTTCCTCCTACACTTTGCCTCTAAGCACCTCCTCCCTATACAGTCACAGTCACCTGCAGTAACGGTGACATCTCATAATTAATTAATAAAATAAAATGTATTGTCTTGAAGTCAAACCTCTAACAATCAGAACAAATGATTTGTTAACAGTTAATTCAAGATAAGCATTTTTCTGTGTCCTGCTAAGCACCAGCTTAGGCCTTTCTTGACTACGGCAAAAACAAGCTGGCAAGCTGGTACTAGAAGATGTGTATACCCATGGATATGTTATTATCCATATTATGCAGCCTTTAGCTTCATAACCCATCTGGCTGTTCTTTTTCTGTAGTCAAGGAGCTAAACAGTATCAGAGATATAGACCCTCTTTGCCCCCAAAAAATAACTAGAACTGTACGCAAACCCTAGTAATGTATTTGACCTGTAGTAACTACAAACCCTGATACACTTTGTTTAAACAGGAAAGTACCACCAAAAGATGAATGAGCTGTTTGCAAGTTTACCACAAGAAGCACCAACTAGGGGAAAGGTTAACTCTGGCAGGGGGAGATGTTGACTCATTGACCACCAACTCAAGAAACCCCCCAGACCCAAAAAGAAGTTGAGACTGAGCATGTGAACAAATTAACATGAAAAGCAAGATAGTTATTTGACAAATGGGAAACAGAGTACTAAGTAATAAAGGAATCGTGCAACTTGTAACCAATGAAGGCTGATGTCTTTGCTTCCTGAACTGTACAAATAGCGTCAAGTTTTGACAATCAGCGAGCTAGGCATTTGTGGGTTACTGCTTAGCTCCCTACTTTGCACAAACTAGAATAAAAGAATAGAAATACCTTGAACTGGCCTGTGCACCAGGTAATAAGCCTGCCTACAGGACAACAATGGAACCTCACTCTGAGCTGTGAGGAAGCAGCTTATTTCCTTTCAGTAAACCATGCTGTCTCAAAGACCTTAAAATGCCAAATGATTTGGTCTTCTGCATAAACAATAACTACACATTAAGATTACACCATAGAGATTAAGCACCTCTTCCTTACAAATTCTTTAATGGTACTGTGTGTATCTTAACACTTGATCATACACAGCAAGTCTGCAAGAAGTCATGCTACCACAGCCCTATGCTAACAAAGGATTATCTATACCTGTAAGGTCTAATGAGATATAAGCTTTATGGAAAGCCTCATCCAAAAGCCTGTGAAGTCTCCGTTCAGCTGTCATACTGAACAATTTTCTTCTGCGTAACCAATTACATTACATGAATTAAGAGCAAATGTTAGGCAGCATCATTACAAACCAAACACTAGTTTTATTCTCAGACCAGATTTAAGGAGAATAGTGAGAATGAAGAACAAGTGTGGGAAAAAAAGTTAAAACATCAATCTGATGAAACTGGTCAGTGGTTTCAGTTCAATAGATGCAAGTTCAGAGCATAACAGCCCTTTGTTTGCATTTGATGACACAAACCAAGTTGGCTTCCCATGCATAAAACTGGCCTTTCTTGACTACGGCAAAAACAAGCTGGCAAGCTGGTACTAGAAGATGTGTATACCCATGGATATGTTATTATCCATATTATGCAGCCTTTAGCTTCGTAACCCATCTGGCTGTTCTTTTTCTGTAGTCAAGGAGCTAAACAGTATCAGAGATATAGACCCTCTTTGCCCCCAAAAAATAACTAGAACTGTACGCAAACCCTAGTAATGTATTTGACCTGTAGTAACTACAAAACCTGATACACATTTCTCAGGTGTTTGTTGTCCTGTAGAAGGGTCTACACAAAAAAAGTTTAACAAAAGTTAAAATTACTCCATGTAGTATCTCTATAATTGCCTTTAGGAACAGCATACAGAAAGAAGTTAAATAATATCTCTTCCTGTCCTCCCTTTTTGCTGCTTCTTTATCTTCTCCCCCTTGTAATTTCTCCCATCATGCAGTCTTGATGCTGTACACTGTAAGCTTGATTTTTAAGATCTGAGCATTGATCTGGATTTAGAATCATTAGTAAATAGAAGATGCTCATCACAAGCAGCAGTCAGAAGTTTAACCTGGAGACAAAATACAGTCAAAGCTTCCCTTAGATGGGGAAAAAAAACTAGAAACATCACGAGCTACCTGCCAGCATAATCAAAGAAAATATTCACTGCTTTCTTTGCAAGATAAGCATATGGACAAGACAGTTTGAATGCACAGCACGGTAGAAGCCTGCATGTACACTCCCAGCCTGCTGCAAGCAGCTCATGCCTCTTTCCCTGCAGGGAAAATGTCTTTGATTACTCTGAAACAGGAACGTGCACCACGGGAAGTTATGTAGAGCAAGCGATAAGTTCTGAATGTACCTCCGATCTTACTAGGCAATAATTTGTTGTGCTTGCCTGTATTCCAAGAACTCATAGCAGAATGGTGCTGCCCTAGTCAATGCTTGAAGGGACAGTGAGCTCAGCAACAACTCAGCTTCACTGTCAACACCCACCTTTAACAACAAATACAGAGCAGCAGGAACTTTACTCCCCTTTATAGAAGGGCTTTTGTTTTGCTGCCCATTACAGAACTAAGCTTTCTAAAGCTAAGGAACAGAAAACATTTCACTTTTAGCTATCTATCCTCAGCTTTAGAAGCAATGAGCCATTTACCCTGTGCTCTTCAAAACCTGTTTTAAAGTAGCCATTAATATTTTCAGCTTTTAGCATAACATACATTACAAGTAGGATTCCAGGGCTAAAACCACATTATCTTGCTTTTTAAGGAATATGGATCACTTTTTTAAAAAACTAGTTCTCATTAGAATTTTCACTGTTAAACACACCAGGTTACAGCTTGCATGTGAAGTGAAAAAGCACTAGGTTAACTTCATGTGTTTCCTGAGAACAGAGCTATTTGCTCTGCCCCTTAATCATAATCTCCTATTTTGAAAATGAGAGAATGGAGTAACAACAGGAGTGAGGCAGTAAATGTACTCTTCAGTCCTAGGTACCTTTTGGGTGTTTTGTAAAAGGGACACTCCCACTCCACCAGCAATCAAATTCTGGAGCCAAATGATCAATACTGCTTCCAAAGGACACTAATACAGGTCCACCTCTCTGCAATCCCATAAGAGGGAGCAACAAAGAAAACCTGTTCAAGCCCGAGTAGAAGTTTTGCACAGCTTTCTCTAGTGTAAACTAGTATCATTTGCTTCAGTCTAAAATAGTATGATACTTCAGTCAAAACATTCAGTTCAATGGTCCCCTTTCCCCTTAAAATGCATGCCATTAAATGCTATACTTACAAGGTAAATTAGCTTCAAGTTCTGCAACCTCTGTTGAAAGAGAAAAAAACCAGAATTGTTATTTATGCAAGCATAAAGCCATTCTTTAAGTCCAAATTGGCAGATCTAATTTAAACCGCCCTGTAAATCAAATTTTACTTTAAAATATAAATTAAGCTGCACAGGGGTTACTGTAAAGTTTCTCTTTAAAAAGCTACACAATTCATTACTAAAAACACTCATCTGCCCTACAGACAGCATAAACATATCCTGCTGTGATGGGAAGGTGGTTCAGCTCTGCCAAAACTAAAGTGCCAGGGCTTCCAACACACAGAGCGCTGGCATTATCCAAACCTCCAAATTTGTCTACATAAGGCACTAAAATATAGAAGGCCAGAACTCCACAGCCTGGAAAACACGAAAGCAGAAAACCTCAAGAATTAAGGTGCCAGCCTGACAAAGAAAACAAGCACAGGAGGTTCACAATGTGCATAAGTGTCACCACTCTCCAGCATCCAACAGCTAATGCTCTTCCACCATCAGCCACAGGCTGCTTCAGGTTACACAATGCTTTTGTAGGGAAGCCTCCAAGCCTGATATCATGTAGCATATATTTGAGAACAGCTACTGCATCTCTAATTCAAGGGCATTGTCATACTAGATAAAGTTCTGCCTGCAGAAACCAGGATTAAAAGCAATGCAAAAACAGAGAAAGACAAACCTTCACTTCAAGCATCTGGACAGCAACGTGCACTGGTCAGCAATAAAAAGTACATCCATTGCACAACTCCCCCCACCCAAACTTCCGCACAGTTGAACAAACTCAGGAATGTTAAGATTTTTGCTCCTGTCTCTGTTGGGCATTTCCCCTGTGAGCACAGTTTACTATAGATACACACTCTTGTCCAATTAAAATGTTGTTATCTTTCCCATGCATAAAACTTAGAAGTTATTCATAAAAAGAAAGGAAGTAGCCAGATTCAGTTGCATAGCTCCTAGGAAGGAGCTTATTCCTAAGGCCTTTCTCTGCCATGCTACCTTCTCTGGAAGGTCCCCTGCTTTCTCCCTCTTTTGTGTGTATTATTGAAGTCTTACTTTTAACTACCTGTATATCAATGAGGTCTATCAATATACTGCCACCCTTTACTTCTGAAGTTCTAGGAAACCTAATCAAATATATTTTTGCCTTTCCTGTAGTCTTTTTTTTTCCTTTCCACTCAATTTCTCACTTCACTTTCTGGTCTGCAGATACACAGCCCATTTCTTTGGGCTAACAACGATGTGTAAGATTTCAACACCAACTCTCAAAAACATATGCCTAAAGAAAACTGTAATTCAGTTTGAGATATGGGGAGAGATTTCTTGGCACAGAATTCAAGCTGATCTCATCACAATTAAGAGCTCACTAATTTCACAGAACTTTCCTTGAATCCATGCTTACCCAAACTGGCTCGTTTCTGCAACAAGCGCAATGCTTATTTGACTCCCACCTGCTTGGCACAGCCCTGGTATCCCTGCATCTGCAGCCTACTATACCAAGACAAAAAAAAAAAAACCCAGCAGAACAGAAGTACTGTGTTTCATGCTTATTAAGAAGTTCACAACTGCAGTTTTTAAAATCCCACACTCTGCAGCATCAAGCAGCTACAGCTGATTTAACCGAAGTTGTACACTGAAAGACACACGACACTGGTGGCATACTTCTGCTAAAAGTTTTCAAAGACTGTCTTTATAATATAGCAAAAATGTAATCTCAGCTATAATCAAGAACTTTTACTTTCCCTTTCTGCTTAAAAAAAAAAAAAGAGACCAGACATAACCAACTACTGAAGCTATACAAACACATTGTAAAGAGTGTTCCCCTATTCTTTGCTCTTCGAACTCACCAGCCTTTCATAGTGGGAGGCACTATCAATTTTCACTAGAAAGTGGAGTTTAGGACCTGGCTCTTATTTTAAGGTGTTGACTACTTTCCTTACTACTTTCTGTGCTTCTGGGTTTTTTGGCTTAACAAATCCTGCCTCCCATTTGCTACAATTCTGAGAAAAGGGCACCAGGGAAAAGCAAGACACCAAAGGACAGAGAATGTTCAAGCCCAGCAATCACTGGGCTGCAGTAGCTCTGCTGAGCTGGGGCCTCACTTCTGCTTCCTGCAACGCTCAGCAGAGAGTTTACTGATAACCAGTTCCTCTCAAGTATGAAAAAATTCCTGTAATGCATTCACGCTTCTATGTTTGCCTTTGTCTTGGCACAAGAATGAGCGGGTTTTCTTGTGAAAACATGAAAACGAAGGCTCTCACACCCATGAGTACAGAACAGTGTGCTCTTTCTTTGAAGATGTGCAAACATGCGGGAAGGCTATGATAACTAATCCACACAAAAGCTTTGAACAAAGACAAGTTCCCCCAAAATAAGGTTTCTAATCAACTTTGCAACAAATCACTGGAACTAGGAATGAAACAACTTTATAAAGATAAAACAAAGCAGGTAAAGACCTGCTTCAATTTAAACTTTTAAAGTAACATCAAGTAAGGAAACAGATGTTACTGTTAACTGTGCCATATACACACTGGTGATTAACAGTAACATATTTAATAGGCCAAAGCGAGGGTGTTTGTGAGTTTTTCAAATTCTGTGACTCTTTGGTAGTGACAGTCTTTGACATTGACATAATTTTTGTATTTTGCTGCTCAGAAAGTAAACATTTTGACCACACCATTCAAGCTCCATTAGATTCTGATTCTGATATTTTAAGTTATGTATTTTTGACATAAAGCAATGCCACTGACAAGAATATTCTCCATTAAGAAAATGCCCCTTGTTCAGTCTGCCAACTTACTAGCATGGTTTAACAGGTTTGTAAATAAGCAAAATGTAGAAGCAACAGTCAGAGCTCCAATGCACTAAACTTCCAAAAGCCTCACTAAAGAGCAAGCAAACTTAATCACACAATCTTTCCGACCTTCTCCTTCAAACGACTGTAACTACAGCTGAACAGTAAAGAAAATTCCATTTGAATGCTTTTCGTAATTTTTTGTGGATAATGAGCACCTGCATCTCAATTCAGTCAGGTACCTCATCATTCCTTAAGATGACAAGACAGACAACCAGATAACCCAAGGTTCAGGAAATACTATGTGAAGGCACTCCAAAACTTCCACGGAAAAGTGGTGCTTGTCAATGCCCACTCAGTGCTGGCTTAGCAAAGGTACAGAAAGTGCAGAGCATCTGAATTCCTCTGGCAGTCAAGAGAGCTTATTTGTCAAGTAGCAGCAAATGCAGGAGCACTGCAAGGTCCTGCACCCACTCTGAAAAGCCACTCTGGGTAGGTCTGAAAGGCTGTAAGTGCAGACATACCAGAGCTTCTGCAGGGGGAAAAAAAAAAAAAAGCCACCAAACTCAGATGCAATGAAGTCCAGACCCAGACCAGCTCCCAACCAGCCAGTTTGGTGCTCCTGAAACCTTATGTGATCTGCTGCAAGAGCACATCCAAGTAGCAGGCATATTTGCAGAGTCCTGCCCTTGACCCAGTATGCACTTCAACAGTTCCCAATGCTATTTTAAACCATAAAAAGAGTTAAAAAGGCAAGAGTTAAATGTAAACCTACCACAGACTTTGGAAGAGCTGAATGCAAACTGATGATATCTCAGAAACAGCTTAGGAACTTTACAGAAGAGGGAAAAGCTAAGCCCAACACAAGCAACCAGAGCTATTTCTAAATAATTTCAGGAACAGTAACTCTCCCTACCCATGACAATTCTCAGGACAAATAGGAACACGCACTCCTGACATGCATACAGGCATATGGCTTACGACAGACCCACGTGAATGTTACAGTCAGAAATGAACAGACTATAATCATGTTGTTCTGCTCCCTCCCCTTCCCCCAACCCCACCTCAACAAGTCAGAGTATCTAAGTGCTTTGTTTAGTAGCCCTGTCACAAAGAGTCAGGCCATATGGTTCCCACTGGAGTTTTGTTTAAGTACACAACATGAAAGCATTATTTCCTCAATTAAAAGGAACATTCTCATCCACAGCAACACTTACTTCTCCCCGGTTTTGTCCAAAAAGCCCCCTCTCCTGTTTAGGTTCCTCTTTAATGTACATCTTTAAGACTGCTAGAGATGAAGATCAGTACCTTGATACTGACAAAAATTCCATTTTCTAACTATTAATTCTAGCAGTATAATCTGTTTGCCACCTAATACTGCCAGGTTTTCAACAGAGATGTATATTTTCCTTCCACTTCCAAATGTTTATTTTAAACAAAATACTATCAAATCACATGCTTCAGCTTCTACACACTATTACAAAACTTATTATCCTGACCTCAAAAAACTAGAAAAAGCCTCTGTGGTTGGAAATCTCCAACTCTGCAACATACCACTCCATACTTCAGGTATGCTGAAAGTCAAAGGCATAAGCAGCACAGCAATGCATTGAACCAGGCTTCCCTTTGTTAGTGAAGTTCTAGAAAAAAGCTCAGTATTAATTTTTCAAATCAGCTTCAATTTGCATTGTATCTTTTTAGCTTTACCATATCTATCACAATTACCCTGCAAGCATTTTAGTGTAAACTACTAGTTTCCTCTTTAATAAATCACTCATTCACCAAGCAATTTTCCACTGTCTTCTTCCAAAATAAAGAATTTCACTGGGGGATAGGGGCAGGGCAGGGCGCGGGCACAGGCTAAGAAGCATCACTGAAAAGGAAATACTTTTGTAATTCAAGTGCAACGTGCAGAAGTTAATGCAGCATTTTCAAAACAATGCCTCATGTAATCTCTAGAGTGTTAATGAAGGAAAAGGATTTTTTTTAATTCTCAAAAGAAAAAAAATTTTATCCCCTCTCAACTTTCCTCACCTGTTATGGGGAAGAGATACTACTGTACTTGAAGGCTCGAAGAAAGCAAATATATGGATCCTCCTCATTTTTATTTTCAGTGCACATACACCTCACTTTCATAATCAATTTCTCACTTCTATTCTCTCAAGTTCATACAAATGCACACCTGCAACATTTTCCAGTTACGTAAATCTGTTTGTAAAAGCCACAAATGTTGAAGAAAATTAAGGAATAAACCATGCTAACTCATTTTCTTAGATACTAAGTTATTTCAAGCTGTCATAATCAAACAAAGCAGCTCTGGTAATATAAATCTAAATGATGGTGTTTAGGTGCACTACAAAAAAGCAGTTTGAGGGCAATCTTTGTGATCAATAAGCATATACATCACTGCTCCTGGTATCCTGGAATGTTTCTATATTTAATTCAATTTAGTAGTCACGTTCATTATACAATATTAATCTTAAATACTAATTTAGCTTCTCTTCAGCCCCTTTCAAATCTTCAGAAAGGATCTGCCTTTCAAGTTCAGCACTGCACAGCATGGAGCACCCAGCAGGAGCAGTCATGCAGCCCTTACTCTTAACGAAGCTCCCCCTTCAAGATGAATTTAGCATCAAAAATTGCCTCTGCAGCACAGAGCAAATTCGAAGCTCCTAAAGCAAGTGTACTGCTTGCTCTATTTTAATTTACATACTAGGCCTACAGAATTAGGGCCTTACTCTCCAACTGAACCTATATTGAGAATCCCATGAAAAACAGAGATGCAAGACTAAGTCACACCGAACTTTTAACAAAGCTGTACTTTATCAAGCCTCTCTTGCAGCCAGAGAGGCAGCAGAACCTCTTCAAACACCATTTCTGTCTGCTCCTCCTCCTCACATCAGTATTTGCTTTCTACCTTCTCCAATTGTTCATATTTCCTCCATCTGATTTGCCTTGAAACATGTTAGTCACTTCTTAGTCTCTCTTCAGTCCACCCTTTCTTGGCTAGAAAGCCTTTCTCCAAAAGCTGGCAGCCTAAATTACTAGTCCTCGCACTCCCACACCCTGAGTGATTTCAAAGTGGTAGATGTTTTCCTGTGACTTCCCAGTGTTTCAGATCAGAACCAGCACCACATATCTGGGGTGAGGAACATGTGCCCTACTAAGCTTCCCAATGTGCTCCATTAGTTGCTGAGATATCAGCATGGGACAGACTGCTACCAAATCCTGTTTAGCAGCCATGCTTTTAACACTTCAGAGGAAAAACAGCTGGAAAAGAACATCCAGCTGTCTCAGAATTACTTCCCCACATAAAACTTTAGGGACAAAGATTTTTCCTTTCATAGCATGCCCATGAAATAACCCAACAAAACACTGTCCTGCACCATGATTGATACCTGAATGTATAACAATACCAGACATGTAAGCAATCAAAGGAACAACTTAGAAAAAAATAACAAAGTGCACCAATATTTTAAGAATAGCTTTTTACAGAAGTGGAAAAAAGCCTGTTTAACCTGCAGGCATCACTAAAGCAAAGGACAACACCTGACAACACTCTGCTGACAGCTCATGCCTAGTTTTAATAAAAGTATTTATTAATAAATTATTAAAAAATATTAATAAATGCCAATTGTGAATTTTCTCCTCATCTATATGGTGCAAATAGCTGACATCATACCTAAATTTTCACTTATTTTTCCTATTTTAAGGCAGCATTAGTTAGCAGACATACATAATTAGTCTATGCCAAATTTTCAAAGTTTGTAAGCATCGCCACCGACACTTATCAGTGGCTGGGGTCACGGCCATCTACCCCATAATCAAAATGGCATCGATCTATTTACCAGACAACGTACACAATACATTTGAAGACTGCAGGGTTATCAGTGTGACAACACAACCTTCAAAGGGATTCTATAATGCCTTCCTGGACTGGATTCTCTATCAACACAAACACGGCTGTCTTTAATTTACCTCCAGATAAAAACCAGACACTGTCTGGGTCTGGATGGTATCTCTAGTAAAGCTGTCAGACACCTGTCTGCATAATTTATTAGACTATCACCAATTTACCATGGATCAGGAAGAGGAGACTATCTCTCCAGCACATCATCACCATCATCACCGCTCTAGCAGGCAAACAGTTATCTGACCTTGTTCATACACTATTGCCAGCTCCTGGGGCCAGGTGGGACTTAGGGTGCTGTGCCAAAAACGACCCTCAGCTAAGCTTCCAGGACAGCCCATCACATGTGTAAGCTGCTGTGGAGGACACTGCACAGACCAGTTGCCTGCTGTTTTCCTATTGACTCAAAAGCTATAGACTTATTTGAGGCCAAAAAGGATCCATGTAAGCTATGGAAAAAGCATAGCTATCACTGAGCTTTCTGACGTACGTGACCACAGTCCCTTGTTCTTTCAGCTCGGAGGCTTTATACAGTAGAATAAAACCACTAGTACTAACACCGTTAAGAGGCACAACTGAACCAGCACTAACCTCAGCACAGCTGCTGGGCCAAACAAGGACAGAAAATGCCAAGCCTTTTTTCATCTCCTCCTCCCTCCTTACTGATGGCCAGCAATTTATTTTTTTTTGTAGGACAGATTATTTTTTTAATTCACAGTTGCCAGGAGATTAACCCAATTGAGCCTTTCACCCATTCAGCAACTGCCATCTGTTCATTTGATAACTCCAGCCTAAAAAACATTAGTAACAACTTCTAATTACAATTATTCTTATAGGCTCTCACCAACTTTGTTTAAAATCTAATACAACAGACTGAAGTTGAACACATACCAGGCTATTACAGTTCCATACAATCAAGCAATAAAAGGCATCTGGACCAGCGCTGGTGCAATAGCATCACTGCTGTATGCACACCTTTAGCAGGCAGCTCTTCACTCGCTATCAAACACATTCCTGCAGATCTATACATCACCTAAAAACACTATCAGCATCAGCAGTCCATCTTCAACTCAGGCTCTCAACATTGCAGAGGCTGCTGCAGCTGATCTAAAAGAGTTGGAGCAAGTTCTAGAAACTTTTGTAATTGAATGGTCTACACGTAGCTTAAGGAGTAGCTTAAAAGAGAACACCCCCAACAAGTCTTTTCCACACTGCTTACTACATTTACCTCTCACTTTCAGTGGAGTTATACTGAACTGATCTGCTGCTTCTGTCAGTTCCCATTTCAGTCCAGAAAATTTTAAGCAGACTGACAGTTGTTCCTACAACTCTTGTGTGAGGGCCACGTGATACAACTTCCACACACAATCAAATCACGATCTAGCACTCACACTTGTCAGAAGGATGCCAGCAGTGACACGCTTTTAAGGTTTGTCGGTTTGGCACTCAACCGTTCAATACTTTGTGCTGGCTTGCTAATGGTAGCCACAGGAATAACAATGTCAATGCTAATTTTCCATGGCTTACACTCTTTTTTCCCCTAGCAGACTTAGGTAAGGTTTTTGCCTCAGAAGTGAAAATCATGGTTGCTCTAAGTGTACAGTAAAATTTCTTATGGCACCTCACACTGTACCAGGCATTGTAATTGAAGTGTACTTATATTACACTGCTATTTTGCTCTCATGTCCACACCTGTAGGTTAGTGAAAATCTCAGATTATATATATATATTTAGTAATTTGGCTTTGTAGCTTAGCCTGGTTAAAGAGCTTACTCCTCCTGCCTGACATCTTTCCCCCTCAGAACTGGAGTTAACTGCGGGTTTCCAAACTGGAAATCTAAAGCAAGCTCTTTGCGGGAGTTATCACACCAGAGTTTAAAATGTATTAGAATTCCCTGTCCTTAGAAAAATCTAGAGAGAGAATTGTGAATATAATATTCCTACAGTCTAGTTAAGACACTTCCCAGTGCACTGAGGCAGCAGTATTTGCAGTGAAATGTTGCTCCAGTACAGCTACATGGCAGAGCGTACCCTAATTTGAAAAAGCCGTATGTAATGCTAGAATTAGGCAGTATCATTCAGGCAAATATACCAGTGTCAGTCTCAAGTAATTCTGAAACAAGACCAGGAAATGGAAGTTTCCTTTGGCATGAATCCTAGTAGTTGATGGGTACGCTGTCAGAGTAATATATTTGCTATTGATCATTTTTAGCAGAAACATCAACCTAAACAACATATTCATTGTCACTAGATCAAGGTGCCCAGCTCGAGCATTGACACATTAAACAATTATCAGAGGGAGTAAACCTGAGTTTAAGCCTATAGCAGCTGCCAAGTATCAGCACCTATGGATTTTTAAATATGATTATTTATTCTCCAGAAAAAGCGAACAACAAGAAAGAGCTGTCCCCAACTTTACTATAAAACAGTTTGTCTCAAACACCATCTTGTTTACCCAGAACTGCAACAGTAAAAAAGTTTAGGGTTTTTTTACCAGCTAATGGTGGGCCAGCTAGTTACAAACTACAGTAGCCTTCCTAAAACAGACCATATTGTACCTACAAAAATCAACATTGTTTTTTATTCACTACTTCATATTCAACTTCCAGTGACTCCAGGCCTACAAAAAAGTATCTATTTGCATTGCTTTTTTAAGCTTTTTAAAGTGTATTGCCCCTGATCTATACCATGAAAGACCACTGGAAC
The DNA here is from genome assembly GCF_023634155.1 of Falco peregrinus. Classification (NCBI taxonomy): domain Eukaryota; kingdom Metazoa; phylum Chordata; class Aves; order Falconiformes; family Falconidae; genus Falco; species Falco peregrinus. The sequence goes on from NC_073728.1 coordinate 9,368,397, forward strand.
ACTGATGTTACTTTTAGGACTTCCTCTCCAGTCACATGCAGTTGTTTTTGCTCAAAAAGTATCCTCTCAACAAGTCAAATATGATATTCTCCTCCTATATATTTAGTGACACTTATACGACCATTTTTTTTTATCATAATGTTTTAATTGATGAGACAGTTCACAATGAGGGATTAATTTTTCAGCAGAGCAAGGAGAAGGCTTTTTACGCTCCACATAATTCAATAAAAATAAGTGCCCTACAGGCAAGGAGCTATTGGACTTGTATGCCTGAGGTAGGTCACAAGCAATTTTAAAAATACTTCTGGAAATTATTTTATATGCAATTTAGTTTTGTTTACTGGCAACACACCTGCAAACTGTAAATCCAAAAGTATTTAAATTAAGTTCCTTTCACCTTTAACAAGTAATTTATCTCGAACAGACACCCTCCGAGTTGAATCAGAAGCTGGATTGGATGCACGGGGTCCTCTGACACCATCATCCCGCTTCAACTTGCTTGCCAGAGTTAGCATTACTGCTGTCTTCAATCTAGAACACAAATTAGACAAAGTCAATTACTAAAACTAAAGCACTAAGGAGTGAGAGGGGGGAAGCATAAAAACAGGTTACAGTTAATTCCTTGTTCAACAACTATCACGTTCTTACAGTAAAACAAAGACTATGATGTATACAGTTAACATAACTGCAATTAAAGGAGAGGATGGCCTAGAGTACTCGAAGAATGCGAGTTTCAGATGTGAATACTGAGAGAGTTACAGTACATTAGGCCAAGAGGAAGTTCAGTTTTGCTGGAGAAAGGTCAGACTTTCATCACTGTTTACAATCCAGTTTCACTGCACCACCTCCTACAGTATACCACTCTTGACATCACTCCTTTGGAAAAATTGCTGTGAAACAATCCCTGCCAGACAACCTGCTAGGACCATTCTCATCATATTTCACGTGACAATACTCAGAGCTCCTCTTTGGCTGTCCCCACCGCCACACACAAAAAAAAAGAAAAAAGAGGAGCGGAGGGGTTACTGGAACAATTCTCGTAACACTAGGAAGTGAGCTTTGAGTCAGCTACCAGAACACAGGAAAGGAAATGTATTTCAATGGCAAATAGTGCCATTATCTATGCAGCTGCACAACAGAACTCTTCACAGTACAAAGCAACAGTGGAGAAAGTTACATAGAGAGACTAGATAATTGAAATGAGGAATTTTTTTTGCTGTGTCAGTCCTCCACTAGAGGATAACTGCACTGATGAATAAATGACAATAAAACCAAAACATTCTGTCTGTCATGGCTTAATAAATTTTGACACTACTCCTAGCTGAAGGCAACTCATTCTTCTTAATAGTTTGTCCAAAACCGACATAATGCTGACAAGATCCATACACCTTAGGCCCCACCATCACTAAAATGGTAGGAGAAATGTTAATTCTTTAGTCATATGATTCAACAAAATAAAGGCAAAAACCCCGTATAAAGAGTCAGAATATAGTCTTTACAAGAACTAGCTTCCATAGAAGACCAGACAGGCATGATGCAGCAGTTACTGAGACAAAAAGGATGCTCAGGTAACATCAGCTCTCAGAGATAAAATGGAGAATCAGCTGAGATATTCATAAGGCAAATTATAAAGTCCTGTAAACATTGAGATTAACACAATCACACCATTAAATAACAAGACATAGTTAAAAAAAATGTATCTTTGTCAGCTCCACCTCTATGTGTCTAGATGTTTCTTTCCTTCTTGTAAGCAAGCCCTGAAGCAAAGTTTAACAGGTCCATTGCAACAGCAGTTTCTTCACTTGTTCATTTGTTCTTGCCCCAGAGAAAACAGGAGATAAAGCCTCTGGGCCTGCCAATCTACTGACTACATCTGTAAAAGACAGCCCTAATGCTTTCCCAAAGTTGTAAGAAAGCTGACAGACTTAGACCAAACATCAAGCCAACACCAAAATGAAGTAAAGGGGCAAAAAGGACAAAATGAAACAACTGACTTGACACTCGGATGTTGAGAAGAAGGTAATAGATAAGTAACAAGGTTTTTTTTAAAAAAAAAAAAAAAAACAGAAAACATGTTTTTCGCAATAGTATCTAGCTGTATTAAACTGGTAAGGTCTGTGTGAAGGTCAAGTTCTCTGAAGTTGACAGGAATGTATGTAAGCTTCAGGATGCCTATTTAAAAAAAAAAGAAAAAGAAAAATTCAGGGCAACTGTAAGTCCTACTTGCTCAACTGAAACGAACAGCAAAACAAACAGCAGGGTTTTTTTTCCTCCCACTACCGCAGAGAAAAAAAGATTAAGCACACAAACCCGTCCTTTTTGTCTTGGAGAAGAGAAAGACAACCGCTAGTTTACAAGAAAAATACAAAGCTAAAAAAAAAAAAACGGGAAGGAGGGAGTAGCAAAGTCTAGGACATAGTAACACAACGCCTTAAAGGATAAAAAAATAAACGCAAAAGAAAAACAGTAAACTGCAAGCAACTCCCCCCCCCCCAAAAAAAAAAACCAAAACCCACACAAAACCAAAAACACACTACACACTACTTTTTAGGTGCCAACTCTAAATGAAATCAACTTCAATGGGAATTAAATGCCCGAGTACCTTCATAGCTGTTGCCCCACTGCTTGTCCTACAAAAGCAGGAAACCAAAGAGAAGTGTGACCAGTGTGGAAAAGAGATGATTCGCTTGAGCTATACCGCAAATTTCATCAGTGGAGCACAGCAAGGAAGCACCCAAAACTTGCTAACCGCACGGGAAAGTAAGGCTCTCCCACTACACGACACCGGGGAGACAGCGGAGGGAGAGCTACTGTGCTTATTTATAGGAAAGGGCAAGAAAGCCCCAAGATTTCCCGAAGCTCCTTCGGGAGCAGAGGCAGCGGGGGGCCGCCCTGCTCCGCGCCGCCGCCGCTACCGGCAAGCCCCTGCGCAGGGGAGATCGCTGGGCCCCTGCGCAGGGGGCACGGCCCTGCTGGGCCGCAGGAGTGGTCCCGGTGGCCCAGCGGGCTGTACCCACCCCCGACGTCGCCAGGGCCCCGGGGCCTGGGGGCCAGGCCCGCCCCGGGAGATGTGGGGGCACCAGGTGGGGGAGGGAAGGGGCCGGGCCTGAGGCAGGGCGGGAGGGCCCATGCCTGCGCTGAGGGGGCTAGCCCCAGCCCGGAGAGGGGGGGCGGCCCGCGCTTACCTGAGCGCGGCGTCAGGGCCCGGCTCCCGCGGCCAACACCATCCCCGGGGCTGGCCCGGGGCAGCGGGCGGCGGCGCAGCTCCTCCCTCCCTCAGCGGCGGCGCCGGAAGTAGGCAGCGCCGGGGGCGGGGCAGAAGCCGCCGTAAGGCGCCCGCCCTTCAGCGGCAGCTCTCGCGAGAGTTGAGGGGAGGCAGATGCCAGGTTCTCGCGAGAGTTGGCGGGGGGGGGGGGGGGGGCCGAGAGCCGGGGAAGTTGTTCGCTGCCAGCAGGGCGGCGCCATTTTGAGCACAGCGGCTGGCGGGGAGTGGCTGTGGGGGTCTGTCAGCCACAGCTGGGCCCTGGCCCCGTGCCTCCTGCCCGGGGGCTCTCGCAGTGCCTGAGGAAAATGAGCCCCCTCCCAGCAGGAAGGGCCAAACCCCGGCCCAGAGCACAGCCTTCCCCTGGCACCAATGTCATCTTCTGCCATCCACTTGCTGGGCTGTGGAAACACGGCTTGATTCAGCCACAATATTCATTACACTGAGTCACAAGGAAGGTGTGACAAATAGCAATGTCACAAGAGGCAAAAAAACCCAACGATTGTCAGGGTGATTTTAGAAAGTGAGTTTAAACACCAGGCTAGGTGTAGGTTTTGCATTAGCCCCTGCTTAAATTAATTAACTTATTCTGTATATTCCAGCACCAGATTAGTGGGAGCAGCAGTCAGTCAGATGAAACAAGTGTAGAAAACCTATCATGAAAGTGCATTTAATAATAGAGAGTAAATCAGGATACCATAACTGGGATAATGTGACCAGTTGAATCTTTAGGAACTCTTTCACAATTAGGTTTGATCAGACCCAGGACCTGTAAAACTTAACTATGTATATAAACTTAATAAATTGATCCATTCGGTAGGTTCCAGTAAGTAAAGGAACCAAAACTAAGCCATTAGAACAGCATCCAGGTTGGAAGGGTTGATAAAGCAATGGTAGAGACCAGGCACAAGGAAAATTTGGCAGACAGCTATTGAAATATTCACTGCATCCTAAATGTTCACTGGAATGATACTGCTTCACCTTCAAAAAGTCAAGAAATATGCACCTATTGTATCTTCAGGTATTGCCAGCTGTCCTTCCTATTTCTTCAATACAGCAGTTCAGTTAATATCTGGTCACTGTGACCTGTGCTGGGATTAATAAAATGCTTTTATGAGCCAATTCATAAAGGACCTGTCAAGAAACTGCTGCCTCCTCTAAAGGCTAATTAAAGCTGAGCCAATATTGCCCGACACAGGCTGTAGCTGTGTCAAGCCTCCTTGCACCCTCTGCCAGTTGCTGTTATTAGCGATGAGTGAAATTCAGCATCCAATGTTCGGTTACATTCTGCAACTACTTAACAATTTCTGTCTACAACGGCATGAAGAAAAGTTTTTGAAACAATCAGATTAATCTAAACCCATGACCCATTTATTCTTTTTCTTCAGACAGTGGTGTTGTAAGTCTAGGCAGAGACAGCAGTGCTGTTTACTGGAAACAAGTCTTCTGTTTTTACTGTGATCTCTCTCTACCCACACAGCATCTAGTCTGGGAAAAACGGAGTGAACGTGTTATATAAACACAAAATATGTATCATAAGGGATGCATAGTGCACGTGCACTCTTCCCACTGCCGTGTTTTCTTAACTCATGTTTATTCATTCTTTTGCTTTGTGTTTGACAAGATGTTTTTCTCATTCTCTCACTTCCTTATATCACTTGAGAAGCATAGTGTAAGCTTCTCCTGAGGCTGATCTTTCAGTCACCCTAGAGTGAGTAGACCAGGGTCTGGAGAAATACTGTTCACTTACAGAGAACCTTGGTTTTCACAAGTACCAGCTGATCAGGGGGTAAATTCAAACTGCTTCAGTAAAGACTTTCTTGGTGGATACCCAAAAATCAGGCACTACACCTCATGTTTGAGGCATCAAAACAAAATACTTCAAAAGGTGCTGCTGAAGGCATGAGAGTCTCAAAGGTTCAGCTCCTAAGGACATAACTGCTGGCAACAGCAGTTTGTAAAGTAATTTCATAATGTTATATCTATACCTCTATATTATTACTTAAAACCACTAATGACTGGTTGAAAATCTCTTAATAGGTAGAACCTATTCTCGGTTGATGCAAATGTGATGGACTATTTCATTTTTCCATCATTGTATGTGCAACCTGGAAAGTATTTCATGTTTCACAAAGCAAGAATTTGAGCAGCTGCAGACATCACCTGGTGCAGCAAACAAAACGAGGTTTCTTCTGAGTTGGATTTCAGGCAATTACCCAACCATTTTCCATTACCCAACTGTCACTGCTGTTAAAGCTAGAAAGAGGATGAAACATCTTGCATTTAAACTATGCCACCATTTAAAGAGTATTTTCGTGTGTCCTTCTTGGTCTTTTTCTCATGCTTTTATTTCACATGTATGTCTGCCTTCTCAGGATGAGGAAGAAGAAGTCTGCTTTTTGTTAATCATCTTCTGCCTTAATGAGCAATTGTGGAAGTTCTTGTATTGTCGGGACCAAAGAGGATCAGCCATTATCCTAGTTCCCTCATGGGTTCTCAAAACACAGCTTTTCTATGCTCTTACTTTAAAAATGCTAGCTTTACATCCAGACACATTCTGTCTGCTGAAAAATATATAAGTCCCTGCTGCGTATGTTTTGGCCCCAGAATCTGTGCTTTCCGAAGAGATGCTAGTTCTGCATTTGTGCTCAAGTGCTCAGCAAACTAGGACAGCTGTGATCACACACTTTGCCTACAGAAAAGCAAGACTGTAGACTTTAATGGACAAAGCCACACAAGCATAGGTCTTAAAAGAGGGGCAGGTTAAGGATATATCTGGTTTTTAAGACTCTTTTTAGGTAAAGGTTTTGATTTCAAGTACAAAGATAAAAACAATGTGGTCTCGCACAATTTGCAGTGCTTAAACAGTGAAGGAAGCCAGTGAGCAAGGAGGACATATCTCTGGTATGGCAGAAAATGTGCTCACTAATTGTCTTTGCTTTCCACCACCTTGTTTGTGTCTTTGGGTATAGTCTGTGTTGGCTTTCTCCCCTCCCTCTCTTAAACAAGAGCATTCCACTTTTCAACTGAAATCATTAGAGACTGACCTGTAACACCAGACCTGAAACTGGCTTTGGAGAATCAGAAGGAAGAGGATGTTGTGTGACAGTAGCTATGGCAATGCTGCTTGCAGTATTACAGCTGCTAGTTCATATCCACGTAGCCAAGAAAAAGTAAATATCACTGATGTGAGGCACATGAGATCATTGCAACGTGTAATGCTTTGCCTCCTGCACACTTCAACTCGCATCTGCTGCAAGCCATTTGGAAGAAGAGCAGATCGCTGAATTTCATTGTGGTCATGATGGCAATACCAGAGCTTGTTTCCACACACTGCTTTATTAAAGTCGTACGAAACAGGGGTCTCAAGTGTTTTTGCAGTAACAACAGGCTTCCCATTAGAGTCGATAATTGTGCATTACTGCAGACAATTTGTAAGCAGAGCACTGAAGAAGAAACATGCTAAGAGAAGAGCAAAACAGCCCCATGGGCTGCACCTCATGATGATGTCCCAGCAGCTGAGATGTATACTTTATGTATACTTGTATACTTTATAACAATCACGAAAGCCTCTGATTAAAATCAGTGTACATATTTGGCTGCTGATATCAATCAGAGGCTGCATTGACCTGGAATTTAGCTGCTGCTTCCTCTGGGCACTGCTAAAACCAGAGAACAAAACACCAGAGCAAGGTTCAAAATCAGATTAGAAAGCCAGCTTTCACCTGCAGGTCTAGGAAAAAAAAAAAACCAAACAAAAACCACACCACACAAAAACAAAGCCAAAGCCTCCACACTGATTTTGTTTGTTTTTTGAAAGTTTCTTACCTAGACTGGTCCTAATCTTAACTTTTTTTTCTTGGACAGAGTAAGCTCTTCCACCTCCTGAAGCATAACCTACCTGCAGGACTTCATGTCCATGGTGGTCACAGCCCTCAGTGACAACCTGGACTTTGGAGCTGGGGTTAAATCATGGAGGAGCCAGCCCAGCACCATGAGAGGGTGTTACATTTTCAGCTTCTGGCTTTCTCAATGATTAACCCAGAACCCTTCTTCCTCTTCTTAAAAGAGATTCTGATCTCATTTTAGCGGGGCATGACTGCCCATAACACCGCCACAGCTCTGTGAAACAGACCTTAACGTTTTTAGTCCATCCCCAAATCTGTTATCTCATAAACATCCTAATGGCTCACACCTACTTGCTGACATGGTGTGACACATTGCCTACAGTTGTGATTCAGTTAAGATGGTGGTGTGGTGTAACCACATCTAGCAACTAAGCACCACACAGCCACTCACTCTACTACCCCCCTCCCCTGGTGGGGTGGGGAAGATAATCAGGAAAAAGCTAAACCTCATGGGTTGAGGTTTATATATTTTATATATAAGTTTCTAAGTTTAATAATTGAAAAAAGATGAAATATAATAATGATAATAATAATAACAACAACAATTGTAATGAAAAGGAGAAAGAGGGGAAAGGAATAAAATCCAAAAGAAAAAAACCCCAATTGCTCACCACCTGCTGACTGATGCCCAGCCAGTCCCTGAGCACAAATCAGCCACCCAATCACCACCACCCCCAGTTTATATACCGAGCATGATGTTCTATGATATGGAATACCCCTTTGGCTAGTTCAGGTCAGCTGTCCTGGCCGTGTCCCTTCCCAATTCTTGTGCCACTCCAGCCTTCTTGCTGGCAAGGCCTGAACAACTGAAAAGTCCTTCACTTAGTTTCAACATTACCTAGCAACAACTAAAAACATAAGTGAGCTATCAACATTATTCTCATACTAAACCCAAAAATCAGCATTGTACCAGCTCCTGAGAAGAAAATTATCCTGGCATGTTTTGACAGATGGCCAAAAATAGGTGACTGACACTGCAGCCTATTGAGATGACAGTAACCAAGGCAAGTTTTAGGCAGCATTTTGCAGGGATGAAAGGCCAAGCAGTTTGAGACTACAAAACTGCTGGTGTGCAAACAGGTTGCTTGGGGTTAATCCCTGACTTTCTCACACCTATGGTGCTACACTACAACAGATGGTGATGGGGGAAGCCCCCAACTTGTCAGCTTTTGTGGAGAGAAACAGCCTTTAGGAATTCAAGGAGCAATGGACAGCACACTGACTGAGAGCTCCTTCACTCTGATGCATTGTGGACCTCTCTTTTGCTATGTAAAATGATTCCTTATCGAAATAGCACTTGAAGCAGCATCAAGAAAGCAGAGTCATGGTCCTCAACCCCAACCCAGAGACATCCTCCCAGACAAGAGACCATGGGACAGACTAGGAATCAGAAATGGCTTAGAGAAATATTTATGAAGCATAGCTGAACTTTTCTCCTTCACCTTTTTTCATTCCAGCATTTAGGGATTGTACCGTTATCTTGGGCCTGTGAAGGCCAATGCCTTTTCTCAGAGCTTTCCCATAAACCAGCTGGAATTCCCTGACAACTCACAGTCATACTCTAGCAGATGCAAGAGGCCATTTCTTAAAACCTGAGCCTTTAAATGCTTGCGCCAAACTTATTTCAATTACTACATTTCCCCAATATACCTTTTCCTATTTCTGCCAGGTTTGGCATAAATCCCGACCTTCCATTTTGTAAATCTACATTTTTTCCTTCTGAAAGGCTATTATATTTATCTGTCAAGTCTGCCAGTGCAGGCTTTTATCTGAAGCAACTGGAGAGAGGGGTTTGTGCAGTGGAAGGAGTGACCATGTACAGAGAATTGTGGTCTTGGGGCAGTTAAGTCTTCCCTTCTGATGAGAATATAGAAATCAGAATTCTTTAATGAAAAAGAAAATTAAGAATAACCTGGTTCAGAAGTCTTCCCTGGAGCCAGAAAAGCCATCTCGGCCCCATCTGGAAGCACTTTTGTGGGAGCATGAGCGCAGGGGGACAGTCAGGGGATGTGGGTTGCTGGGGGAAGTTCTCCAGAGACAGAGGAAACAGTTATGTGGCGGCTGCAGGGGTGACAGCCAAAATGAGACTTCTGGAGTGCAGAGGAAGCACATCATTTTGGATTCAGGCAGCAGTTTAGAGTCCCAGGAGCCTTTAGCAGCTATCTTTTAGCCTGTCCCTGTAGTCTAAAGTGCTGGTTTTTGCATGAGAATGAGTAACATGTCAGCCACTCCTACATGTGTATCTGAAGCTATCTGCAGTTCAAAGTGAAGGTTATTTTTCAAATAACCTTTCTTGTCAAAGCACATTAAAAACAGTTGAATCTCACTGAACACTGTCTCCCCAGATGGCAACATGGGAACATAACAAAATGATTCCCAGTATGATTGCTGATAGACAGGAATTATTATTTTGAATTACGAGCAGCACAAAACGGGAGGAGAAATTACATCAAGAGCACCAGTATCTAGTGTATTAGAAAACAGTATGTTCCCATAAGACCAGCAGCAACTCATTTTCCCATTCCTCAGAGTGCCAAGCATCTCCAAAAAATCGCTCCCACTAACAGGTGAGAGCATATTTATTCCTGACGTATTATCAGCTTGGATTCTGGTCAGAGGGTTTGGAGCAGAAGTTTATGATCCAGGAGCAAGCCTATAATACGATCCATCAACAAAACTCAGCTGTCAGCTTTCTTGATTCTTTGCCTGCAGAAATGTCACCTGCAACGTGTTAGGCAGCACAGCCTGTGAAGCTGCAGAGCTTTTGCCTCTCGGGACCAGCACAAAGAAGGTTGAACTGAAAATCTCCCAAACTCCACTGCCTTTTCTGTAGATTGGTAGACATTTCTCCTGCTTATTCAATAGATCCGCAAAGCTGAAATAAAAAGAACCCTACCAAATTAAATCTCCATTGCAATTCAGTCCAAATTGAATCCAAATGCAAAATAATAATAAAAAAATTCCAGACAGTTCTTGGAGGGAGAAAATGAAATAGATTTCAGCAGTACATCCTAGCCATGTCACTCATCGCAGGACCAGGATATTTAGGTGATGTTGAAAGTGGCACAAAAACCTCAGCAGAAAAGAGCAGCAATTGGGTAGTTTGTTACTGCCTTACCTTAGCCAGACATCTACCAAATCCCACAGGACCTTATCCTCTTTTATTTACATCCTGTGGGATTCCAGGATTTTAAATCCCACAGGATTTTCCTTTCAAAAAAGAAACTTCCTTATTCAAAACCAAGTTTGGCTAGTGTAAATTTGCATGCATAAGCAAACACCCTAGCGAGTGTGAGGCTGCTGCCACTGCAAGCCAGGGCCACCGGGCACAAAGCTCCGCTCAACCACCCTGAGGTAAAGTCAGCTAGAAAGTCTCCCAAGCTGGCACAGGCAAGGAGGGCTGAAGTTTAATGCAAACAAGATCTTGGCACCTTCTGCCCCTTGGTCACCAGAGGGGAGCCACAATCACCACTGTCTCAAGGTGTTTTGTGCTTTTCAGCCACAAAGCTCTCTTCTCACAATTGCGCTTACATTTCTTCTCCAGCAGTTCAGACCTTCCACGACACCAGTATTGTCCCCATGATGCTACAATCACAAACGAGCAGCTAGCTCAAGGCCACCTTTCCAGGAATTGCAGCCTTGCTCTCACCCTCCTTGTCCAACCACTTGCTCTTACTTCAATCCTTTCCCATTTTCCTGCAGAACTTTGCGCAGAAAGCTCCCCATCACTGCAGGTTAAATGTGCATCTGCCTACCCACCCCTCTGGCTTTCTTTCCAGTAAATTTTGCCCTTGGGGCCAGAGATGAGAGTCCATGTGGGAACTACAGGAGGTGCCTCCCAAATGCTGGGGCTGTACAGAGACACAGCAAAACCAAGGCTTTCTGCCTTTCTTTCTGCCTTTTCTGTATCTGAACTGAAGCTAATACAGGGAAGAGCATGCCTCTCTCCTTTCCCCTGGGAAGGCCGGAAAACTGCCATCAGCATCCCTCTGCGTTAACCAGCCAAGCACTCAGTGATGCTGATAAAAGCTCTGACTCCCCGGCACCTCTCTCCCAGCACCTCTTGCCTGAGCCTGCAGGGAAAGCTGAAGTGCTTCTTGCCCACTGGCAAGCACCTTCCGGGAGAAGCACAGGGACTCATCCCGAGCCACAAAAAACTGGCAGGGGCATTAGGCTAACGCTGGCCAGCTGCAGCACTTGCAGCTCCATTCTCATCCTCATCAGCCCTGCTCCCAGCACCCAGGAAGCCTGGCCGCCACATTGCTGAATCCTGGCCCATCTGGCAAAGAAGGGAACAAAAATAGCCACCCCAGCCTTAATTTGAAGTGAACTTGCTTTGCATGGGAGGTTCCGGGAGGTTAACCTGCCAAAGGCTGCTGTGCGAGGGAGCAGGGATGGTATCGGCACATCTTTCATCTCCTGCCCCTCCAGGACACGCAAAGTGAGGAGCACTGTGACGGACATGATGCCTTGTGAATCCAGCAGAGAGATAAAAAAGGACTGCTGTTCCCTGGCAGTGATTTCTGCCCTCACCTTCTGATTGGGAGAGCTGTGCTGCAACCCTGCTGCTGCTCAGTGGATAGAACTAATTTCCTTCCCTGGAGATGGGCATGCGGGCAGCCCTGCACCTATCCTCCCAGGTGCAGTGGCATCACACACCGTTTTGCAGCAGCTGCATTTCACAATGATTTGGTAGATGCCTTAATGGCAGCAGGATAATCTAAATACATCTGTTTGGGGGGATGCGTAAACACCTGCTCTCATTAGGCTTTCCTCTCCAGATCCATGTATCATTTGGATATTGCAGTATAGTACTTCTGGCCAGAAATGTATTAAAAACAACCTCCTCCATAGATGTTGTAGGTCCCACAGAGAGGGATTTCTCACAAGACTTTAAAACCAAGGGGTGAAATTGTGAATTTTGAGGCGGACCCTTCCAAATCAGGCACCGATGGCATCTGCCTTTTCCTGGGAGCGCGTGGCCAGACAGGCAAAGTGTTGCTGCAGCCTGTTTTTTGAAACACGAGCTGTGTTCCGTTTTAACCAAAACCAGGAGCCACTGTGACAGACTGCTGTGTACCAGACACAGCACCAGGGCTTTGCCTGCCCGTCCATCATGTTGACCCTACAGCATTTCCCTCCAGATGGGTTTTCAGTGCCTTGGGTGTCACTCCTGACATTTGGTGGCAGTGGATGGGTAGCACCTGTGGCATGGCCAGGTGATAAAATCTATTAAAGCTCCCCAAAGAGCCCAGCAGCTGGCATCTGTCTTCTCCCTGTCCTGGCAAAGCTGTTCCACATAGCAGGGAAGTGCCTCTTGCCCGGGGTTTCTGGTTTCAGAGCAGCGTGCATTCCTGTGCTTGCAGCCGGACAGGCTTCCCTCTCCCTGCGGGGTGTGCTCTTCTCCCCCCATGAAGTCAATATTACCCAAGTGTCCAGGTGTCTGCTTGAAGGCATGTGCATAGGGGTGTCTCGAGTGGCCAGGGCCCATCACTCCTGCAGAAGCAGGTTGAGGGCAGCTGCAAAAGACAGAGGAGCAACAGCCTTTCCCCACCTTTATGCCAGGCTACCTTAGTATGAAGTGTAATTTGCAAATCGTTGCTCCCCGTCAGCAATGAGGTTTCATCTGGACAGCGTCCTTGCAAAGCCTGGGCAGGATGAGCAGGGGTACCTGCGACACACTTTGTGACAAGCATTTATGGCTTGTGTCCCTGGCTGTCTCTTTGCGGGAAGCCATGGCCATGCAGTAGCTCAGCCGCTGGCAGCTCAGTCCCCAGCCCTGCAACCTAAAAGCAGCTAGAGGTGAACGTGAGCGCTAAAGATTTGCTGACTTTCAAATGCTCAAAATTCGTCCAGTGTCCTCCCTCAGCCCCCTCAATAACTTGCTTTTCCAAAGGGATGATGTTATAGCAAAGCCTAATAAAAACATGTGATGGCAGCTTGTCTGTTTATGGTATCTGGTTTATTTTTCATATTAAATAGCATGTAAAAAATAATTTATACAGGTAAATATACATAATACTCTCTGTAATAAATAGTAGGTAAAAAAATAGATTTCCTTAAAAACTGTCAGTGTTTTGAAAACCAGCAAAACAAAGATATCAAATAAATACATTCATCCCTATTGAACAGCATCTTTCAGGAACAGCATTTCTTTACCTCCCCCTGAAACATTTATAAATACACAAAACCCCCCAATAATTTAAAAGACCCTAAAAAAACAATTGCTCCCTGAGCTCACATAAATAAGAAAAATGCTTAAATAGGAAATACAGTCCAGTGATGTAATAAAAATAATTCTTCCCAGTCCTCGGGGCATCCTTTGGGGCTGGTGAGCACCGTGTCATGCCGGCTGTGCTGCCGGTGGGGGCTAAGTGCATTGCTCCCGGAGGGCTGTGCACCGCAGGTCATTCAGCACTTGGAAGAGGTGGAGGATGGTGGAGGCTTCCAGGCAACTGGTGGTCTCCTGCAGTGGGAGGAAAGGGCAGGTTAGCACTGGAGACGGTGTAGTGGGCCCTGCAGAGCCGTGCAGTCGCTAACACCCCACAGCCCTTTGCCCTGCTGGCCTGACTTACTGTGTCCTTGGCCACCTGCAGCTTCTGCAGCCAGTGCCTCAGTTTCCCAGAGGGCTGATGTGAAGGAGCCTCCATGGCCAGCTGCAAGTAAAGCACCTGCGTAAGGACCAGCTGTGCCCCATGGCGATGCTGCCAGCACCAGGGTTGCTCAGCTGGCATGAGCCTGGTTTTTTTGGGGGGGCGGATCACTTACACAGCCTCGCAGGTCCTCCCGGGCTTGGGTGAGGAAGGCCAGGGGCTGCTGGCGTGTCTCAGCGAACTTGGGGGCAGCAGAGAGCCCCAACATGGTGGTGGCAAGGTCCAGTTCAGCTTCTACCAGCATCATTCGATCATGCACCTGTGGGCAGAGGCATCCCGGTTAGGGACCCAAAGCACAACAGCTGGCTGCAGGCTGGAGCACAGGGGCTCAAAGACCTGCCCAGGGGTGTGGATGGAGGTAGGACCAGCTAACAGGAGGTCCTGGCTGGAGGTTGCCTTGCTCTTACCGACAGCTCTGCTGGGTTCCATTTCCTATGGAAGAGCCTGGTGTTGCATCTGCGGTTCGACTGATGCATGATGGCCTCCTGCAGGCATAAACCAAGAGAGAGATTGAAAAGCTGTCATCCTGACTTTTGGCAATACTGTGCAATGCCAGTCAGCCTTGAGGGGGATGAAATTTGGCCCAGCATCCCTCTTGTCCCCAAATTCCCTTGTAAAACATCCTCCTCCCCAAACTGCTGCAGAAAACATCCACCATGTCACTCCGGGTCTCAAGTTCGACATCCCCGCTGCCTTGCCCCCACCAGCCCCCAGCCCCCCATTGCCAGTGGTACTCACAAAATGCATCTTCATCTTCTGCACAGCCTTCAGCTCATGGGGCACAGGGAACTGGTACTTGGACAGGCTGCAGCTCTTCTTCAGGGCATCCTGGGGGAAGGCGGCCCCAAGGCTGGCCCCCAGCACCAGTGCAAGCAGCGGGGTGAAGCCGAGGCACAGCATTTTGCTGACGAGAGCCTGATGGTGAGCGGGTTACAATGAAGCAAGGGTGCTGCAGTACACGAAGCCAGAGAGGATGAACTGGAGTGCTCCAGGCTGGATCCACTAAATCCCTGATGTAGCGATGCCTGACGGTGTTGCTGTGGGTGGCTCGCTTGGCTGCAGGGCTGCTGGGCTGCTGGCTGGTCTGAGGGCTGCTTCGTCTTCTTGGCTGTGGCTGCCTTGCTCCCCATCGCCCTGGCTTTTTATGCCGCCTGCCCGACGTGATTGCGCTTTCAGGTTGGTAGGAAAATCCGCGGCCTGGCGGCTCTGAAAACGGGAAACTGAAAGCATCGACGGGAATCCCGCCTCCAGCTGCCTGCCTGCCCTGCTGCCTGCCTCACCACCTGTCCACGGGCGCACCCTGTGCCCTGGAGGTGCAGGGATATGCTCGGGCTGCCTTCATCGCACCCCTCCGAGGGAGCTGAACAGGGGGGATGATGCTGCCATGTTGAGTGGTGCAGAGGTGCTGGCAAGTGTGGAGAAACCTGCACACAACCCTGCTCGGCACCACACTGAAAGCTGCAGGAGACTCCCAGGCGTGCAGCCCCCCAGGGACAGCGGGCTCAGGGCAGCCAGGAGGCTTCTGGTGCCCCACAAGTGGCAGCAGGAGTTCATGCCTCGGTTTCCCCACAGGAAGCACAGCACAACAGCCATGGCAGGGAGCGGGCAGAAGCAGCAGCCAGGAATGGGCACTGCATAATGCAGGCTGCAGGCATGAGCTTCACCTGTGTATTATCCTGAGGGACCAGGCTCGCTGCAAAAGCAGGAAAGAGGGTGAAAGCAGCAGCACTTCCACCTTGCGTTTTGCAGGTGGGACATAGTCCTGTGCAGGGGCTCTGCTGGAGATGAGCGGGACCACCAGCCCCACCAGCCACTGGAGCTGGCAGGAGTTTCCTCCCTGTTTAGCCTGGAAACGCAAATATCATCTATTGACACCTCTCCGCTGACAGCTGGAAGAGCGACCCCATTCAGCAAAATCTGACCTTCCCTCCGGTAACCCCCTGCGATGCGAAGCTATCAGTGCTGCACGTTTTGTTTCATGCATTCATCAAGTAGTAAATATAGGAAATTAGGGCAATACCTGTATCTAAAAAGCAAATACACAGTAAGGCAGGAGTAGGCAAAATGCACTTTGCATTGCCTCACGTGGTGGCCACAGAAGAACACTGTTCCAAAAGGACCCAATTTTTAATGTTCACATCTGGAAATAAACTGCTGACTTCAAGGAGTCCAAACAAACAGGAGAAGTTATTGCACCAGGTTGTGGTAGGATACACTTACGGGTATGTTTTCTCGTGTTCAGATGAACTTTCACATGTTTCAGGGTGTGCCCACTGCCTGCTGTCCTGCCAGTAGACATCACCAAGAGCCCCTGAGCCTTCAGGCTAAACAGCCCCAGCTCTCAGCCTTTCCTCATAGGAGAGATGCTCCAGTCCCCTCATCATCTTTGTGGTACTTCATTGGACTCTCTCCAGTATGTCCATGTCTTTCTCGCCCAGAACTGGATCCAGCACTCCAGGGGTGGCCTCACCAGTGCTGAGCAGAGGGGAAGAATCACCTCCCTTAGCTTGTGGAAACACTCTTCCCCATGCAGCCCCGGATGCTGTTCACCTTCTTTGCTGCAAGGGCACATTTCTGGCTCATGTTCAACCTAGTGTCCAACAGGACACCCAGGGCATTTTCTACCAAGCTGCTTTCCAGCTGGATGGCCCCCAGCATGTCCCAGTGCCTGCAGTTGTTCCCACCCAGGTGCAGGACTTTGATCTTCCCCTTGTTGAATGGCATGAGGTTCCCATCAGCCCATTTCTCCAGCCTGTTGAGGTCTCCATGGATGGCAGCAGGACCCTCTGGTGTGTCACTTGCTCCTCCCAGTCTGGTGTCATCGGTGAACTTGGTACACTCTGCCTCATGGTCCATATGAAGAGGTTAAGCAGGACTGGCTGTTGACCCACAGGGTCCATCCAGCCTTTCCTGAGCCCTTCCCCTGCCCCAGCAGCATCTCCAAAAGCTCAGGTATTTCCTGGAAAACCACAGTGGAGATGAAGAGGAGTGGAGACAGCAGACAGGGAGCAGTATGGCTTCTACAGCGGCTATTTCCCCCTTCGCCAGACTGCATGCAGACACAGCTTGGAGAAGAGCTAGGACAGCAAAATATGGTGCTAAAGCCTGATAGCACAGTGGGTACAGGATTTCACTTCATTGCTGCTGGACCAGGCTCCCATGCCAGCCATCCCCGCTGCAGCAGGCTATGTGAGGTCTGCAATTAAAAGCCTGAGCAAGGTCTTTGCCTTCTTGATGAACAAGACAACAGCACTGCCTTTCCTCTCTGCCATTAAAGAAATGCACAGCTATCGAGGAATTATTTTAATTCAATGCAATAAGCTCACGATCAATATAACTGTGAAATAAAAGCCCAAACCAGCATAACTAAATTCACGTACATCACCCAAGCGATGCTCAGCTCAGCTGGAAGATGGCACCTTAGTAGAAAATTCTAATGAATGTAAAAATAAATGTGCCCCCCAGTGAGAGAGGGGCGGGAGTGGGGGTCCCAGCACTGCCTGGAACTCTGGGTCACAGTGGAGCAGCTGGAGGGCAATAGTGGCTCAAGGTCCCACATGGTGGAGCTTGGCTGGCTCACAGGACAGGCACTGTGGGGTGTTTCTTCCTCACGACCAAGGCACGAGCCAGGCTAGGGTGTTTTGGCACCCGGGTTGGGATCTCCAATGGCTGCTGGCAGGGCTAGAGCAAGGTTCCCAGCACCCAGGCGGTGATGTCCAGCAGTGAGATGGTGATGTCCAGTACCTGCTGTGCTGGCATAGCCTCACCTGCAGGCCCACGGACCCAGAGCATGGCTGGAAGACTGCCCTGGCACACACGTAGATCCACCATGAACCACTGCCCCATGCCATAAGCCCCTGCTGAGGACACTCTTGGTTCACCCATCGGGTTATGGAGCAGCATCCTATCCCTGTGGGACCTGGCTTCTTTGGTTCCTCTTCCCCATTGCTGTGGCTTTTATCTACTGCCTGTCATTTGTGGTTAGAGAAGCAAAGCAAAACCTCATCACTTCATGCAGGCAAAGAAATCTAGACGCACCAAAGGAAAAGTGAAAGCTGAGTGGTGAAGCCGGGGCCATCAGTGCAGCTACCCGGCACTTAGGGCAGCTGTGACGAAGGGCTGAAGATCTCCTGGGCACCTTGCTCAGATGTTTGTGCCTCATTTTCCACCAGCCATAGCCAAGCCTGCGAGTGCCTGGCTGAGCAGTAATGAGGGCTTTTCTCTGATGGGGCGCAGTCTTGCCTTCCTGGGCATCGGCACACCTGCTAGTGTCTTGCACAGCAATGCCACGCTCCACCATACCTTGGTCCCCAGCTTGGCCAGCAAAGCCTGGCTGCATTTGGCATGGCTCCTCCAAACCATGCTAGTACCAGCTCCTGCCACGAGAGTGGAAGGTCCTCCAAAGCCGGCACAAGCCAGGGACACCACATCGTGCCTGGTGGGGTCTACAGGGCACTGGGGACCTACCACAGCCATCGCTCCAGCTTTGACTGCAGATGGTATCATGCTGGGAGGGCAGCGTGATGGCGGTGATGGAGCTCCCTCCTCAGATTCACACAGTCCAGCAGGCTAGAGCCACTTGAACTTGCTCAGAGGAAGAAATCCCGAGTGCGTGGGAGATCCCGGGTGTGAGAAGGAAAGCGAAACCTGGCAGGGCTTCGGGCAGAGCTGACATGAGTGCTGGGTGAGGCAATCACCTTTGAGTCATCAGCTGCCACGTGGCATGTGTGGAAAAGCCTTGGCCACGAGCCATGCCATTGCAGTGGGTAAGGACGAGCCCAGGTCACTCCTTTGTGACCCTTCTGGAGCTGGTGGGCTCATCTGCTAGAAACTGGCTCCTGCTCAAGTCGCTGGTCTTGGAAAGGAGATGGCAAGAACCAAAAAAGTGCCCCAAAGAAGCCAGCTATAAAAATAAAATGCTGAGTGATGTGTGGGAGCCCTGCCTATGGCCTGGTGGTGCTGGGACAGGGGACATCAGGTGACCTTTGCTTGGCAGCCATCACCAGACCTGTCTCTGCCAGCCCAGGGTGTCAGTGCCACTGAGGTGCTGCTGGCCCTGCTACATACCCCAGAACCCTTCACCACCTCTTGGCACGCGTGAGCTGTAGCTGCTACCACGATGTCAGGCTGGTTTGTGCCACTCCACGTGTCTCACGCCGTTGACATCATGCCCAAGTGTGTCGGTGATGCAATCCCTCGTGTTACATCACACCAGTCACCCTCTGCCTCATTCTGGGGGATGTGCTGAGCATCCAGCTGATGCCAGGGCTGTTAATCACGAAGTTAATTAGCGAGCAAATTTAAACAGACTTGTTTTGAAGTGAAGAAAAAGCCCAAACAAGCACTTTTTCCCCAAAGCCTTTGTGCTGGCACTGTACGGACATGGGGTTTCCCCTCCCACAGGACATCTCCCTGCCCAGGCACTGCTGCGGGGACACACCTCACTAGGACAAGTCCTGCCAGCTGAGCTGGAGCTTCCCCAGCCAAGGCAGCCCTACAGGCCACCGACACCCCGGTAGCCATGTCACCCGGTGCAGTCCCAGCTGGGGAGAGACCTCTAGTGCTCCCGCAGGAGATGACAAGCCACCAGCTCCATCCTCACCCAGCAAGGGAGGTTTTATGGCCACTGCTCAACCAAACACAACCCGCACCCAGTGCAGCCTCTTCCTCAGTGACTGGCAGCAGGGCTGAATCCAGCATCACTGCTCAATGAGGTCTTCTCCAACACGCAGCCACGGACACAGAGACCAGCCTCGCATCAGTGATGGGCTTTCCTCCCTGCTGCCATCTTCCTGGGACCCCAGAACCCTCCTGGAAACCACCAAGCAGGGTCAAAACCTTTGCTCCCCACCCTGAGCAAGCTGAGCCAGCACTCAGTGGAGATACACCCAGGGTCCAGCACCTTCACCCGGTCACAGAGGCTCAGTCTCTGTACCCACAGCAGGACCATACCCAAGAGCCCCAGGACCACAGCTGAAGCACCTCCAAGCCCTCCCCTCCACAGCTGAAGTCTCCCTCCAGGTGCTGTGTCTGGGGCAGGGAGAAGAGATATCACTTCTGCCTTTCTTAATGATGCACCAAGGTACAACCAGGTGAGGCCAAAGCCCTCCCCATGGCATCAGGGTATCCTTCTTGCCAAGGGCAGGAATTACAGGAAAGGGAAAGCTCCCCACAGAGGCTGCACCCGGACTTAAAATATCCAGAAAGCAAACAGGAAGGGACCTGTGCTGGGCTGTGCCCAGCTTTGAACCCTGTTGCATCCACCTGCTCCTCCCTGAAACGCAGCCTCTAATCTTTGCAGCGTGGGCGAGCGAGCGATAGCGGGCTGGGACAGAGGGGACCACAAACGTGCTCTGCTGCGGCAACAATCCCAGAAAGACTCCTGAGCTGTGCTGAGGGCGAGTTAACTTCTTGAGAGCCAAAGCAGGAGTGCTGGCACAGTGATGGGCAATCCTGGGGCAGGTCACCTGCCGATACACCTGCACCAGCCAGCAAAGCACCAGGGATGGGGTCTCATACTGGGTGAGAACAGCCCCTTTCGAGCTCACCTTTCAAAAGGCAGCACATGGCTTCTACTTTGCCTGGGCAGGGAAAGGGGCGAATGGTCCTTTCTACCTAAAACCCATCTTACTCCATGAAACAGAAGACCTCAGACTCAGGGCCTAAGTAAGCAACGTCCGTGAAGTGTCATTATTCCCACCCCAGTAGGTGCTCTGCAGCTTCTCTTAAAAAGAGAACAACAAGCAACTTTTTCTCAGCTTTTTTTATTAATTGTGTAAGAAATGCAGCAAGTTTATCAGCTGTTACTTTGATTCTCATCACCATGTGCAATCCAACCATCACCAGTCTGAAACTGAACCCTTCCAGAGCTGAAAGCACAGCACTGGGCAGACAACGAGGGCCAAAGTGGACAGGAACCCAAGAGCAGGCAGAAACCCCAGTCTGCTTTCCACAAAAGATCAAAATTTTAATCACCAGAATCAGTATCAATCTTCCCAAGGAATAATGAGTGGCTGCAAGTGGGGTGTTAGGAGACAAACCACTATTTCCTTCCCTTCCCGCACCAGTTCAGGAGAAGTTTCCTCTCACCGTCCCTTGCATGCCAGCACACAGACATGTCTCACATAGAACTCCACTGGGGTTTCACGAGAAGAAACTCCCATCGTCTCCAGCATCCTAAAACAAGAAGCAGAAGCAGCGTCTCGTTCCGCCCAGCCAGCTCCCACCTGACATGGGGTGACATCTACAACCAGAGACAGATCTTTCCCACCTAAAGCACAGAGGTCTTGACAGCAGTTGCTTCCACCACAGGCCAATGAATAAATTAACAGACACAGGGATGCCTCCTCTTCCCAGCTTTGCAGTGGAGCCTTGTTGTGGGCCAAAATAGTTAAGATGCAACTGCCAATGCTTTTCCTGCCCTCTGCTAATCAAGAGGGAAGCAAAGAAACTCAAGATACCTCTGACACAAGACTTGCATGGACACGCAAGTGCATGGAAACGTACAGCCACACAGACTTGGACTTAAAGTCAGCTGTCTCAAACTAAGGTCAAACATGCTGTGAGCAGCTGAGGATCTCCTGTTTAACCTCTGACAAGAATCCATGCACACCTGGGGGGAAGGAGAGAGCACATCACTGTGCAGCTCACTTGGAGCTTTGAAGGGGCCTCTGCAACCTTACGCTTCATGCACTGTATGAGGCAGGTCCTCCATATCCTGCTAGTTGTCTCAAAAGGTTTTCCTCACCTCTTTTCAGTCTCTTGGAGCAGGGATTTTGCGGCTTCGGGGTCGTTCTTCATAAAGGTTTGATATGGAGAGGCAGACTCCATGTAACCAACCACATCAGCGACAGTCATGGGAATTTTGTCAAAAATATTGGTGACTCTAGAAGAGAGACAGGGAAGCAAGGGGCATTGGCAAGTTAAATCTCAAAGGCAATAGAACAAGGACAACAGAATGAGGTGGCGGTGAATAGAATAGCTGACACCATCAGAGGTCCAACACATGGAAAAAACATCTGAAGATCTAACTAAAGCACTACTGGAGAAGCAGAGATGGTCCCAGGGACCATCTAACGTAGTCTGTGACTGGAACACCCTTTCGATACTGGCCTGCCTGCAGAGCCCATTCCCCTCCAGCAGGCAGGACACCAACACATCCTTTTTGCCTGCGAAGTCAGCCCTGGCCCCATGCCTTGGTGGGAAGGCAGGCACCGGCTCCCTCAGAGGTCAGGGGCAGGTTCTTTCTCTCACTCCATTCTTCCCCTGCATCCAGTAAGCAATCTGCCCAGAAGCCTCAAGTCATCATAAACCACCAACGAAAAAAAATCTAACCCAATTCTGTTTTGAGCAGGAAGGCTCCTTGCAGCCCTTCAACCACACTTGCTAGCCCACCACAAAGTAGCGTGAAATCCAACGGGAATGCAAATGCAGCCACATGGTTCTGCCACCACGTAAAGGCATTTGCTGAAGCCTGGCAGCTACCTGCACTGGCAAACCTGGCTCCTTTATGTCCTTGCTGGGCCAGTGGCAGAGCAGCCCTGTAGAGGAGGAGAGACACCATCTTTATCTGCTCCTGGTGCTGCACCAAGGGGTTTCTGCTCACCTCTTCTTGTCTGGAAATGGCAAGGCCTCGAAGATCTCTTTGTAGTCATCCATGACATGTTTTACTCTATTATGCGCGTATTTCAAAATCAGGTCCCAGTTCTACAAAGACAGCATATTAAAAACAAACACAAAACCACTTGAAGCTTTCAGTTTCCACTTAACTCAGGTTTGCTTGGCCCTATAGCTGATACATGTATGTATTAATTTTTTTTAATACTCCTTACATTAAAATACACCAAAATTTTGCTTAGTGTCAAGAATTTAAGGATCCTATTTTATTATAGAGATAAGGGTCCTGTCTTCCTCCCTACACTGCTCTTACTCATAGCAGAAAGTCTCCTTGACACTCTTTGTCAAGAAACGTCACTTTAAGAAGAACCTCTTTCCGCACAGTTTCTGCTTCCCATTATCTTCACTGTGATCAGGGCAACAAGAGCAGACTCTTTGATGATACCAGCCCCCCAAATCTGCTCTGCAGCCCTTCTCACCACAGAGTCTGCCCTACTAATCCTAATGTCCCTCTTCTCCTCCAGCCAGCCCTAGCACTGCATGGGAGCCACTAAACCCTATCTCAGCCTTATCCCTGTATTTAACCATCCCTCCGCCCCATCCTGCAATAGGAGTCCTCTAGTCATATTCCCCAAGCCCACTGCTTTCCCCTCTGCGTCTAAGTACTACACATTTCCCCCTGCCCAGACCAGGTTTTGGTTTCATTATCTCACCTCTCTGAAGACTTTGGTCAGCTTTTCAGAGCAGTTTCCATAGCGCAGACTCATATCCACGGTGTAGGTGCTGATGACCATGCAACCACCCGGCTTAACCACCCGGTTTGCTTCTCTCATGAACTTCTCTATATCAAACCAGTGTGCGGCTGTAAATGAAGTCAGGAGGTCCACCGAGGCATCCTCAAATGGCAGCTCCTCTGCAGGGCACACGCTGGAAGGGGGAAGGGAAAAAGGCAGTGTGCAATATGGGTATTAGAAAGTAGGACATGAAGTTAGTGGGTATTTTTTGGAGTTCATGATGACTGTTTGGGATGCAAGCCCACGACTACCGTTAAGTCTAGGGGAGTGCCTGTTTATATCAGGAATCACATGAAATGGGATTTCCTTTGGTGCCAGCTGGCTCTTAGAACAGTCATACTCACAAACCACCCTCCATGTGAGGACCCAGATTTTGCCTTTGAGCTTGCTCCCCTGACACTCACAGGTAGGAGACGTTGGGCATGGAGGCCTCATCCCTAGCCTCCTGGATCTGCGCTTCACTGATGTCTGTTCCCACCACCTTCTTGAAGTGCTCTGCAAGGAAGCGGGTGCCTTGTCCAGACCCACAGCCAACATCCACTACCAGCTCAGCAGGGTTTGCCCTCTGCAGGAGAAGTGGATGCCTGTCAGTGGGCGGCCACCCAACTTCTGTGCTCTCACCCCATTCCTTCCCCAGCATCCAACCAGGAACAGCCTTAGTTAGCATGGCACAACCCACGGAACGGCTCTTCCGTGCCCACATCTTACCTTAAGTCCTACTGATTAATTCTTCCCCACAGCACCAACCAAGGTAACACTCCCAAAAGGTAAATACTAATACCTGCAAATAACTACTGCCCACAAGTAACGGAATATTACCTTGGTTTTTTCCTACAGCCTGGCCATACCCCACGTACCTTTTCCTGCAGGTAGCCGAGGATGGTTTGCTGCAGCTCTTTGCCTGGTGCAAACCTGTATTTCTGGTAAACAGCCGCGTGCCCTCTTCCCTCAAACATCTGAGTGGCCATGCTTGGGTGACCTGGCACCTGGGAGGAGGCAGCAAGCCAGGTTTGTCACCATGAGATCAACCTCCTCCTGCCTCCTTCGCGTGTGACCGCAGGCACTAAAGTCTCCAGTTCCTGGCAGGGGCCGAGGGAGCACTTTCCCCATGAGGTTCCAGTGAGGGAGCATGAACCTGCTGTCCAGGCATCCCTCCCACAGGTATCATAGGTATCACAGAAGCAAACCAGCAGCCTCTGACAAGGAAATGCTTTCTAGGCTTTTAAACCCTTCTCCTTAACCCTTTGCTTTCCCCACTCACCTGGGTGTCTTTTGAAATAAATCACCATTACAGCTGGAATATCTTTGAATTTGGGGGGGGGGGGGGGGGGGATGGGACGACGACTGAGCAGAGCAGCAGAAAAAACAGCAGCAGCAAAGTCTGGGGTTTTGGGGTTTTTGAAGGAAATCTATGTTTTAGTACCAGCAATGCAATCACAGCAACTCTACCCTGCACTTTCTGAACCTTCCGATTATTTTTTTTGTCCCTTCCTGCCCCAGAAAGGCTCAAAGTCTCTTTGAACCCCCGTGCCCCGTTACCCAGAAGCACCCGGGGGGCGAGCCTGGCCTCCCACCCGCTGGCTGCCGCCCCAGCAGCAGCACCCAGCCCTCCCTGGCTCGCCCACCCCTTTCGCCCCCAGCTGCCACACACCAGGCGGGCCCTGCACCGGCGGGCAGGGTCCCACGAGCCGAGGCGCTGCAGCTGCTGGCACACGGCTCCTCGCCCGCGGGCGGCTCTGGGCTGTATTCTGTCCATCTGGGTGCCCGAGCAGGCGCTGCCCGAGACAGCAACGGCCCGGCCAGGCGGGCTCCCTGCCTCGTCTGACGAGCAAGCCCACCCCCCCGCACGCCCCCGGCCCGGGCAGAAGGGCGCAACAACTGCGAGTCTCTCCAGTGACGCGCAAATATCCGACCCCTGGCGCTAAGGGTTATCGTACCCTGCGATGCCAGGAGAGACGCGGAGCTCGGTAGCGGCTCGGCCAGCGCAGGAGCAGCCGCTCGCAGCAGGGAAGAGCCGCCCAGCCAAAGCCCCGTGGGGAGAGGAGCCCTCCGCGCCCAGAGAAGCCTGCTCCCACCAGCGAGACCCCCGCCCCGGCAGCTTCACCCCCGCTCTCCCCGCCTGCAGCCCCCGTCCGCAACTGCTCCCACCACCAGCACCTCCCGCTCGGGCCTCCGGAGGGCCCCCAGGAAAGGGAAGAGCCAAGGGAAAAGGAAGGGGAAAGGGAAGGGGAAGGCAGGCACCGCCCCCGGTACCGCCCGCCCCGCCAGCGCCGCCCCCGCTGCCCCGCCGCTGCCGGCCGGGGCGGGCACATGCAGGCGGTGGCCAGGGGCCGCTGGCGCCCGAGAGCCGGGCCTCGGCCCTCGCACGCTTCGTGCGGTTGTTACCTGGGGCCGGCTTTCGGAGCGGCCGCCAACCGGCGGTGCTCAGCAGCCCCGCACGCCTCGGGAGGCGGGTGCTTGAGGCCGGCAGATGCCGCAAGGTGGCAGGAGGACAGGATTCGCATGCTGCGGGTACCCAAAGCTGTACCTGCGGAGGTCTGGCTGCGCCTGAAGTCCCCTCCTGTTGTCCAGCAGAAAAAGAAGAGGCATAAATAGAGCCCGTATAACCCCAGTACCGACTTCAAGAGCACGGAGTGTTGGTATCTCAGGACTAGACAAAGACCCTCCCCTGATTCAGGGCAGGTTTTTACCCCTTCCCACACTAGAGCGATGCTGGTTACATCTGAAGCCAGCAGAGCCGTGGCTTGCTTTGCCCATGCACTTCAGTTGGCATTTTGCACAGCGGTTGTGAATCTCTGCTAATCAGCACAGCCTTTAAGCCTCTCCTAATTTTAAGAGAAATCAGTGGAACTTACCCAGGGACTGAAGATGGAGGCCACCTTGAAGCAGTCTGCTGAATCAAAGCTTAGGTTGGAGTTACTGGGCTTGTGTTCCAAATAGTTCATTTGCGTCACCCACTGCTTAATTGTTCCAGGAGTGCATATCTGCACCAAGAGAAAATACAACACAAGCACCAAAGGTCCCCATGTTTTTATAACCCGCGGTGTCCTGCAGCAGCTGGCAAGAGTCTGGCCTCTTTGGGGTTTAGATACCCTAATTTTGCTGGCTCTCAGCTGAAAGGATGACCGCATAATGGAAGGGATGATGTCCTGGGCTTCAGTTACCTGCCCTCTTCCTAACTCTGAGCTCCCTGTAGCACAGGCCGCTCTGATGGGCAATGTACAGATGACACTTAACCAATTGTCCTCTGGCTACAGCTGAGACCAAATGCTTGCAGTTAAAGAAAATACAAGCCAGGCATGAGCTGCAAATGGCATGAGTCTTTTTCTAAGCTCTCCCAGACTTTGGCACACTGGATTCAGCTGCCTTTGACTTCCTACTCCAGCTCTATTCTATTCCCCAAGTGACAGATAATTTCCAATGGTCCTGCACCATGCAGCAATAAATTGGTCTCCTTGACCTTTGGATTGCTGAGCCTTAGCCCAAAAGTGAGTTATACCCCAGGCACCGAGAATCAGACACTGTCCATCACCCCTACCAGCCTGCTTATTAAATCCATAAGCTTTAAGGAATACCAAAGCCCCCTGGGGTCTTCCCAACACGTTTCCCAAACCTACAGGCCCTGCTGATTGAAATTATGTAGCGGGGTCCTAAATGAATAGACGGCCAAACCCTAACCTTAATGCAGAAAAGGAGATCATAAGATACCAGCATCCCTCTGTTCCTGCTCTCCTGAAATCTTGTGCCTGTTGGCTCTGCCTCCTCCCCACCTTTGTGCCTCTGCACAATTCTGTGGCAAACTAGCTCCCAGAGCTTTGCTTTTCCAAACAGCGTCAGCAAGCTAAGCCCTAACCTTGTATATGGCCAGGAGATCAATTCCTGTCCTTGGCAAATAGAGAGGTACTTGTCTGAGTGCTTCTTACACCTCCCTGTGCTCCTCTGCTGCCGGCGGTCCCATCCCGCACCATCCTACAGCGGTCCAAGTGTGCAGCCGTCCTCCCTGCTCAGCCGCTGGGGTTTCACCACAGCCTCTGGGACCATTTCCAGATAGATGTTTGGGGTTTTTTTCCCTGGGAGTACATCTCATTCAGAAATTTATTTAAAAAAATAATCTATCTATTTTGGGGGAAAAAAGCCCAAATGAGACTCCCATCAGTCTTCTCGCATCACTTGTCAGTATTTTTCACAAACAGCACTGTCATTTCTGCCATGCTGAAATGTCTCATCTTGATATGGAAAAAGCCATTTTGTTAATATTATTGTGGCTCGTTTCATTGCATGTCAGTAAATACTATACTAAATTCTTTTTCTTGGTGTAATGACCTGACACGCAAGGGAAACAGCACTGCCTCATGAAAACAAAACATCTGAGATCACCTTAGCCAGATGCTTTGATATTCCTGAAGATTTCCTTTCCCCTTCTGCCTTGTTTTGGTGCCAGTGGGAAAGAGCTGCTTTGTTTTATCCTGAATACAAATGTCATTCTTGGAGCCAACCTGGCTCTGTAATTGCATTCATGCCATCCCAGCAATAACTTTCTGACAGAAAAATCTTCCCTTATTTCACTTGGAGAACAATTAACCAGCTTCTTTTCCTGCAGCTACAAAACACATGTTACAAAACTCATAAACACCTCCTAATTAATTATACCCATTCCTAAAATGGAAAACAATTCTCATTTATTTTCTCCGTGGCTGTATTTTAAGCCCAGCCACAGCAGCTCTGGGACCTTCAGTTTTCTACCTGGATGCTTTAAAAAACATAATGAGTTTTCTCTTTTCGCTAATGATGTGTCATTCACCTCCTTCCACCCTCCTTCTCTGCAATGAAGTCAGTGCCCCACTCACCTCCAGGTTACACCACTCCTACACCAGCCTCTGCCCGCAGGATCCTGCCCATGGAGCTCAAACTCTGCCAGATACCCTGAGCTGCATCTTTTGGAGTGTCTCTCAAATTTAGAGGCTCTGAGTCCTAAAACAATTACAAAATGTCTTTCTCAGAGGGTTCAGTTCTCCACCTTCTCCGTGAATAATCCCCTGCCTGGAAAACACTCCAGCTCACCTTCCTACACCTACCTAGAAGAGTTTGAGGAAAACCCCAGCTCTGGTCAGCTGCATCTGCACAAAGGAATTTTGTGGTGGTTGCTACTAGGTACAGAGGGAGAGACACACCACTTAATCACATCTTGTTAAACTCAAGGTGATGAGAAGGTGCGTGGCACCTGAAGGAGTTTGGGATACTCACATGTTTCTTGTTCCCCTCCTTTCCTTGGGCTGGACGTCTCTGCCCATTGCTGCTGGCAGTTGTGTAGAGGGGATGCTGCAGGACTCAGCCTCTTGTAGGTGGAGTCCTGAGTCCTCTCTCCCCGGTAGCAGAGGTCCCCCTTTGGCCAGGTCATTAAACATAGACCTTAAAATCACAGCAATACTGTAGTCCACAGCCAAGTCATGGGCTTGCTGCTTTTAATTTTGGCACCACCACTGGGTCTTGCCCCTGCCCGTGGGAGAAAGATGAAGGAGGAGATGCGCTGACCTCTAAATCTGGGCAAAGCAGCACTGTGGCATGAAATGTGCAGCCTCATTTTTAGAGATTCTGAACACTGGGCAATTCCACAAGAGCAACTGGGACAAGTAGGGTCCCAAAGCACACGCTGGCACCATCGTTACTGCTTGTAATGAACTCCAAGACATTATCCTGGGAAAAGAAATCCGACCCAGTAGGTGGACCAAGGAATGCGCTGTGCCCACCCTGATGGGAGCCCTGGTGGCATCTGGGGCCATATTTCACTCCACATCACTCTGACTCCTCAGGACAAGCTGTGGAAGATGCTGAGTCCCATCCTACACAGCAGGCCTTGTGGCACTGAACCCTGCAAATGGCTTGCCTGTGGCACGGAGATAAAGGAAGAGGAGGCAAATCACCCCATTGCAGTGCTGCATTTAATTTACAAATTTAGTTGTTTTCAATTTCATTTCACCTTTGATTGACTCAGTAGCTCTTTGCCAGGCTGTGCTGGAGGGAGGGTGCTCAGAGGGCAGGCACAAAGGGTGAGCAGCTGCTGCAGGGAGGGCTGGGTAGGCTGGGACCAACCTCCCCATCACCAGCATACTGATCCAGGAGGGGGATGATGCTGTCCTCCTTCCTACCCGACAGCCTTGGAGCTTGGGGGACATGTATTTAGGTGATAACTACATCAAGGAGTCAAAAAAGTCTGTAACCAGCAGACTCTTGCTCACTAGGAACAAATAAATATGGTGGAAATGTCTCCACTCCAGAGTTCCTCCCCACCAAGAAAGCAGTGGTGATACGGAAATGCCATGGGACCACAGCACCCAAAGGGCAATGACAAAAATGCTCAAGGCACGTTGCTCCCCAAAGCATCATCTCTGGCTCTGTCACCCGAGTTATTTACACTGTGAAGAAGCCAGTGATATTTCTCTTACCTTGTGAAGAAAATTATTTGCTTTTCAGACCCCAGTAAGGCTTCAGCTCTCAGGAGACTTTCCCCTCTTTATTTGTTCTCTGATGGAAAAGGAACAAGATTTATTATCACAACAAGGAATAAAGGAATTGGAAAATACTTGGTATTTCTGCAAGGCTCTTTTTAAACCTAGAGGGCTCAGGCTTTAAATTAATGAAGAACGTAATTCTTTTGGCTTACAACAGCAGGGCACGGGATAAAATCTCCTTGTAGGGAAGGGAGTTAGCCACGAATCAAGGATGTCTCAGCTGATCACATGGCTGTGTGTGTTATAGCTGTGCCTCAAGGTCTCGGCGGGGATTTGGGCTGGCCTTGCTTGCTCCCTGGCATCTGCAACCCAGAGGAAAACAGCCCAGATGAAAGAGAGACCCAGTGGACAACCAGCGAGGGAGGGGGGAGGCGCAAGGGAATCTCTGCGGTAGTGACTACTTTGGGGAGCGTGCATCCGCACCCGTGCAAGGAAATGTCACGGGCAATTGCCGGCTTCTTTTAATAGCAGCTGGCATGTCGGCTGCTTATTCTCCCGCTCAAGCACACAAAAGCTTGGAGAATAAATAAAAGCAGGCAGGGGCAAGCTCAAGGGTAGAGGAAGAAGTTTGCAGAGGAAAGCACCCTTGACTTTGAAATTCTGCCTCTCCCCTCAGCTCATCCTGCTGTAAATCCTTCCTTATGAATGATTGATGCGCAGCGCGCAGGGGAGCTGAAAGCCCTGGCTGAGAGCAAAGCCCTAGCACTCGGATCTTCCAGAAACAATAAGAACCAAGTCCTCCTCCCATAATTTTACCTTTTAATTAAGGAGGATGGGAAGACTGATTGTGGGGCTGATTAATGAAATGAAATTTAGAAGTCAGCTGAGAACATGTGGCAGAGCATGCTGAGATCTCCCGTACCCCGTGCAGGGACCAGAGGCTCCTCTTTGCTTCCTGGCTCATCTTACATATAAGCAGCACCAACAGCTTATCATTCATTGTCTGCAATTCATTTGTAATTGTAGAGCCACTGACCTTTTGTGACCTGATGGCCTTAAACAGACCCGAACATCCCAACTCACCTTGGTGGCACTGCAATCCAGCGCTGCAGCCCTCTTAGCCGAGTGGCTTCCCAAGGTGTCCCATGTGAAAGTACCAGATAGTGATTTCGGTGTCTGTGGGCATAGCCTGTTCCTGATGGGATCCCAGCAGTCCTGGCAGATATGTGGCGCTATTGGCTTTTGCTGTCAAAATACATGGCTGCCCACCATTCCCAATGCAGCCCCTGGAGAAAAAGCTAGAGCTGGGTGGCAGAAGCTGCCCACCCATATTTTGGCAGTGGGGTTTCTCTTCTTCTTACCAGAAATGTTTCTTATTAGACACCTGGGAGCAAACAAGGTCTGAGACAGAGCACTCTTGAGCTCCAGTGCTTTTCAGAGAGCATCAGATGTGAAGACTAAGGTTAGACACTTCAGAGAGTCCTTCGGCAACAGCTGAGAAGCCCCACGTACCTCTACCTTCAGTTTCAGCCCCTGGATTTCAGGTGCCCAGAGGTTTCCCACCTGCTGCCTCCCTTGGTGGATACGGAACTGGAGAGGGAAGGCGAGTCCATCAGAGGAGCCATCACTGATGCTGCCTGGATTTGCGTGTGATGGCTGCGGTGTCCGTGCAGCTTAGTTGATCAGTCCTCCTAAATGTGCTCTGGCTGAATTCCTCCTTCTGCCTCTGGCTCCTTCTGCCCCCTGGTAGGGGCCTGTGAGCCTCCGAGCTCGATCCCCCGCTGTGAAATAACTGTCAGGGAAACCTCACCAGGGCTGGACTCGGATGCTACAAAGTCCCGGAGGCAAACACGTACCTTTAGGGCATTTCGCAGTGCTGTGACAAAATGGTTGTGCCTCTTCTAGCATAGCGCTTCGCTGTCCAGCGCTCTCGGGTGGCCAAGGGGGTGTAACTCACTGGGGACGAATTAACAAGCCCTGGGGTTAAAGAGGGAGAGAAACACAAGTGCAAACTGATTTATATTTCCTTGTGCACGTGTGCCAGGCACAAGGATATAGTAGCTTATCTGCTGGGATAAGCAAAAAATTGAGTGGTGTCAGGAACCTGCTGTACTGAAATTAAATGACTCGTTGGGATGTGCATGGCCAGCCACACTTAGAGTGATTGCTTTGGGGACTGGCTGATGCTTGATGGTCTGTTCCGAAATGCAATCAAGCCTGTGGCAATTAAACGAGATCTGGGACCATCATAACTCAGCATTCAAGATTTTCTTCTTCCTTGGGGTCTGAGCTAGGCACATGATAGGAATACTCATGGTAAGAAAGGGAGAAACAAAGGGAACAATCTTTTAGGCTCTTCTCCTTCCAACCCCCCCGGCGCCAGGAGGCAGCTGAGTCCATCACCCCTGCCCATTTCCCATTGCAGTTCCCAGGATCACAGCCCTGTGTCCTGAAAGCCAAGTGGGAACCAGCCTGGAAGCGTAGTGGTGTGGAAGATCGCAAATGGGGATTTTCTGGTTTCTGGCCGTGCTGTGATGGCCAGTGGTGGCCCGTTTTAGCTAGGGCATGAGGGCCGGGAGGCTACAAACGCAACACAGTGCAGCATCCAGGAGGGTGCAGGAGGGCACAGAAGGGAGCAGGAGGGTTCACGGGGCACAGAGGGGTGGGTGAGCATGCAAGAGGGTGCAGGAGGGTGCAGGAGAGTGTGGGAAGATGTGGGAAGGGAAGCGTGCAGGAGGGTTCATGGGGTGCAGTGAGGAGCAGGAGGGTGCAGCAGGATGTGGGAGAATGCGGGGGGTGCAGGGGGATGCAGGGGGTGCGGGAGCGCGCAGGGGGGAGCAGCGCGGAGTCCGCCCCGAGCAAGCCCGCCCAGAGCCGCGGCGGGAGCGGCTGCGCCGGCGGGGCAGGGCCGGGGAGGGGCGGGGCAGCGCAGGGGCGGGGCCGGGCAGGGCAGGGGCGGGGCCGGGCCGGGCAGGGGCGGGGGCAGGGCCGGGGGCGGGGCGGGGCCGGGCAGGGGCGGGGCCGGGCCGGGCAGGGGCGGGGCGGGGCCGGGCAGGGGCGGGGCGGGGCCGGGCAGGGGCGGGGCGGGGCCGGGCAGGGGCGGGGCGGGGCCGGGCAGGGGCGGGGCGGGGCCGGGCAGGGGCGGGCTGAGCGCGGCCCGCCCAGCGCGGCTCTCCGGCGGCGCCGATGGGGCTGGGGACCTGGCTGCGCTCGCTGGGCGGCTGCTGCGGCTGCTGCGGAGGGGAGGCGGCGCCGCCCGAGAAGGAGCCCTTGCTCAGGTGAGACCCCCGGCCCCTTCCCTAACCCCCGCCCCCCCCCGGTGGGATGAGGCTGAGCCCCCCCCGCCGTGCGCGGGCGGAGGGACGGATGCTCCCAGCGGAGCTGGGCCGGTGCCCTGGTCTGCAGCCAGGCGTGAGCCCGCCCTGCGCCCCCCCGCCGGCACCGGCCCCGCACGGTGGCTGCCCCGGCGCGTCAGGCCGAGCGCTGTGTATCCCGGCAGCTCCCAGCGCCCCGGCAGCGGCCGCGGCTCCCGGGGGACGTGCCCGGGCAGCGGGATGCGGCTATCGGCTCCGTCTGCGGCGGGGCTGCCCCGGGGGGGGCCGGGCCCTTCCCGCCCCCTCGTGGCACCGTGTCCGCCGCGCTGCTGCTGCCGGAGGGGGGGAGGGCTTTTACCGTTAACTTTTAGCGACCGAACCGTGCGCGGCGTCTTTTCGGTGTCCCCCGTGTGCCCTTGCCAGAGGAACCGTTCAGCTTTTGTCTTTCCACAGTGGGATTCCCACAGAGGCCGAGGTGCCGACCGAAAGGGGGGTCCTGCCATCGCTGTGCAGCGGGGTCCCCACCGATGGGCAGCTCTGCGCTGTGCAGAGCTCTGCTCCCGCGGGGATGCTGCAAAGGAGATGACGACGCGCTGCTGGAGCCGGCTTTATGTGAAGGCAGCATGTGTGCTGGTTTCCGGAGAGCAGATTTTTTGCTCCCGCTGTTGGTCACATCCACCTTGCACCCGGAGTTGTGAGGCTGGGGGGTGTGTGTGTGAAAAGATGAAGCCCCGAGTCGTGGAGAAGAGCTGTGAGCTGTGCAAGCACATAAGGAGGTTTTGCATGTTGCAAAACATCTGTGCACGGGGTTTGCGGCACCTCTCCCTCTTTCCCCAGCTGCGGTCCTGGCCACCGCCGAAGCCCACGGTGGGTACCCCAGCCCTGCGATGGGGCAGGGACCCTGCCCTCCCTGTGTCATCAGCAGGACAGAGGCGTTTCAGGAAGGAGCGTGGGATGCTCCCGCTGTGGCCTACATAGGTATTGGGTAATGGCAGAGCCGGCAACAGGGCTTGAAATGTCCTGATTTCGTGCTGTTAAAGCAGTTACCTAAATAATAACCAGATAATCCTGAGCGTGGGGCCTCCAGCCCAGGCAATTGGCATTAACCTAACTAGAGCGGAGCACATGTGCACAGAGGCTCCTGCCTGCCCTGCCGCCTTGCCAGCCGGGGTGGCTGTCCCTCACTGGGCACCTTTCTTTAGTAACATGCTCTCCGCTGACGATCCAATTAATGCTGGCTGTAAGTAGGAAAGCCAGTATAAATGCTGGGCATTTGAAAGGCACCTGCTCTTGCACAAGTATACCAGCATAATTAATCTAACAGCCTAATCTCTGGATTGTCCCTCTTTGGGATGCTTTGGGGGTTGATTTCAAAGCAGGTATCTTGCAAGAGCATGCCTGCTGTATTTTTATCTCAGAGTTGTTTAAAATGAATGACTTGCTCAAGATTTCAGATCTTTTAGCTGAGTTTTAGGTTTTGGGAGCTGCTCTTGCTACAGAAATGATGACTTTATGACTTTTCACCTTATTTTCCCCAAGCGGAGTGGTTGCAGCCTCATAAATCTCACATGTCAAAGAGTGGAGCAGTGAGGAGGAGATACAATGTGTATAATGAGATGCATATATTACCCAAGCATATACAAGGCTGGCTGTAACCTTGATGAGGCCAGTGAGAGCAGCCAGCACTGTGTGTGGAGGTGGGGATGGAGCATGGATGTAGGCACAGTGCTTGTGTAGGGCTTGGAAAAGAAACTCCAGCTAAAGCCAGTGAGCCAGGCTGGTGCAGTGAAGCATCCAGGCTGCCTGGCTGTCTCTTGATGCACAAAGGTGGGATCTGGCTCGGATGGTGTCCTCAGGATGCAAATAAACGGAGAATTTGGGCTCTGAATCCCAAAATGAGTTTAATCTGCACTGAAAGCCCCCTGGAGCAGAAATTTGTTGATGAAGCATTAGCACTTGCTGTTTTCTGGATAAAGCTCAGTGTGTGAAATGGGCTGAGTCCCCTCTGGTCCCATGGAGACTCCTGTGACCTGCAAAGCCGGCTGCCATTCATGTGCTCCTTTTTTTCCTCCCATTTCTTCATTTTAAATGTTGCTTGGAAATCCAGCATGCTCTGGGGGTGCTCACTGTTGGCAGAGCTCTCCACTTCCATGGATTTGCTGACTCCTGGGCACTGCCCCCATCCCTTACAGGCTGCTGGATGGTCCATGCCATGGTTTGGAAAAAGAGCTGCATTGGGAAGTGCCTTGAAGCTGTGAGGGGGTGGCTCATAAAAGCTAAGGTGTGTTAGTGTTGCTGCCAAGTACTGTTTTTAAAAGTCAGCTGTTAAGGGTACGGGTAAGTCACTGAGTGGGAAGAAGCTTGTCAAAGGCAGAATGGGACCAAACTCATGCTGATAGCATGGCTGGCTCCTGAGTGATCCCTTCCAGGCTGGGGATCCTGTCTGCTCCACGTTTGAAAAACAGTTTGAGCGAACCCATGTTGGCTGTGGTGTAGGAACAGCTGAGTTTTGCCATCCACACCCTCCAACTTATGTTTGTTTGCTTGTCTTTAATGAGAGATTATAAGAGATTATCTTTTCCCTTATTACCTGTTGCTCAGGTTTTTGGTTTGTTGAAAGTCTAATTAACATTCCTGCAGGAATGCTGATGTGAATTTTTTTTTTTTCTATTTTATCTATGTGCTGGAGCTCCTTTTAGCATTTTTTTAATGGTTTGGCATCATGGCTAAAGCACCCACAGTGTTATCTGAGGTTTTGCTGGATGGATTCCTTGTGAAAGAGATGGATTTTGGGTACCAAATAGAATAAACAGTGGGTTGTTCTAACAAGAAATGAACAGGGATTGCCACAGGATGCTGATGAGACTACTGTGTAAGGCCAAAAATATTTCTCCCATTTGTGTTGTTCTGCTCAAGTGTCTGGACATCTTGATTAGAAATATTATGGAAATCCTCTGCTAAAGGTTCTCCCGGCAGAATTAAATAACCCTATAAAAAAAAAATGCACATCCCAGTAGCAACGTAAAATGATAAAACACAGAACTGCCAACAGCGCAGAGAAAAGCTCCTTGCCTGGATGGGGACAACCTTACCAGAAGATGATGCTCTGTTTTGCTGACCACTAAGCAAATAAAGCCCGAAATTCACAAGCAGGCTGAGAATGTTTCCACCCCCAAATAACGATGGGACTAAATGTCCTTTCTGTGCTTTGGCACACGTCCTTGTGCAGCTCTGTGCATCATTGTACCTCTCGGGTAGGAGCTGCTGGGGTGGAGGCTATCTGTGGGGATTGCCTGCTTGATTCAGTAGGGTTTGGACTGCTGGGCAGAAAGTAGAGCTGCAGGGTCACACAGGAACATGGTCCTGGATATGGGACCTCTGGAGAGCATCCAGTCCAACCCCTGCTCATGTAGGGTCAGCTGGAGCAGGTTGCCCAGGATCATCTCCAGTTGGATTTTGATTGTCTGCAAGGATGGAGACTCCACAACCTCTCTGGGCAACCTGCACCCGTGTTCACCCACCCTTCTTATGATTAAGCAGAATTACCGCTGTTCTAATGTGTGTCCTACTATGAGGCACCACTGACAAGGGTCTGGCTCCATTTCCTTTGCTCCCTCCCATCAGGTCCTTATAGACATGGATGAGATCTCCCCCAAGCCACCTCCTCCCTGGGATAAAGAGCCCCAGCTCCCCCAGAAGACGTGGTACATCTTTTGACCAAAATGAAACTATGCCCAATGCCACTGCCTTTGGGGAGAAGATGGGTAGAAGCTGTTTCTTTGGCCAAGAGGCAAGGGAGAGGTGTTGTATGCGGCCATCCCCTTGCCCGCTGCTCAAGGCATGTCTCTCTGCGCACAAAGTCTCTGTGGGACAGGCCGTGCCGCTGAGATCTTGGCACAGCTACAGGGTTAGCTGGGCAGAGGGAAAATACCCTCCAGAGCCACTGGGATTTTTGAGTCTTAGTTAATTAGAACTGTTCCCACGTTAAGCTTGGAGAGGCTGGGGGCTTGTGCAGTGTTTGGGGTGGGAAGGCGTGGTGGGGAGCAGAGCAGGGGGCTGCGGGAGCAATGGGGAGATGTCACCTTTCATCCTCGCAGGTGGATGTTCACAGTTCCTCCATCCTAGCTGCTCAAATAATAACTGGTGTCTTTAGCAAATTTGTGTGTCTGGCATCTTGCATGGCAGCACTGCCTGGTTTGAACCGTGGCTTGTGTGGTCAGGATGGTTGCTAAGGTAAAAAACCTCTGTCTGTCTTCCCCTTCCCCACTTCTCTGCCCTCCCTCTCCCAGGCAGGATACTGGGCTGCGAGAGGGGATGCCACAGCAATGGGCACTTTACCCTGTGCAGGTAACAGGAGGCAGCGTAATGCTGCGGTAGCTGATGCTGCCTCGCCTCTCCCCCTCTCTGCAGTAACAACAATCCCTACACCTCCTTCGGAGCCACGCTGGCACGGGATGAGGAGCAGAATCTGTGGAGCACCCCACATGACGTGACCCACACAGAAGCGGATGACGACCGGGTGCTGTACAACATGATTGTGGTCAGGAACCAGCTGGACAAGGACTCGGAGGTGAGGCGGTGCCGTTCCTCACTCTCAGTCTCACCGCAGAATGAGGCTTGGTGCTTTCATTGGATGCTTTGGCAGTGCTTTTGTTTAAGCACCCATTAAGCTGACAAGACCCCAAAGTCCCCAACGTGGCTCATGTAGGCATCAGGTCCTCCCATCCGCTCCATCACCCTCCAGATTTTATCCTATATCTGGTGTGGATGCATCTGTAGCTATCTTATCCCTGGGAGCTCGGGGTGTCTCTGGCAGATGAGCCAGGAGAGCCCCCCCTACGCTGGGATGCATGATGCCCTCCCTGCAAGCACCTACCACCATCACCTGCAAGTGTATACTGGTAGCACTGTGATCCCCAGCTCAATTTCCTAGCTGCACAGGCTGCTTTTCTTGTCTGATATTCCCCTGGTCTGGCCTTTCCATGACCAGAGTAGCGTTAGCCCTGCCTGCAGTGACATTTGCCTGGCAATGGCAGCGCCTGGAGCTGAGCTGCCGCTCCAGTGACACGTCAAGTTAAATACTTCTCTAATGGTTTGTGCGGCAATTATTGAGAACCGGAGAACTGGCACAGCTCTTAGCGTTGAAGGGAAAAATCATCACTGTTACATAAAGGCTGTTTTGCAGCCCTGATTTCCTTTGCTAAAGCACTTTGGTGCAAAGGAGATTTCAGTGGCCTGATTAGGAGCAGGCTGTAGCAAACAGTGACACATTTTCCCCTCTCTGATTGCTTTTAAGACTTTGAAATGTTTGCAAGAAAGCCTGGAGGCTTCGTGTTTAATTTCAATGTGATCCCACTTCATCCAAGCGACTGCAAGACTAACTCTGTAACTTTTTCTCCTGTGATGGTCCCATTAAACCAGAAGCTAGCTCAGGTTTCACAAGAAGCCTTAAACTCGAGGTACAGCCGAGAGCAAAATGACAATTTTTAAAACTTAAAATGAGATAATGCAATCCTTGTATACAGTTGGCCAGAATCCCTATGTAATGTTTGGGTTTGGCTCTTTTTGGTGGGGATTGAATTAACCCCACCATGGTGTTTACAATAGATGGTTTTGTAACAACATTTTCATGGCTGCACGTAACCTTTACAGCTGTAACTGAAGCTATACCTTGCGGTTGCTTTAGAGAAGACAGGAAGCTTCATCCAGCCCAAACTGGCTGAAGGAAACAAGGACAACTCTGTTTAGGGGGCTGTGCCAGTTCTGGGTTGTTGGGGAGCTGGGTGCACTTCAGGGCAGCCCTGAGGCTCCCAGTTTCAGCCCACACCCATTCGAGTGGCCTTTTAGCTTGATTTAGGGCTCACGAGGAGGCAGGCCTCCTAAAAGCTATTATTATTTATAAAGCGATGTCATAAGCGGATGGGCTGCTAAAAAGACGGCTCCCTCGGCAAAGGAGAGTTGTGTGTCAGCCGTGCTCAGGTTGCAGAGAACATCAGTTACAGGTGAGCAGGAGAGCACTCCTGTGCTTGCCTCTCCTAAACCCAGTGCTTTCTCCCTGCTTCCAGTGTATCCGTACAGTTTTCAGCAGGTCTGAGCAGTCGCCGTGCCTGCCAGTGAAAAATGATAGTGCAGACAGAAAAATAGAGAGAGGAGCATAGGCCTTCCTCACCACAACAAATGTAAGATAACGTACCCTGTTGTTTTATGCAGTACAGTTAATAAAAAAGCCTGAGGAGTACAACATCAGGCCAACTTTGAAGAAAGCCAGCACATGATATGCTTGATTTGAATTATGGCACAGTGCCCCTTGCAGTTGGTGATTGCCAGCCTCTCTGCTGTCTCTCTTTTACAGCCAGGGAAACTGAGGCATGACATATAAGCCCAGCAAACTCTTGCATTTTCCAGCTGCAGCTTGTTCTGGGTGGCAGGACAGGGAGGGACTTGGCCGGCAAAGCCAACATTCCTCCATTCAGCCCCAGATGCCAAAATCTCTCCTTACTCCAACAAGCATTTTAAAACTAGGCCAGATTGCGTTGCCCTCCCCTCCTAATGAGACTTTAGCCCTGAGAGAGAGGAAGTCTAATTTAAAAACAGTGCTGGGCTGCAAAAAGCATATTCTGCTTTGGGAGCTGCTCTGCTCCCAAAGTCCCTGGGGAGAGCATGTGGATGATGCAGGACAGGGGACAGAGGAATGGTTTCTTGCTTGTGCAGTGCACAAGTGTTACGAAACCATAGGTCCTTTATTTATCTTGGTTAAAATCTCTTGGTTAAAAAAGACAGATTTTAATCTTGGTTAAAATCAGGTGAACTACTCCCTGTATTTCTGCTCCTTCATTTAACAAAGAAATTTCAGCGTGCTGTGCACTTACTTTTGCCATTCCCCACCTTGATCTTAACGATTTCCTAGCACAGGACTTTGGAAGGATCCCAAAAAGCAGTTCACTCTACATCATGTGTGTTTTATCTGTATGGCACCACCTCAGCCTCAAACCAGTTCTGCATTTTTCTTGGTGTGGCTAACCCACTTCTGCTTTCCTGGGTATTTTCTTTTTTTTTTTTTTTTTTAAACTGTTGTTCACATAGTGACAAGGTGCTGTGAGCTGGGACAGGAGAAGTGGTGGACCAGGATGCAGTGGTGACATGGCAACAGTGCTGGAGGTCAGCAGGTATGGTCCAGGATGGCTCCCTCCTGGCCTGGGCACCTCTGCATCCTGGATTGCCGTAAATAAGTAAACCAAACTGTGTATGCAAAGGGCCAGGTGCTCCAATGCTGAGAGCACCCTGTAGCTCGGTCAGTTTTCTGCATGTTAGGTCATTTGTGGTGGAGCTGCCAGCAACACACAGCATTGGTGTCCTCCCTCGGGGTCAGTTCCATGCCCCCACCATGGGGCTGGACCCACACCCCCCCCCCCCATGCAGAGCCATTTCTTCTCCCTGCCCCCTTCCAACAGCCCGGCTCTGGGAAATCTGGCAGCTCTGGCCCAAACTCGGTATGACCTTAGCTTGTGCAAGGATGGCAAGGCTGTTCTGCCCTGCCTCTGGCTGAACCACAGCAGGAAGCTCTTCAAAGCAAACGATGTGATGTCCTGGCTGTGCCTGTTCCGTGCGCATTTGCTCATCCTGCTCGGTGCTGCGTGCTGGGAGCGATGGCTCATGGGGCCATTGGCCTTGGTGGAGCCTGCTGGAGCACACCACGGTTGCCAAACCCACCGTGCAGTAGGTAGATGAGGCAAGGTTCGCTGGAGCCTCCTAAAATCCTAAGGACTGAGCAACTTCCAGCTTTGCATTTCTCCCTGCTTGAGGCTGATGAGCGCGATGTGCTTGGCTGCACTTTTGGAAGCGAAGTGTGGGCAAGGGAGGGTGTGCGCAGAGAAAACCAGAAAAGCTGTAGCTGAAGGGCTGGCTTAAGGGGGCTGGTAAAGCTGGTGCAGCCTTTGGAGATCAAAGCTGTCATCAAAGCTTTTGAAGGCTGGGGTCAACATTTCAAATATGGAAAATACGGTTTTTTCCTGCTCTTGTTCTGCAGGATTGTTGAGCCCATTGTGATGTAAAGTAAAACCCCAAACCTGGAGGTGAAATGAGAACCTCTAGGAAAACAGGCTGTTATTTAAGATGCTGCGTAGGTACAGGCCAAGTCACTGTTCCTGCATGTACCCTGCTAGTGCCGAGGGAAATATTTTATGAGGAACGGGGACTACGGTGGCTCCAGCAAGCCTCCAACGTTAACAGCAAGAGCTGCACTGGGCTTATTGCTGGGCTTGTGTGCATGACATGGCAGATAGCCCTCACCTTGAGGTCCACTTTGTGGTGGCCCTGATGCCTTGGTGCTCTCTGATGGAATGCATGGAGTTACCCAGCCGTGGGCAGGGAGCCTGAGCTGTTGCACCAGTACTGCCTTCAGGGAAGGAGCCAGGCTTACGGCAGTTGCACCACCCGTCTGTGAGCAGAAACGAAAGGTGGATTTTTGCATTACGACCAGGGAAAAACACTGTTCTTATGGCTTGCTGTAAATGCAGTGTTTCTTTCTTCTTTTGGCTTACTCCCTTGGGGAACATGGGATCATAAACCCCACTAGTAAAGGCAATTCCTTAGCTTGCATCTCTGCTAGAGTCCTGGCTAGCAGAGTTACGCTGGCATGATTCTCCTGGCAAGCCCATTAACAAGCTGACTATTTTTCTGCTTCCTCCTGCTTTCCTGCAGGGTTATTCTTTTTTAAACAAGTTACAGAGAAGATCAGTATTGCAACATGCTCTTTCAGGGGCACAGGGAAGTGATGGGATTTGTCCAGGGTTGGAGATGCCAGTCGGGGAGTGCAGAACTGACCCTCTTAATGCCTGCACGCCTCTAAAAACTGAATACAGTTTAAGCTTATTCTAAGCTGAGATGTTGGTTGATGGTCCAATGTATGAGCATGGATCTAGGGTTTGTATTTGCTCAACTACTCTCAGTTGGGCCAGTTGCAAAGCCAGAGTAGGAACATCCCTGGCAGTGGCGTGGTACCTGCCTGGACTGGTATTTTGTAGTCTTTCTCTGATAACTCTGTTTTGACCTCATTTCCAAAATAACTCTTGAACAGAACAGTGACACCAATTGCTTTCAAGGAAATAAAGGGAACAGCTTTGGTAGACGATTGATTTGGCAACATGAAGAAATCTCCCTATTTAAATAGGAAATTTTCATATGATCAGGGATGAAAAGTTGGACAGTGCTTGCCTGTTCTCTTGGCACATTTTTTCCAGAGCTCTGAGTTATGTACCAACCTGGCTTATATTTAATGCCCAGTATTTCCTCGCTTCCATTTGGCATTTGCAGATTTAGTGTATCACACTAGAGAAGGGAAGTTTTCCAGGTAAATATTTGAACAGCTGAGTGCTCAGAGAAGAGAGGCAGCAGGGTTTCCCTGCTGCTCCAGGATATCCTTGACTCATGCGCGAAGGGTTTTCTTGAGCTCTCACTATGCTGTGCCCTGCTATGTAGGTTTAAAAGGGCAAAACTAGTTGCAAAAAACAGGACCAGGAACTGCAACCTACTTTGGTTTCCTGTGATTAATTCAGATTTTGGCAAAAGGGTATTTTTCTTAAAGGACTGAATCTGAATGCATCATTGGGCTGTCCCAGACCCATAGAAACACTGAGCGGTTTGGTAAGTACCAGTCTCCTGCTGTACTTTCCCAGTATTGTGTGTGAGAAGCCTCCTCATGACTCTAGAAGTTACATCTAACTTTGCAAGAGGCAGGACAGGCAATAGAGGCGCACAGAAGACACAAAATGTAGCTAAGTTTTGGGAGAGAGCCGCTTGTCCCATGCCTGTATACAAGCTCAGACCAGCGCACTGGAAGGGGCTTCGAGGAGAAGCCAGCCCAGGATGTGGCACAGAGGGGAGCCAGCTCCAGCTTTGCTCTGTCTGGGATTGCCCAAGGACCGGCATGCCCTGCCTGCATCTTGCCAGTGCCCTGGTATGCTGCAGCGGTCCCTGTCACAGCCACAGCGAGGGCTGAGGGGAGCAGGGTTTGGTGCGGACCCCAGCTGCTTGCCCTGGGGCTGCCCAGCACTGGTGCTGAGCAGCCCTGGCCTCGTGATGCTGCCTGGCCCCAGCTAAACGCTCCCTCCACAGGTCACATCTTGGTGACTCACGGGATGTGCGTGGGGGAGCACCCTCCCCAAAGTCTCTGATGTTGCCCATTCCTATGCAAGGGCAGAACAAGCTTTGCTCTTCCTCTGCAGTGTAGTTAGAAGTGCTTTTTAGAATCATTTTGGGGATGGAAAGATCCTCTTAACTTTACTTCCTCATTAAAACAACACAACACAGAGGACAGCTGTGTGCCCACGGCATTTTGTATATCTATGCTATAAGGAATTGCCTGGGAAAATTCATTGGTTTCTGAGGCTGATGGAGGACAGAGCATGAGTTCCTTTGAGAGCTCAGCCTGTAGCTGCCCAACCTCATCCTGATAACCTGCTGTCTCTAGCTGCTTTTCAATGACTGGTACCATGTGCAGCATTCTCCTCCCAGCTTTCTCTACAAAAATATAAATGCATCCAGCTCAGGCAAAAGAAATCCCACTGAAACAAGAGGTCCCCCCTAAGCACCACCATTAATCATAACTCTCTGTACCAAAGCTGCTCCTTTGCACACTCCCCAAATTCTTCATTGACAGGACACTGTTAGAGGTCCCCTGGGACTAAATATGCACCGTATTCACTTCCAGGATGTGATTCAGTAACTACAATGTGCAAGAAAGCCATAACCTAGATTCCCTTAAAACAAAAATAGACAAGGGAAAACACGCTGCTGTTAATCCAGAGAAAATCAGGAGCAGCTTCCCTGCACGCTAAGCACGGCTCGCCCTTCAGCTTCTCGAGGAGTCTGGCTCGCTACCACGGTGGGTAAATCCCCACAGCCCTGAAAGCTGCTGCCAGGTGCCAGCAAGTCATGTTTTGGGGAGGGGAACATCTTTCCCACCCCCCTGGCTTGCTAATACAGCGGTGTGAGGCACGCCTGGAATCACAGCAGCCATCTCGATCAATCCTCTGCATTAAAGCACTTGTTTATCTTTGTGGGAGGGCAAACACATACAGCTTATTTCCCCACCAGCATGCCCAGACTGGTTTTCTCTCCTCTCTGCTTGTACCGTGGGGTCACGAGCAGGCTGAGATGTTTCTGGGGATCCCTGCCAGCAGGGACCAAGGCATTGTGCAGCCTTTTAGTCTCTTTTTATAAACTTTCAAGTTTGCAATATACTTCCCACAAAGCTTTAATACAATAAACCCCCTCTTTTCTTTTTCACTGAGAGGAGCTCAGTTTCTAGTTATGAGCCAGAGTCACAAGAGAGGAGAGCCTTGCCCCTGCCTGCTTGCTCTCGTGAAGGGCTGAAGAGGCATTTTGATGTCTTGCAGTAGTAGCCAGGTGCCCTCCTGTGCAAAAAGTAAAGCTGTTTTCAAGGACTACTGCTGCCGAGAGAGAAACGCGCCTCTGATCAGCAAAGCTAGCTCATTGTGAGCACCAACACAAAG
The DNA here is from genome assembly GCF_023634155.1 of Falco peregrinus. Classification (NCBI taxonomy): domain Eukaryota; kingdom Metazoa; phylum Chordata; class Aves; order Falconiformes; family Falconidae; genus Falco; species Falco peregrinus. The sequence goes on from NC_073728.1 coordinate 9,412,906, forward strand.
CTAAAAATGAAGGGGATTTTGCTCTCTGGGAGGACAAGCGGTGCAGAGCCACGTTTCCCCTGCTCTCCTGACCTGAATTCACCAGTGTCTTAACCCTGACGGCTGCTTCTTCCAAAGTGTAATCTCCAAGGGCTTCCTGCAGCTATCGCTGAACAGCAAGGAAACAGGCTCGTCATTTAATTCTCTGCAGCCGTGATGTGTCAGCCAGGTTCAGGAAAAAACACTAAGAAATCTCCAAGTCTTTTATCAAATCAAGTCAACCCCTCAAGGCACCAGGTATCAGAAAAACAGTGGGATTTCTAACACACAGCCAACCTTCATGGGTATTTTTAACCCCTTTGAACACAGCATATCATGTAGGAAAATCCCAGGGAGATGGCACAGATTAACACCTGTTTATTCTGCAAGAGTCCATCCATGTAATCTGTTGCTGAGAAATGAGATTAATTAAGGTTGTTAGTGCAGGGAAATTATCTGAGTGATGTTATGACCTGCTGTGTGGATGTTTATGTAAACGCATCCTTTGCAGTGAGTGCATTGGTTAAACTCAACTAGGAAAAGTACTCCTGGTTTTCTTGCAGAATACATGCATTTCCACAGGAATGTGTACTTGTACAGATGTGTTTAATAAATAACCTCAAAACCGTCCGTTTTAGACAGTGCCCTATTATGCAGATACACAGCTTGAGGTCAAGTGCAAGGATTTAAGCTGTTAAGTGAGGCCTTAACTGCAGCAACTGGCAGCCACTAATAGTTATGTCAAATGACTCCAGCTCAGCCCTCAACCATCCACGTGCATTCCTCTTCTCTGCTATTTAAAAAAGGGTACCCCAGCCTGTAAAAAAAGCTTGTTTTTCTTGTTTTCCAGTACTTTTGAAAACCTGCCTGCTCCAGTTAAATGCCAGACAGAGGGCTGGGCTGTTTGGAGAAGCCACTCTGTTGTGACCATACTGAGAGCAGTAACTTTTTTTCAAAGTTTTAGTTTCCCATGGGCTATCATCAGCTGTAAGAAAATGTGCCATGCCAGTTTAACCGCAAGGATATGAAAATAAGGTGTAGTAATAGTTTATGGAAGGTAACTATGAGTATGTGGTTGTGGTTTCTCAAACTATAAAGACCAAATAATGTGTTTTCACAGCCTCAGGTTTTGATGCTAGGTGGGGTGTCAGGCTTTCCCAAGGAGACTGAAGTCTCTCAGATGAGCTACATTTGGAAGTTCATGTTGTTCTCCAGCCTAGGACAGTGTTGTAATTTCCAGCACAGAACTGGAATTATATTCTCCCTGTTTGACTGAGGAGACCACTCCGGCCATCAGCAATGCCTAAGCTAAGTTCTGTTTTGTACATGAAGAGAATTCTGTACTGGATGTCAAGCTAAAATACTTGATGCTGGTCCATGTAATTTCTTCCAGGGGCAACAGCAGCCTGGCCATCAACCTTCATACTGACCCCTCAGTGCCAACATCAACAGTTCAGCTCTGACTCTGTTTCTAAAAGCTGAAACTCCTAGAAAAGCAGCTGAGACCTCCCCACATGTGAATGACTGTGCCTTATCCCCTTATCTCTTTGCTTTGCAGGAATGGCAAAAGCTCAACTACGATATTTATACCTTACGGCAGACCCGAAAAGAAGTGAGAAGCAGGTGGAAGCACATTTTGGAGGATTTAGGTGAGCTAGAGGACAAAAGGATGTCATTTCTGGGGTACTAGATGGGAGGTCCCATGAAGGTTGAGGGTGGGAATGGCCCTACAAAATCAGACTAATAGAGGAGAAAGGGAGAAAAATAAAACAAGGCTGCTGAGCAATGAGCTGGGAGCCTGTGGAGGGCTTCCCAGAGCTCAGGCGCAGCTAGGAGGAGACAGGGCCATTGTGTCTGAAGCATGTCAAAAAGCCCACAAACCATGATCAGTGGGAGAGCTTTTCAAGCCCGTAATAGCATGCACAATTAGCCAGTTCAAGCCTCCTTGTGGAAATGTAGCAGGGATACCTGGGAGTTCACCCTGGATTTTATTAAACAATATAAGCAGGGAGAAATGAATATCCCTTTCAGATTTGAGCACAGATACATCTATCCTTCTTCCTTAGCCCATGTCAGCTGATCAGAGCTAAACCACACGCTTTGTTTGCTCCTAAGTGAATTCGAAATACCCTTTCACCAAACAAGATTGCTCAACAGTGGCTCTCCTACTCCTGCGATTTCCTAGCCTGCAAACAGGGAGCTGCACCCACCGGTCCTGTGTGCTCAGCTGCTGCTCCTCTGGAGAAGGCAGTGGTGGGTGTGACCTGGTTTTCCCAATTGCATTGCACACAGCATGTGACACTCGGGCCAAGGAGATGTCCTGTCCTGGCACGTCAGCTCAGTGACTTGCGTCATGCTGTGAAGGTGGTTGGTAGCTAATGAGAGGAGGCTGTGTGAGTTGGGTGCACTTGTTGGGCTGTTCGAGGGTATTATCACTGGGAGAAAAAGAGATGGGTATCTCAGCCGCTCCTGCCCTACCTGCTGTTCTGGCATCTGGATGGGAGGAATATTATAAACTCATGACAAGGTATCAGCATTCATCTTCACCCAGGTGCTCGCACAGCCTGTACAGACCAAACATGGGAGGGATCACTTGACATCCTTACGTCTGTGATTTTTTGACATGCTTTGGCATGTTGACAAAGGCTCTCCCACATCTTGCTCATGTCCGCAATGGCTCTGGAGCCATTTTGCAAAGGGTGGGGAAGCTCTAAACCAGGGATCATTTGGCCTTAGCAAAGCTAGACATGCAACCAGATGTGAAACCCGCTATCTTCTGTTACCTAGACCTGTGCTTTAATAAGACCACCACTCTTTCCCCATAACTGTTTCAAGTACGACGCATGACCACCAGTTCCCTGGAGCCAAACAAAGAGTTAGTGGTAGCCATTACATTTAAAGATCCCTGCATTCATTCTCCTCGCCCTTTCCTTCCCTAAATACCCTTCCTATCAGAGGTGCTGACTGCTACAGGAACAATTACGCATGCCTTAATTACTGCTGCAGGTTTTTCATCACTGTTACCTCCCAACAACAGGCATAGTCTCTGCGGTGCTCAGGTAGCCCCACCAGCCCTAAAAGCTCAGGCAGCATCAGGAACATGCCAGAGCTGAATCAACACCCCGGGTGTGGATGTTCGTAAGTCTTCTCTGGAAAACTAGCAACAAAGTTGCTCTGAATGTTTTTGTGATTTTTTTTCCCCCCCAGCAAGCTTATACCTGCCCCAAGTGCAGACACAGAGCCTGCGTGGGGGAAACACTGGTTCGTTTTAGCAAGTAGGGAATGCAACAGGCTGAGGTGGGGGGAGGAATAAGGAAACTTGCAAAAGCCTGGAGGGCTCAGGGATTACCCTGCTCACACGTATGACTTGTTTCTGTAACATCTCTTTCCCAGGTTTCCAGAAGGAAGCAGACTCCCTCTTGTCAGTGACCAAACTCAGCATCATCAGTGACTCTCAGAACATGGGCAAAGCCAGGGACATCTTGTTAAAGCTCTCTGAAGAGACAAACATCTTCCCGACCAGCTGGGAGCTTTCTGAGCGCTACCTCTTTGTGGTGGTGAGTAGCTCCGAGCTCCGAGCATGCTTTCCTCCCCGCTGCCCCTGTCTCTACAAGTGAGCTCAAATGAGGGAAGCAGGTAGGTGGACTGGGGATGCTCAGATACATCATAACATCTGGGGTGTCCCTGTCAGACGTTGCACTTGTATCTTGGCTGTTCAGCTTCCTTGGAAATGTCAGTGCTGTAGCACCATAAGTTTGCCCCCTGGCCCCACCAAGGTCCTTTAACCCTGTGCAACTAGGTGCTCTTGCAGCGTGTTAACAAAGTGGAAGGAGATTACACCTAACACCCTGCGTAACCAGGGAGGTCCCCAAAGAATTCTGCAGTGGCCATAAAACCCTGTTGCTTTGGCAGGATCGTCTCATAGCTCTGGATGCTGCAGATGAGTTCTTCAAGATGGCCAGCGTGATGTATCCAAAGAGACCCAGCGGGGAAAGAGTGGATGATAGTCAGAAGGCTCTGCAGTGCATCTCTGTCATGACACCCTGAAAATGTGCCTCGCTGGTGCGAGATGGACAGCAGGTTACTTACCCTCCAGGACCAGGCTCCTCTACCAAGGGGTTAGCACAAGTAGTGGTGCTCCTTGTTTTCCTGCAGAGAAGCAAATGGGCTGGCCAGAGCAGAGCAAGGAGGTCAGCAAGCTGTGCCCCACCAGGAGGGCATGGAAAGGCAGATGCTGGCCCCAAGGTCCTCCCTAGCAGAAGGAAGCAAGAACTGCCGTAGTGTAGCCCCAGACAGAGACCGCTAGCCGAGTAGTGTGTGATAGGTCCGGGGGGAATCTGCCACGCAAGGCATTGCTACCACTAGCTGCAAAAGTCGAGATGCCTCTATTTACAAGCGCTGCAAGATCCGCGTTTCCGCCTACCGCTGGTACCTGCCACTGTCCCTACCCTCGACCCTGCTACCTCAGTCATCTACAATTCTGTGACGTTTCTCTGTACACTGGTCCTCTTCCTCATCCCCAGCCCATGGCAGCCCCGCCAGGCAGGTCCCAGGGGATTTGGCAAAGAGACAGGAGCAGCACGTAGCCAGGAGATGAGTTAATGCCCGGTGGCAAAGCCTTGGAGCTGTGTCACAGTTGGGTGTTCTATCCCCAGCCATTAGTGTCAGGAGGCATTTGTGTCAGGGGATGCTCAGCCTGACTTCTTAAAAGAAGGTAGATTTTAGGAAGGTGCCAAGGTCAGAGTTGCTGAGAATTTGGCTACTATAATATCCTCAGACTGGTTGCCCAGCATCTTAATTTCTGAAAGTTTTGGTCTTAATTGCATAAAAAATTTCCCACTATAAAGCTGCACGTACTGTCAATATATACCATCCCTACTGTTAATGAGGATTTTTAATTAATATCCTTTATATCTTGAGTTTTTGTCTGATGATGAGCAATAATTTTAAAACACTGGATTTAATAATGTAAAAACAAGTGGAAGTTCTTAACTGATTAACACATACGCTGCTAATTGGCCAGTTGAAAATGCTGGCTACAAAGGACCTCCCAAAATAGCAAAACACACCTTTTGTTTGTTTATATCTACAGTGTTTGAAATATATATATTTATGAATTGTTTCTGTTTGTCAGACTTCCTGGGAAGCATTTTTGTCAACTCAGGACATCAGTGAAAACTGATTTTAATAAACAAAACACATTACAAAACTAACGGGTTTTACTCTGTCTGTATTCCTCTTCAGGCAATAACATTTCTCTTGACTGCTGACAGCAAAAGGTTTGGGGTGTTTGTAGAGCACATGCCTCTGTGACCTCTTCTCCACACACTTACAATTGCCTGTTGACTTGCAAGAGTAGGGTCTTTGCCAGCCTGAGACAAAAGTCTTCGTAGGAGATGATGGGGACTGAATTAAATTTCAGTGGGATTTGGAGTTAGTAGCCCAGTTCCTATGGGGTTTTTTTGTGGGTTTTTTTTTTTTTCTTCTTTTAGCAGAAGTTAAGCTGCACTTTGGAAAACCTGCCATGTTTTTGTAAAAAATAAACTTCAGTACACGACAGCTGCAGGATCTGATTTGAACAAACTGCTGCAGAACAGAGAGATGCGGTGGTCCAAGGAACACCACGCCAAAGTACATGACACCACCCAAAAGTCAGCCCTTGGGATGCTCTCACTTTATAGTACTACCTGTTATAGAACCACCTGATGCGTTTCAAAACCTCGTGGGGGAGAAGAAGATACACCTTGTTAGCTATGGTGCTGCTTGTTTTGGTGACGGAGATTGGTGTTAAGCAGCACCTTTGCAGAACCACCCCTTGCTGTCACTGTAGCTGTGAACCTGGTTCTGACGTCAACAAAATGCATTTATGTTATAACTTAATAGGACATAAACTGTCTAAAAGGGATGACAATTAGGATCTGTGAATGAGTTCAGCTACCAAAGCAAGGCCCTGTGCGAGGGAAGTGCTGAGTTTCTGAGCCCAGCCACAGGGAGGAGCAGGAATGGGCGGTAGCATCGGATCAGAGCGGTGCCACTCACTTCTCTGTAGCACGGAGGGGTAACCAGGCTCAGGAACTTGTGCATCAGGTTATGTACCAGTCACAACATAAGCAGAAAAAAGGTCTGTCACTCCCAGCACTCAGATAAACTGGCTGTGAGGTAGCCTGCAAAGTAGTCTTTTGTTAAGTATAAGGGTGTAGAACTTCTGAACATCTGTAACTTGAAAAATGACAGAAACCAGCAGAAATTGTTTCCATAGAGGTCCAAGCTCAAGTTTGTCATTCTGTTCATGTCAGTAGGAATCGCTCCATCTTTTAATCACTTCGGGTAGAAGACTGATATTCAGTTAGCAAAATGCAAAGAGTAATTTGCCTTTCCTCATTTACACAGAAATTACCAGGGAGATGTACATCTCCAACTTCTGTTTTACTCAGATTTGGGCTTCCTGTCCTGCCAGGAGAAGGAAACGCAGCTTAGTGTCTCTGAGCAAGCTTTTGGCTCCGTCTCGGGGACCAGCAGTAAAGGACCCTCCACCTGGAACTCAGTGACAGCACACAATCACCGTAAGGTTCAGATACTGCCCGGTTGCCCATTGATACTGGCCTGCCAGGGGTGTTTCAAAGATGTATTTGGGCTCCAACAGCGGAAAAATTACCCACATCTCTACAGCAGATATGGTGGGACTACCCATTTTAATGGCGAGAACAAAGGTGGGGAAAGAGACACAAACACACACAGAGAATCATTTAGTCTTGAAAAGATCTTTAAGATCATCAAGTCCAACTGTTAGCCCAGCACTGCCAAGTTCACCACTAAACCCTGTCCCTAAACACCGCATCTACACGTCTTTTAAATACCTCCAGGGATGGGTGGTCTCTCAGCCACTTCCCTGGGCAGCCTGTTCCAATGCTTGACATCTGTTTTGGTGAAGAAACGTTTCTAATACCCAATCTAAACCTCCCCTGGTGCAACTTGAGTCTATCTCCTCTTATCCTATCACTTGTTCCTTGGGAGAAGAGACAGACCCGCACCTGCCTACAACCTCTTTTCAGGTAGCTGTAGAGAGCAGTAAGGTCCCCCCCTGAGCCTCCAAGCTAAACAGCCCCAGTTCCTTCAGCTGCTTCTCACAGGGCTCATGCTCTAGACCCTTCACCACCTTGAAACATTCATATCACAATGTTTAGGAGACTTTCTCCTTCACTGGGTTGCTAGGCTCTCCCAGTGAAACTCGTTCCAGACTTTGGGCGAGTTAGAATCACTGGCGCTGCTCCTGGGCAGCACTTGCATTTTGGGTCTCAGGTTGAGAACATGAGAGCAAACGGAGGAGATGTTGAAGCAGTAAAATCAAGTCAGACACATGCAGTTGAGCATCACACCCTGGAGCTGTTGCACCACAGAGTGTCGTAGGCTTCCGGGTGGACAGGCTGCCTCACCAAATGGACCAGGGCACCTGATTTGGCAGCAAATTCCTCTCCACTGAGAAAGATGGAATAAAGATTTCATAAGACATATAAATCTCTAACAGCATCCAAGCCAGAGGCTCCCCGGTGATGCTGCTGCATCACTGCCATGGTCCTGAGTGGGAGGAATTAATCCCCCAACTAGAGCAATTACCTTCTTCACTAGAAGCAAGTTTGGGTTTCTCTCACTTGGTGCAGCATCCAGACCTCTGGCTGCCATTCAGATGGGCTTGAGTCTCCCGTGTGACCTGTACCACACCCGGACTCTTGTACAGATATCTTTGATGTCCTGCGTGTGTCAGGTCCCACCAGATACCTGCGTGTGAGGAGCCAGATCCTGCGCAGAGCCAGCACAGCCTGCCAGCACCACCCGGGAAGCGGTGGCTGTAGGACAGCCCCGCGGACACCAGATGCCACTGTTCCCTCAGCCAAGCTGCAGCACGCAGAGGGACAGCATGCTTACAATGCAGGGGAGATTTTTCCAACCTTTTCTCGCACGCATAAAGTCTCTCAAGCCTGCGAGAACTACCTTCTGTTAAAGGTTGGGTTTAGATGTCTCATAATGGCTCTGGAGCTTTCCGGGAGGCAGGGGCAGCCCCATCTCTCTTTCAAAGGTTCACAGGGCTGGGGCCAGAGCCTCTGCCCCTGCTTGGCCGTACCACTTGGCATGGGTCTGGCTGCTGCAGGAATTAGCATGTTCGCTAAGAACATTTATTTTTCTAAATAGAGGGTGATTTTGGCACCCCTTCCTTTGCCAACAAAGGAAAAATAGCAAGAATTCTTTAAACCCAGCAATATGAGAAGGTTTAAAGTAGATCTGGGTTCACTTGGCTTTCAGATACTTTTCCTTTTTTCTCAACTTGACTTCATATTTAATACTGCAACTGGAAAGAAACAAGGGAAAAAAAAGGAAGATATTTTTCTTCCATCCATAAGCTAGTATAGGTACGCGCCACTTGGGTTTCCTTTTCCTAAGCTACAGAAGAAGTGCACACAACTAGCACAGCTGGTGTGATAACCTGAAACAGAAAACCACTGGGTATGAGTAAGGGTAGCTTCTCTGAAGTGAGAAATCCTAATTTATATGAACTGATGGTCTAAGCTTTGTCTTCCACCGGCACCCATTTGGTTATTTCAGACATTGCCTGCATCAGTTAGGCTGTTGAGTAAACCTGGAAAAGCATTTCTGCCTAATGGTTGGTCAGTATGTCGGCTTAACAGTGGCCAAGCAGAGTAGTTTAGGTTTTTGGGTCATAGGGAGCAACACTGTGGAGTTCCCTTCCTCTAAATTAAAGCTAGGAGTTAGGTATAATGCAATCACCACCTGTAACAGAGACCAACTAGAAACAAAGATCAATTTACAGACCATCTTGACTGTGCATGTGCACACATGGTTTCTTCTTTGTATTCCAAGTTCTCCCAGGACATACATCATGAATTTGGCAGGATGAAAAAAAAAACAAATCCTGGTGGAAATTCAGCTGTGAGCTATACGACGGGCAGGAGGTGGCAGTGCAGGTGTTTGGTAAAGGCTGGAGCAGCAGCAGGCGGAGGAGGTGGGAGGCAGTGGCCTGGAAGGAGTCAGGCTTCCCATTTTACTTGCTATGGATGTAAATCACACTATAAGTTCTGATAAGTAATGAGAATGGACATGGGAAAGAAAACTGTCATCTTTTAAATTTCAGCTATAGGAAAAATTACCATTTCAAACCACTCACTTTCAATTATTTCTAATGTTAGAAATTCCAACACTTACATACTCTTCCTGGAGGGAAAGCCTGTACTTTTCTAATCTAATGAGGATCAGTAACACTGAGTGAGTTACCTCAAAACAGATCTCCAAAAGCAGTTCTTTGAAGACAAACAATCATTTATGAACGAGGAGCCCTTGTTAGGCAAGTTATGGATCATCAGACACATTTCTTTGGCCTACAAATTGTGGGTGCATCCACAGGCAAGCTGCCCTTGCACAAGGGAGGCCATGGAGAAATCTTCTCGCTGGGCACCCCTAAATGCTCTAAGAAAAGATTTGCATAGCCAAAAGCTTGTCTGTTTTTTTGTTGGTTGGTCTAATGAAACATACCACCTCTCTCCATAAGCCTTAGCCTTTAAGAACAGTCATTTTTCCAAGTGGTAACAAATTCAGGTGACTGTTTTGTCTTTCTTGGATTAGGAAAGGAAGATGCCATAGAGGTTGTGGGTGCCCTTGACACGATAGGGTCCCAGCAGCATTAAAATAAACAGATTTAGGCAGTCAAGCTAGTGAACATCCGAAGAGGTAAAGCCATATGAAAGAAAAGACAAAGGGCAGCAAATGGAGGCAAACAGGCACAGTCCAGCCACTGCCCAAGAAAAAGAAAGTATCTATCAGCAGGCAGAGAAGGTTGCGTGCGACAGGTACAGTGTTGGTACCAAAATACCTTGTGATGGTGTGACAGAGCGTGTCATCTGGGTAGCACCAGCAGCATGAAATGTGTTTCTGTATGCCTGAATAACCACCATTAAAGACCCTGTTTGACGATAGCTCACCAGCGGATCAGAAAGAAGAGTTATTTATGAAATGATGCATTACCAGAAGTCTATCCTTTCAAGAGTGGCAACTTTATATCTGTTAAGCTGCTGGGATTCTTTTCATTGGCTTGAACCGGGTTTGAGTCAGACTTTGGAGACACAAACACCAGGGCAAGTCCAGACACCACTGAAGTCAAAAACAAAACTTCTGCCAGCTGCCCATCTATTCCTCTTCTGCATCGAAGTCTCAAAAATAACAAGTATAGTTTCTGAACAGATTTCAACAAGTGATGAGAGGATCTACCTGTACTTGCCTGAAGAAAGAAAATAAAGCCCAAACCATTTCTCATGGCTGAGGGATCACAGGGGAAATTCAGGTTGGAGGAGACCTCAGAGGGTCTTCCCAGCCAACCTTCTCCTTGCCTGAAATAATCTCTCCCCTTTTGAAAACAGTGCAAGCAATTCGCATGGAAATCATTATTGGCATACACAGTATTTCACATAGGGAATGAGGTAGCAGTTGGTACAAAGGAAGTACATCAAACTTCTCTTTTTTAGTTGAAAAAGCAAAATAGAAGATTTGTGAAACTCATCTGGATGGCAGGTTTGGAATGAATTAATCCCTCTACGAAATACTCCTTTGATACCTCTGACTCAAGTGACCAGGTTAGCTTTAAACATGCATTTCCATTCTTCCTTAGGTGAAGAAGCCATATAGAGGAGTGATGGGAGCCTGGGTGGTGGTGGTATTCACCCGCCCTGGAGCATGCCCAGCTGGGTCATCTGGTTAGCAAGGAGCCAGTGGCACCCATGGAGTCAGCGGTTCCCAATTAGCCATCTGGGGATGAAAGGGGAGGGAGGGAAGGAAGCAGTGTTATCTTGGTCGTAGGGAGTTGGCCTAGGATTTGGAAACTCATTTTCCATTCCCAGACCTGCTCCATCTCTCTGCCCTTCGGGTCATGCAAGGGGAGGATGGCGAGGTTGTACCTACTAGAGCTGATGGCAAAATGGTCTTCCTGCACTGGAAGTACTGTCAAGGTCTTGATACTTCTGCATCTGTCTTCAAGCAAAACTTTTTATCTCTAAAATGTTCACAAGGCTATTATCCAAAAGACTCTGCTATAATAATTTCAAGATGTTTTGCTTCAGTTTTTACTTTTTTTAATGCTCTCCAGCTTTTTAGTATAAGCCAAATAAAGCATTGTTTCTATCCAGAAAATAAAACTTCAAATTTAGATCACAGCAGTGCCTTTTAAAGTAGTGCTAAACCAGTTAGGGGGTTTTGTTAGGCTTTTTTTTTTTTTTTTTTCATTTTAATTCAGGGGAATACCTATTCCCACAAATAGTTTCACTTCTGATAAATCAGCATTTCCAGGCAAAAAATCGGTCAGTTTAGTTTTGTTTTAAACCCTAACCCAGCCCAACACTTAACCCTTTGTTGTGAACTGCTTTGAGATCTACTAACAAAGCATGCTTCATGAGTCAGTAGCATTGCGATTATTCTTCGAGTGAAAATTATGTTTCAAAACATAAGGGAAGGGCATCTTTTAATCATTTTGACTATGTTTAAGTGAGATCACCAAGAGAGACTATAGTTCTGCAAAAGACATGTGCAGGCATGCCTAGGAATTTGGCTTGCTTGCAGTTTATCTGTCCCAATTAAAGGCAGATGCAGCCTTTTGCTTCCATGAATGTTTATGAACTGGCAGATCTGCTGAACAGGGAGACAGCTAACAAATAGCAACTGGTCCTGAACTAATCAGACACACACTTTTGCAGTGGTGTTTGGCTTTAGCTTGCCCAGTTGTGTGAAGATTTTAAGTTTTCCTTTCTACCTCCTTGGACAGGACACAGCACAGAAATTACCCAAGTTTGGGTAATCTTGTAGTTGGCAGTTTGTGTCACTTTTCTGGTCTATGACAAGAGAGGGGAGTTACAGGATGTGCAAAGTATCGAAGTGGCTTATGCTCCGGTTCTGCAATGGGGAAGAGAAGGAGCTTCCCCAAAGTACACGCTAGCATGCTGGAAATGGTGAACAATTTGAAAATGCCAAAAGGTTCTTAAGTTTCCTTTGCTTAAGTATTGAAGGCATCACACTGGACCTGAACACCACCTTTCCTGTGCTGAAGGGCAACTCGGATGAAATAAGTGTACTGACATGCCTGGGTCATTGCGTGCTAGGAGAAAGCGAGACCCAAGTCAAACCCGCTGCAGCCCTGGTGTCTCCCATAAGCTCAGTTCAGCCACTACACACTTCAGCGCTCAGAGTCACAAACACAGCATCCTCTCGCTATTGCTTGCTCCTCACCCAGCAGCAGCCCACAGAAAGCTCAGTTTCAAAAGGTTGTACGGTCAATCGGGTGAGCTGCATGGATCCAGCCCCCCAGCTGCAGGACAACATAAACCCTGCAGGACAAGCAGGATGTTTAAAGGTAAGTCAGTGCAGTTTTTGCTCCTATACTCATAAATACCACTTGCTAATGCTAGGTTCTCTTTGAATTATGTATGTGTGTTACCAAAGGTCTCAAGAAGTTTAACAGCAACGCGCATGCTTCACGCCTACTTCACGCTGCTGCAGAGCATCTGCAGGATCAGAGCAGCAATTTCTTTCCTCCCCAGCCTTTATTTTACTTAACAGTGACAATTTACATTACTAGTTATAAATGCTGGGGCTCTTTTTTTCAACATGTCACCTTTTTTCAGATTCTTTCCTTACATTTTATTATTCTTACTTTGTGTTAGGTTTGCCATTACAAGTTTTCTGCCTTTAAGCCTCACCTTTCACACATCCCTATTTCCTAGTTTTTGTTATTGTAAACCTGCACATTTTTAGAAGTTAATGGGGTGGTAGAGGGCTGACTGGGAACAGGACCACCTGACATCAGCCATTACCAGGCTTTTCCTATATTTAGAGCAAGATGTAACCATGAAACTATGCAAACTGACAGTCAGCAAATCTACAACTATACTGTGAAATATGTGGTACAGACGTAATAACCAGCCTGGGACTGAGTCTCCCACCCACTGCACTAAGCAGAAAGACATGCTAAAGATAACAAAACTCTTTTTTTTTTTAATGATTCAGGCAAATACAACTGTTGACTTCAGCATAGAGAGCTCAAGGCTTAAATCTGGGAGAGCTGGTAGTCACCGTGCAGTTTCTGAGTAAAAATAAATACTTCTCAACACTGAAGAAGGATTATCCAGAAGAGAGCCCTCCACACCACCCTGCTTTTCATTCCTGTGTTTGCAGCTTCTTTTCGAGAAGCTATTCTCCATTTCCCCCCCTTTCTTTTACATTAAATACTAGCTGCACTTGGTGAACTAGCATTAGATAAAAAGGCAGCCTTCAAGGAAGGGAAAAGTCAAGATGAGTGAGCTGGACAGGGATGGCAACAATCCTGATGTCATGAACAGTTTGACATTGGTTTTTCCCTTACTAAGCTACAGCTATGAAAACTAGCCCTGCAGGACAGTCTCCTCCAAATACAGAAAAGGACCTAATACATCTGCTTAATATTACAATCCTGCATGGAAAGGGGGTTATACATACAGGGAACAGTGAACTGTGGGTAAATAAGAGGTCAGCATGGCTGCCTGTGATTAAGTTGTAAACACACCTGGTTGAAGCAGTTTATCTTCTTGCTTTAAGTGCACCAAATGCTATTTTTCACTTTGATTCCTTTCTCAAATGCCTCTCAAGTTCAGTGGCATGTCAGCCTGCATCTCCCAGATCGAGCGGAGCACCAATCACTTTGGGCAGGCAGCCCTCTCAAGGTCTTTCAGTAGCTTCAAAGGTTGGTGAGCAGCAACAGGGCGTGAGGATACCCAAGCCTTCATGTAACAGCATTCCCAGGATGCCATCCCATCAGATTCCTTCCTATTCTGCAGTGAAGATGGATGTTGCTCAGTACACAGCCCTCTTGATAACTTAGGCAAGCTCTCCCAGGTGAGATCAACTCTCCAACCGATGCACAAGTGGAAGGGTCTGTGCCCTAGAGTATGCTCACATAAATCACTGCAGCTCTGCCCGATTCCAGGTGTCTCAGGACCTGGCCCCAAACACTGTATTTGCACAGTTTCTTCCATCCCCAACTACATTTGAATGATTTGTGTCTTTTGAAGATGTAGAACTAATTTCATACTGAGACAGGGCAGTGGCTCCCTCAGAGCTGGTGACCTGTTAGCTGGGTTGGTAGGTGATATATGACAGCAAGGAGCAAAGGGCATTTGCTCTGACTCTCAGAGATAAGTTTTCAGTAAACAAGGGAATGGAAACAAACACGTGCTTTCTTAGCTATTAACTTTCCAGTGTGAGTTTACAGCACTTGTGACAGCTTTTTTTTTGAATCCTAGGAAGAGGCAGATGTGGTGTTTTCACAGGGTGCATGTACTTTTTGCTTGCTTTGCACTGCACAAGTAGACACCTTGCTCAGGCAGACCGCACAGGGCTGGAGAATATCAGTTTGTACAACCAGTTAACCAGTTTCTGCCATTTAGTCTTCTTTAGGAACACATGCCTGCTCTGAGGGGAAAGAAGGATTCCTTGCCAGGCAGAGGTGAGAATTTAGGTAACACAATTTGATGGGAGAGCTGAAAAAAACCAACCCAAAACCAACCAAAAAACTCCCAGGACCCTACCTTCACCCACCCTGGAGCACAGGAGTCTCTCCATAAAAGACTTTGGGAAGGTGAAGAAGTAACAGGCAGCTGTCTCCTACCCTTACAGGCACTAACCCCTCCTGAGCTGGTATTATTCTATATGAAAGACCCTATAAAATATTAAATTCAGATTATCGGTTCCTATTTGTATTCCTCCTGTGTACTCCTTTGAAACAAATTTTAATTCTCCCTGTTCCCCAACCTCATTTCAGATGGTGGTGCTAGAAGGTATTTAAAGTTACAGCCATACTCCCATGGGTCACCATGAAAGAAATTAGGGGGCGGGGGTGGGGGGAAGGAAGAAACCCAGAAAGAAAGCCTGTATGTGTCTCCTGCACAGCAATGCTTATATTTCAATTACAGAGAGCAGGGGGCCAGACTCAACAGAGTCTGAGACAGGGAAAGGAAGAATTATGTGGGAAAACCAGACACTGAAACCATAAAAGAGTGACTGCCTGTAAATGGCTAATCCAGTTAACAAAGCAGGCAGGTGGCAACCATGCTTTTGATCCGAATTGAGCACCAACATGGCATGGCATGCTGATTTACACCACCTGAAGGTCTGACCTGCAGCTGTGATGCTCCTGCAGGGCAGGATTGATCCACAGGCCTGTGTGCAACGGTATTAAAAAACAACACACACAAAAAAACCCCCAAAAACAACCAACCCTCCCCCCCCGCAACTGCTTAGCCCTCCCTCCTCCATCTTACACAGAGCTGATCCAGAGCAGGCAGCTTCCCAGTTCCCTGACACCATTTCCTTGCTCCTTCCTTCCTTTACATGTTGTAGCAGGGAATTTCTGTCCTACCTGCTGGCATTTGCTGCTTGCCTCCTGCAAACAGCATTTATGGCAGGCGTGATCCTGCTGCTGCCAACCCTTGCACACACGCGCGCTGCAAGAGGCGATGGAGGCACCGAGTGGTGCTGAGCTGGTCTGAGCCCAGGCACAGAGAGATAAAGGAGCTCTCTGTGCTTTTGCACTGGGCACAGCCTCACCCCGATAAGCGAGCTTGCCTGTGCTGAATCCCAACCCGGTGTGGGCAGGGCTCCCTTCACAAATATAAAGCTTTTGTGGGTTTCTATGAATGAGGCTGGGCAGGAATTTGTGCGACAGAGTTGACACGGTGCAGCTGCCTCCCCAGGGGAGGCTAAGGGTGAGATAAACAGCCCAACTGGCTCCTTGAGGCCACTTCTCTGATTACCCAATATTTTCCTCTGGTCCCTAGTGTCCATGTGTCATAAATCCCTTTGCTGTTTGGCCCCTGAGCAGAAACGGGGGCTGTAAACGTGCGTTGAAGTGATGTGCCCTGTTCCTGGGCTAACAAGGGACTGTTTGAAAGAAACTGAGTAGGATGACGTCAAGCCAGAAATCTCTCCGAGGATGTTGCAAGCTGGGCTTTGAAGGCAGGGTTTGTTTAGGGACATCAGGTTTCAGCTGGATCCACTGATACTGGACATGCCAATAAGAAATCCCAATTACCAGGCAGAGTTGAGTAAGAGGCTTTCAGGCTGCGGGTACCTTTAGCTGAACAGCACATAAACATCCTGCCCTCTCCTTGGCAGGGAAAGAAGGAGAAACCACTCTGACTTGCATGTTCTGTCTCAATTAAATCACAACTCTCAGACTTTCCCAATAAGCACAACCATCTGCACCTCTTCCTTCACCATACACCTAGCAATAACAAACCAGGGGTAGCAGAGAGCCCTCAGAAGCTCAGAATAGATAGTATGTGTTGAAGAAGGCTTTCCTGTGCCTCCTCATCGGTACCTGCATGCACAGATCCTCTTCATCAACAGTGAAAGCCTCATCCTTATCTGCTCAAATCTACATGCAGAAGCTTTGCTTGAAAAGGAATAACTGCCCAAGGTCTTATGCATCTTTCTTTAGACATGTCATGCAAGTAGGTGGTCTAAGTGTTGAGAAGGGGTTAGTAACTTTTGTTAAATTTGCAGCGGGCCAAATGAGACACCAGGGGAAGGACAGCTATTTCACACTCCTAATCCTCAGGCACTACTGACATTTCTGGGACCCAGCAACATCTCTGTAGGACATTTAGGGGCAGGGTGGTATAGTGAGACTGTGACACACTGTTCTAAGTCAGTGCAAAAGAGAATTACACCCGAGACCAGACCTATGTTAGATTGCACTGTGATCCTACAGAGCTGTCAGTCCAGGGTTATTGAAGTCACCAGAAGAGATGTAAACATGTAGTGTTTCATCTTCATAAATAAAGTAGTAAGAAATCCTGCTTGACATCAGGGACAACCAGAGCATGGGGCACGGCCTTCTGAATTCCCAAACTGTGGCTTGGATCCAATTGTATTAAAAAATAGAGTTTCAACAGGAGTTTAATTCCTTCCGCTCCTGTTTGTCTTTGGCCAAGCTTTTCCAATAGCAGCTGGACAAAGACCAAACTGGTCCCATAAGTCACTCAAAGTGGGGGATGCTTTATTTCCTCTGGTTTGCTGTTCTCAGTTGGGTCACATCAGAAGCCTCAAGTCCTGGAAGCTGTATCAAACAGCTTAGTGCTTTTAAGAGATGCAACAGATGCAGTCAGGCTTTTATCTTCCAGGGCCTCCAAATTGCTGGATCTGTGTTTTATTTCTGTGATCTCTCAATTTCTAGTAATTACATAGAGCAAGAGAACAGACCCATTTGGATAACTTTTTGCTTGGTCAAAGCCTATATTTAGCTACAATTCCTGGCTCCCTTTCCAACAATCCATGATGGACCTTATTTTCCAGCCTGCACCTGAACACCCAAAAGTCCTCAAAAAATCAACAAGTAGAGCTGGACGTGATCCATGCCACCCTACCTGCCAAGACCTGAGACGAGACAAGTGCTTCTAATTGCTGTGAGCTTCCTTTACCCATCAGTGAATCACCAACCCGTAAAAGTGCAAACTGAGAGCTCCTGCTCCCAGCTCTCCCTGTGAGCAGTGTCAGCTGCTGATAGCTGCTCCAAACTGTTTCATTTCATGCCATAGCTATCCATCTGCAGCTGTATTCCACCAAGTCACTCTTTGGGAGCTTGATGACCTTATAAAGCATGATTTGGTTTTGTTTAAAGAAACAAAACTGCCTGCCTGCAGGATGCTTTGATCCTAAACAGCATTTTTAAGTAACGGGGCTGGGTGAGGCTATGAAGTGATGTGTTGGTGAGTCATGACACCGCTTTCCACACCAATCAGCTTTGTCAAACATCATACCTGATTTTCTTGCTCAGTGTCAAATATTTGCTGTCTGTCTGAGTATAAAGGATATTTCACAGTAAAACCAAACATCTGTCTTTCCAGTGGTACATCCTTTCACTGCTGACTATTCTCTCACACGTGTGTGCACACACTCAGATGTGCAGCGGAGCCAGACATAAAGCCAAGGTGAAAAAGCAGTAATCAAAGTTGCATGCAAAGCAGAAAAGATGCCCCAAAAATGCCATTAGCTTCCAGGAAACAGCAAGCTTTCAGAGTCCAAATCACCCTTGGTGAGAGCAAGCCCAGCTCCATTAAATTCAACAGACGCTGTTACACTTCACTGAAGTAGGTCTTTTAGGGTTTATTTGAGGTTAACTGCCCAAATCCCTGGCTCACAGACCTCTTTATGTCCAAGATAACAAATGCAAAGGCAAATGGGAGCTAAGAAAGAAGTGCTAGCCGCTGGTTCCCTGCCCTCTGGCTTGCTGTGTTTGCTGACAGCGCAACTATGCAAAGCATTTGGCTTGACACACATTGTGGCGGTCCTGCTTTTATTTCACCAGTTCCCAATGCAGCCCCATTCTCCTCTGTTTGCTCTTTGGGAGCTTTGCTTAACAGCCAGGTTGGGATACCCACTCAAAGTAAACAAGTCTTATCTGCACTTTTCCTTTATTATTAACAAGAGTCAATTATAAACAGGGCCTGACCACCCCAGACACAAAAGCTGGGCTTTGCCTGCACCTGGAGGATGCTGCAGGGAGAAGAGCCCAGGACTGGTCAAACTGGGACACAGTTCTGTGTATCCCATGGGCAGAGGGTGCTGTTTGTTGGTGCTCTGCCAAACCAAGACACTGTCTGGGGCTGATGGAAATGGGGATTAGGACTATGTCACCTACACCGAGTGCTCCCCTGCATGCGGGAGCGCCCTTGGGAGCAGCTTCTTGGCCACTGCCTTGCCTGGAAAGTGGGTGGACAAATGAACCAGGACTTGAATAAGAAGCAACTACTGTTTGAGCATAGCTGTCTGTGTTTGGGAAACACAACCCTGGCTGCTGTCTCATCTCTAAATGGGGTTTGTGCTGAAGAGTGCTGTTATACCCAGCTTCCAAAGGCAGTGAGTTATGCCAAGAGCATAAAACTGTGCCTTTTCTATCTGTACTGAACCAGTACTATGCACAAAAAGGAAAAAAACCTAAAAAACCAGCAAGACAAGACGCACACACCCCCTTGCTTTGCTTTTTTGTATGTATTTCTGTTAGGAGCATCATGCTTACTGAAAGGTAAAAGAACATTAAAAAACTCACATTTCTAGAAGTAAAGCTGTGGAGTAACCTAAGCTATTATCCCAGAAATGGGGAAACAAGCTTACTCTTTATCTTGGCATTTTTTCTTCAAAACACACCTTCGCCAAGTCAGCCTTATGCTGAGGCAAGAGCTGTTGGTGTCAGAGAGCTGCCACATAGGACACGTGCTCCCCGAGCAAAGACAGCAGGACAGCTGGCCATGCCTCTGCTGCACCATGGTAGAGTTTTCCACTGCTGCTCAGCTCCTTGCAAAGTAAACACAAACATAGATCAGTGTCAGGCAAACATCTTGGTGCCTGATGTCCCACAATATCACTGTATCATGCCACTTTCTCATGCACGAGCAAGTCTATCCTCTATATGCAAGTCCAGCAATTAAGCTCATGTTCAAGTGTCTGTAGGATCCAGACTTTGGGGCTTAAGTCTCATCAAGCATTATTTTGGTTACATATTGTACATGTGAAGCAATACTTTCATATTTTCCTATGCTCACTTCCCAAGTTTGCCTGTGGAATCTTCCTCCCTGGATTTTTAAGAACAAGATGAAATAATTTTGTTGTTGTTGATTTGCTCCTAGTAGGGCTGAGGGGGCCTTAGTCTCTCCCTTTTATGACTTTATTTTTAATAGGATCAGTGCAACCCTTACTTACCAATCTGCTTGTTATGGCAAGAGTCCCCACGTGGAAAGCAGCATGGGGATCAGAATTTAGTATCTTGGAGCAAAATAGGGTCCTTCATGAGAGAGGAAAAAAAGCCCTAAAGTGCTTGACACCTCAGGGGAGATGCTGTGGTGCCCCTCCCAAAGACGCAGCACAGTCACAGCTGTGATAAGGGCTCAAGCACCATTTCTTGCACTACAGGAACGTAAGCATCTCCCTGGGCTCCTCCAGTGCTTCAGGAAGGAGCCAAGCAGCAGTGCTTGTACTTGGGTGTTCCCAGGATTTTTCTGCTTTCTCTCTGTTTTGGGATCATCTGCCTTTATTGTTCAGTTCCTCTCCTTGCCCTCAGAGCTTCTTGCAGCTATTTACACTTAGAAGAGAAGTGTAACTACCAACAGTTGCTGGCAACAGCTCAGTCTTTCCAGGATGAGGCAGGGAGGACCATCTGATTTACTCACTGCAAATAAATACTCCTGCCCTGTAATTCCCAGAACCATGCAGGGATGCTGAGCCAGACTTGCTGGTCTTGCTCACTGTGCCTGGGAATGCCCAAAAGGTAGGAGGTGTGGGAGAAACGCGTGGTTCCTTACAACCACTTGTCCCCACAGCCTCAGGGAGCTGTGGTGTTGTGGCAATTAAAGGCAACCACCTATGCCCTAGCTGCTGCTTCCTCTCCCACAGTCTCTGCAACCACAGCTCACAGTTTGGGACAGGCTCCATTGACTGTTTTATTCAGGATGGAACAGCCTCAGTGAAGATGCCCCATCTCCACCTATCACACAGCTTGTAGAGCAAAGCTTGTTAGCAAGTGTAATTAGTCTTGGCATCAGCACACATCTTGCAGCAAATTGTTCCAGGTACTGCCTTGTGTCTTAGCTTTGCTGACATGTTTGATCAACCATCAATGCCTGAGATTGATGTCTGTGGTACCCAGCAATAACCAATGGGATCTGAGCTGCACTACGCCTAACGTGAGTTAGCAAAGCCTTGCTCACAGGCCCCCACCAAGCAACAACCCCCAAACTGCTTTGAACGATTACAGTCAGCCAAGTGTCCTATCAGATGTTTTATTTATTTATATTTTAATTGCAACATTTGGTGAAAGCCGGTGACAGCTTTTCACATTAATTTTGATCATGACCTCTACACCCCCACATGCCATACTAGCATTACCTGGGGCTCAGAAAACCCTGCTAGCTTTTCTTCCTCTTCTGGTAGGCAAGGGTCAGTTTGGGATAGGTTTTTATTTTGGCAAATAAACTATTTCCTCCCCCCCCCCCCCACCTCACTGCACCAGAGACATTCATTGCCTGCTCCTCCCATTTTAACCACTGGTCACAACAGTTCACGAATACAAATCTTGTCCAAGGCCTGGCAAGCGATCTGCTATACCAGGCACTGTATTAAAACAGCTACTGATGTGAAATGCTGACAAGAGAAAGCTTTCACAGGATGACCTCGTGGGATCATATTTAAGTGTAAAACAGGAGCTCAATATCTGTTATTCCCCAGGGGCTAGCAAAGAGTTTGCTTGCCCCCATGCAGCACCCCCACAACTAAAGCCCATTACCCTGACAACATCTGGTCCCCAAACTAGCATCATCTTACTCTCTCTCTGGTTCAGATAGTGGCAACACTCAGAATGGGACCAACTCAAAGCATCAACGCTATAAGTTACATTGCAACCTCTACAAATTGCTTCAACCCAGATACCAGTACTGATGACTGTAGTCCTTCTAACACTAGATTTTTTTAAGAGTCCATAAACACCCGGGAGAGTTGAGAGGAAAATCACCCACCTGCACCAGAGTCTCACCTTTTCTTACCAGGCTGTTGTCACTTGCTTGTGACAGAGTTTAAAGCCAGCAGGTCTAACCCAGGGTGCAGTCTCACCTCAGACCACCATGTTGGTTATCCACGAACTGTGGATGCCCTTGAAACCACAAACCAGCATTTTGCTGATTTGGAGCTGGTTTCTAGAACCTTAGACATGGAGGGAAGGACATACCAAGTGCTGCCCTTGCGCCTCAGCAGGAGGAGATGGTGGGATGTATTATCTCAGGATTGCTGACACATATGGGACAGAGGAGTTCCCAAGGGATGCTCTGGTCAAGGGAAGGCAGCTGGGGAGATGGTGGGAAGGGAAGGAGTCAGGAGGGAAGGCAGAACAATACTTATTTATTTTGATTTTAAAACCCAAAATTTCTAGTTTATTTATTCTGCACTCTGGGGAGAGAGCATGGATTCCCAGAAAAAGCATCTGGGAAAAAGAGGCTCGAGTGTCCTTCAGCCCATCAAAGAATAGGACCACAATGTTTATTTGAATATAAAAAAAACCAACAAAAAGTACCAAAGCCAAGCAACAGCCACACAACAGCCCTTGTCCCCAACTACACATGCGCAGAGGCACACACAGATGCTGGTATATCTTGGCCCAGATTACCACTTCAGTCTTCTTGAAGCCTCCCTTGGTCCCAGAACAGGTCTGCTCAAGTGGATGTTTTGCTCTGAACAGGCATCTCCATCCACTCACAACACTGATCCCTTCATCTTCTATTCACCACCATAAGATTTTGGAGGGAGGATGTGTAAGAGAGTAGGGAAAAAAAGGTACAAGTATCTTAACTGACAATCCCAGTGGTTCAGTTCACATAAATTCACAATTTAGGAGTTAAAGAGGACATCTCTCCTCAGCCACTCAATCACTTCTGTCACTTATACGAATTCCTTCAGTTTTCAGGGCAGCTCACGCTCACCCCAAGGCTGACAGCCTGTCTCAGGATATGATTACACCCCTGAAGCACACACCAGGACCTGTTATTTTATTACCCACCCTTTTGCCAACTGCAAAGCACTACAAGCAATCCTGAAGCAAACCTTGAGAAATGAGGGAAGTGACTTCCCAAGTAGTAATACTTGGATTCTTTTGATCTCAGTTTGTCAGACAGTAGGGTTATATTTTCAGGCTTGGAATCTACAGTTATGATAGCTAGGGTTTTATTAACTTTTTTCACCTCTTCAGTTTATCTCGAGGTCCTCAAGCACAAAATAATAGAAGAGCTGCAAGAGCTGGTGATACTGCCAGATAGCAAATTTTCAATCCTGCTGGCCTTTGCTCTTAGAATTGCAAACAGGCATGCATTCAAAGAAACAAAGCATCTTTCAGCCTCAATCCCTGCTCCTTCTGCAAGAAAACTCCTGCCCCTGCCTGCTGCAGGGTGCGAGATGAAGCTGCCCTGCAAGAGCAAGCCTGGTGGGCTGCAGGGGACCTTGATAAAGCAGAGAAAGGGCTTTGCAGTCCCAAAAAACGCAGCTGTACCAGGAAGAGAACGGCATCAGATTCCCAGGAGGGCACAAGGGTGAAGTTAATAAAACAAAATTATACAAATATTAGAATAAGATATAAGAAAATGCACTGCACATGTTTGTGCTTTACTGCTAATAATTCAAAATGTAAGGCAGACATCAGTCTGGATGAACACCGAATGGCTGCACTGCCCAATACCTTGTGCCTTTAGACCTATCATAGAGTCCAGATATAGTAGAATTTAATTTATTGCATTCTCCTGGATAGGTTTTAGCCAAAGCAACAGTTTAACTCTTTGGTGTCCTGTAGCAGGCACTGTGAAATACTACACAGTCTGATGTGTGAGCTAAAAATATGAAAAGCCTTTTTTTTGCTCAGATCTCAGACTAGGTCTTATCTGGTACGGCTTCAGCAGGAGAGGAGAGCTCGTGTTCAGCAGAAAAAAACACCCTTGAAAGCAGGCTTGCAAATGCTGGAGAAAGAACCTTGCTTGCAATTATTCATGAGCAGATATCTGGTACATCAAGCTCATGGGAACAGAAAGTGTACCCACAAACTCACCTGGGTACCTCAGTTCACATGCTGGTGGAGCAGAGGCTGAAATGCCTAGCTGCTGCCCAGGAGAGGTGTTTCCACAGGAAGCGATGGCAGGAGCCAAGTCAGCCACAGCACATGGCCCAGCTCCTCACTGGATTTGGGATAACCCGGGTCAACTAGCCAGGGTGAGATCAGAGAGTCCACAGCCTTGCACAGGAAAGGGAAGAGATGCAAGATATTCTGTCCCAACTGTGGGAGAGACATGCAGGAGAGTCTGGCACTGAAGAGACCTGGCATGGAAAAATGTGTCAAGAAAAAACCTTGGTGGAAAACCACCTCAAATATATATACAAGTCTCAGGGACTGCATAGTTTAAGTCCCGAAGCAGCAACAGGGTCCAAAGCACATCTATGCCTGGCTGGAATCAGCTCAGGAGCCATTTTCACTAAATCGCAAAAATTAGAGACAGATGGTGAGGTCTGAGCTGCTCTCATCCATCACAAGTACTGCAGGCGTATTCCCCAGAAATGTTTTGCAATAGTCACTTGCTGCAATATTCCCTGGATGTGGTTTATCGCCACACTTCAGAGAGACTTCCTGGACTCCTACTTCATCTACACAGGAGGGAGATGACTACAGTTCCCTGTCACTTCTTCCACTCTTAACAGCCTTGTTGGGCATTGGAGATCCTGGTGATGTTTTCTCAAGGCCAGCTGCTAACCAACCCTATCTTGACTTTGCTCTTCTTGCTGTTTCTCTGACATATTTGCAGGCTTCAGAGTTACTGGGGTTCAGAGGGTGTCTGTTGACATTAGAGTCCTGTTCCCAGTCTCTATTTGTGGTAGGAAAGACAGTATTTGGGCAAATTTTGGTTCTCACCAGGGGCTGAAGGAAGGCAGGGAATCACACAGCAAGAGCTGCTATTTTTATCCTGTTTGGGTTTACACCCACATGTGTGGGTTTGTTGCCAGAGCCAATTCTCATCTGTTTTGTTGAAAAAAAGTAAGGAACAACTCATAATCCTGAATGGAAACATCCTGATTTAAAACGATGAGTGATCTGACCCCTAGGATCTACTGTGATGATGGAAGTGTGCATTTCTTGCTAGTAAGTTGTGGAGAAAAACCAACAGTGAACTTATTTCAGTGTTATCATGTCTAAATATGTTTAACCTCCCAAAAGGAGGCTATTGAAAGAATTTCTGATATGTAAAATATTGTCAAGTAGAAAAGGAACATGCTAAATTTTGGTGTTTGATAGTCACGTCAGAATACACATGAGAGTAAACTGGACTGAAGATTTAGACACAGCCTTTGGGCTTCAGAGGTTCCCAGGCTGCACTGATGGTTGTTGCGTGGGTAAGTCCATGGACACTTCATTCTGTATTGCACTATTCTTGCACTCTTCCCCTCTGCACCCAGTCACTTGTGGGGGAAGGTTGCTGGGGAAAAAAAAACAAAACGAACCTTTGCTCTGAGCCACTAGAGATATCCCTACATTTGGTAAACAGTGATGATTAGGCTGAGCTTTCATTCCCTTCCTGTAAATTTCCCTGTTTCCTTTCTAATAAAGTAACCATTACAGAAATTACTTTAGGAAATAAAGTGCAAGGAACAGCCTAGTCTTGTTTTCTGGCAGCAAAAGCATGGAACAAAATGCAAGAAAATTCTCTTGCTTTGCAATTGTATGTATCTTTCAAAGTGCTTCCTCCACTGCAAGCAGTCCTTGAGATTGACCGTGAGTGCTTCCCAGCTCATGGAAGTGTGGCAGCAAGCAGGAGTTACCCTATGAAATTCCCTTTCTTCCTACCCCCTCTCCCCAATACACCTACACACTGATGCCTAGCTACATCCAGAAGATCTGTGGAAGCAGAAACCTCTAGCTTTGGGGAAAGTGGGTGCTGGGGGTTTTTTTGGTTTTTTGTTTTGTTTTGGTTTTTTTTTTTTAATGCTGAACTTCTTACCTCTTCTCTATCAGAGGCATTTCGCATCCCGCTGACTAGACCCTTCATACACCAGTTCAAGCCAAAGAGACATCCCTGACCACATCTGAACAATGACTGCACAAATTCAAGATTGTGTCCATATTCCCCCCATCCAAGTTTCCACCCAGCACAATTGATCAAATATTTGCTTTTCTCAAAGCAGATAACATTTGTGAACTTACAAACTTCAGCCACAAACCCTTATCCCCCGGTGCTATTTATCTCAAGAGTACAAAGGGCAATTGATTTCTTCCATGACAGCCAGACCCAGACTCTCAGCTTTCACCCCTGCTGCAGTTGCTGGTTTTAGTCTTTGGTTTGAACTCATTTGATTTACACAAGAGAGATTCACAGGGACAAGAGGGTCAGTAAGGAACAAAAGTGGACCTAAAATAGAGTTAAACAGTCATCCAAGTACAAAGAAACCATTCAGTTCCTCTCCACAGTGAGGGACTAATTTAGTCCCTAGTCCTTTAAAGCAGTCACACCAATTTCTGGCATTCTGAATGGAGGCTGGCGCTTGCAAAAGACAGCTCCAGCCTCCTAAATGAGTTAGAGAAACTACACACACAGCTTGCAATGGCTAAAGTTATCCAAGCAGGGTCTTCAATCAGGGGGTGAACGCTGTTGTGCCAAGTGCTTCACAGACCTTGAGATATCAAATATGGCCGTGGTGTCTCAGGATTAACTTCTGAACCTTGGAACATGAGGTCAAATCTCCATCTTCAATTAAGAATCAGAAGCAACATGCTAGTCTGCAAGCCCCAAAGCACAGAAGGAGATAGCTGGAGATACTGGCAATAATAAGAAAAGCACAGTTTGGCACAGGGACGAGCTATCACTGCATCTTACTTTCCCTAACAATTTTCAGATGCAGGCCCACCAGGCCAGGGAGGTTGCTGGAAGAGCGATACCATGAGGACCTGCAGCCTTAGAGTGACCTTGAGAAATGGAATTGCTTCAGGAAATGGAGCTATGAGAAAAAGATCCATTTAAAGAAAAGAATACAGTGGAAAAAAATGCATCACTTGGCTCAGTTTTAGTTTTGAAAGTAGGCGAAAAGCCTTAAGTTTCTCACTCCTGCATTTTATCTTAAGCCTTTACTACAGGGGAAAGCTCAGTTCTGCCTGTGACTCGTGGCTGTTGCCTGGATGCATGAGGAGCTGCATCCACTGTTAGTAGGGGTCTCCCTTATTACTCCAAAGGACTGGACAGCCAGTCCTTTAACTCTGTGTTATGTCTGGCTTTAAAGTGGCAGGGAGTTACTCCACAGGTTTCCTTGCTGCCCTTGTAACTGCCTAGCAGGATAGTTGGATACCTGTTTAGTTCAAAGAAGGCCTAATGGCAAGCTCTTCTCCTCTTTAACTTATTTGAAATTGTCACTTCTTGGGCACTGATACTATGAACAGACAGGGGACAATAAGAATTAATTCTTTCCAGGAGTACCACGAAATGAGTCAGAGCCAGGGCTGGACAAGCTTGGCAGCATGCAGAGGGCTGATGGATAAAATCAGGTGGACTGGAGAAGTTGGTAGAAAAAGTCAGAGGGCAGAGAAGCAGCCTCCATACTCACAGATAGGCAGGGAAACTCCCCTGGGGAAAGCAGACTTCTTGCCAGAAGCCTTTTGCAATATTAAGGTTGGTACCTTGAAACTTTGGGTTCCTGCCTCAGGTTCAGCACACCCAGGACCTTTCCTTTCCTCCCCCACATACCCCTCTGCCTTTCCACCGTGCTTTGGAAAAAGACTCCTTTAAACCAGTGGTCTCATTTGGGTTTCTCTTGTTTCAGAGAAAGCTGCTGGGGAAAAGAACTGGGGAGATGCTTTCTGCTTTTAAGCCGTGCTGGGGAGTCCTATACACACAGCGTGAATGTCCGAGGTGTTCTAGAGCAGCTCTTCAGCAAGTTTTCCCCACTACACCCATTCCTATGATTAGCCATCACTGGAACAACAGCAAGAGTGGGTATTGTTGGAAGTCAGTTTCAGACTTGAGGACAATGAAATAACTTAATCCAAAAGCTCACTAAGGCCTGCCTGGCATTGAGGGGGGAGACACATGATTTCCTACTTAGCCAGCTAAGTTTTTCCTTGTATTCTCTCACTTAATCGCAAATAACGTCATCTGCATAGCATAGATACAGGAGAAAAAACACAAAGCAAGAGCTGCATGCTGGAAACAGAACATGAGAATCAGCCAAGAACAATAATTTATGATAAGACTTATTACTTTAGACATCTTACCCAATTGTTTGAAAAGCATGGCAGGGAAGGAGGCCTTAGATCGTTTCCCTCCTACAAAATCCCTTAGCTTTGCAAAGAACATTGAGAATCCTGGCTGTAGGCATGTGTGCTCTGTAGAAAGCTTCCAGTATCCTCCATAAGGGAATCTACGGTTTGCAGCCAGCCACTACTACCCTGAGGGGTACCTAGGTACGCTGGTAAGGCATGAGTTGCTATACCACTTCTTCCAGAAGCTTAGCTGTTCTTCCAGATTCCCTCACCCAGACATGCCCTTGAACATCTCACAAGACTGAATGAGATCATTAAATATAGAGAACATAATTCAGAGTCTGTCCTCCAGCTTTTTTACTTTTTGTTGTATATTTTCACCTCCCACTCTGCCACCTGAAATGTTCAAGGATGCCACAACATGTTATCTCTCCACAAACCAGAGGTGATCTTCATTGTTCTCCTCTAGATATACAGGAGATTTATTTTCTTTAAGAAATCAGGAAGAAAAAAGAAAAAAAAGGAGGGGGGCAGCAAGGTACCCTAGAAACAGGCAGAGCTCTGCTGAAATTGCCATGGTTAAGTCAACATACAGAAAGCCAAAGTCAGGAGCAATCCCATAATTTCATTTTACATCAGCTCAGAATGTGCCCCTCAAAGTTTTAGGGTCACTTAACCTAGCCTTAAGGAGCTTTGTATTATGGGATCCCATTCACTTTATCACCGTGAAATAACATATCTGGAATTTGGGTTGTTTGTACGTGAACTTAGTAGCAAAGATAAATGAAGTAGGAACGGCCCACACCTCTTGCATATGGAAATCTGTGTTTAAAAAACAAGAACACCCACACAGCTAATCATCATGCGATGAGTTTCGGTTGTGCTCACAATAGAAACACTGTTCTGAGATACAGAATTTTCAGCCTCAGGTCCAGTGGTTCTCATGGCATTTTTATTTGCACGTCTAGTCTCATTGAAAAATCAGTATCAAATGGACATTAACAGCTTATTGATTGACATTAGTTCTTGCTGCCTCCCTCAGAGCTGAGAATCAAAGGTGGGGAAGAAGAAAGTACCTCCTTTAGCAGAGGTAAGGAGAACCCTGTTGTCAGATCCACGTTGAACCAGGGGCAGAACTAACTGGATGTTTTTAAACTAACCTTCCTCAGCCAGCCAGAAAGATTGTTTATCCCCGTTTTACCTCCTCATTTTAAGAGCTTGCTAGGAGCTGCCAAGCCCATTCCTTGCGTGAATTTTGTCAGATGTACCTCTCACAGAGTCCAAAGGCCCCACAAGCATGGCAGACAGCCATGCCCTGCTTCCCAGGCCAATGCCATTTCTGGTTACACTTGGGTCAGGCTGGAACAAACTTCTTTGATTAGGGACTTGTCACACATGCAGCAGCTGATTGTCACAGCCCTACATTACCAGTAGCATCTACTGGCATGGACCCTTACAGTCTCTGCAGGAGTACAAAGCCCTTATCTTTTCCCATATTTTATAGGGGAAGCAAAATTGAGCCAATTTACTCAGGAAATGTGTAATAAAGAAGGGGGGTGAAAAGAAAAAAGAAGTCAGCATGATCTCCCTCATTTCTGCTGTTCCTAAACCAGGAGTCAAACCTATAAATACTGCATGAGGCCAGGTTCTTAGAAAGGATTTAAGGATTTCACATTAAAAGAAGTTTAAGAATTATTTCATAAGCTTTTTCTTCATTTGCTCTTACACACTGCAGTAGCATATGAGGAAGCATAAGGTCTCGCCTATTAATGGTTGTGGGCTGAAATGCAAGTCTGTTGTCTCCAGTGCCTACAGGGCAGACAGCAAGCAGACATGGTCGGTGTCTCCTAAACAGTTGTACCTTTAGATTAGCAGGCATGCTTGGACCAGAATCACTTCAAACAGGACTCTAAGACAACATTATTAAAAACAGATGCAGCAACAGCCCAGCAGTTGCTCACATGCTTTCAGCTGTGCTCAGCTAAGACCAGCGAGTTTCATTGAGCTCCAAGGAAGCGAGGCATTGCTGTTGAAGATGGGCTGAGGCAATAATGCTTGACAACTTGGTTGGATAAAGGGGAAGCAGCCATGTCCCATCCCCAGCCACAGAGTGGGCCAGGTCAGCAGAATGTGAGAAAAAGGCCCATCCTCACTTCTTCTTTGTCCAAATTTGAGCCCTGCCTGCAGTCACATTCCTCCACAGGAGGAAGAGGGCCATAATATCAGCACTCATACTTGTCATCGGCCCTTCACACTCAGCTTTCCCCAGAGAGCAGTGAAATACTGCTTTCAGGAAGCAAACCACATTTTTTCCACAGTGATGAACAGGAGAGGTTCTTTCCAGCCAGCCCCAAGAATGACCCCCTCATGTCCCCGTAGCATGCACACGCCCCACACACAGCTTGAGAGGATCACAGCAGGTTGCAGCTGTGTGGATTAGTGCTGCCTATGGGGGACAGCAGCTTTGGGTCAGCATGAAGTGCTGAACATCACCTGGGACTTCCTATAAAACTCCTTATGTCCTGCATAAGCTACCGGGAAGCTCGCATTAGACACAAGGGGGTGGGTGAGGCTGTGTTTTTCATGCCCACTTGGGAATGATTTGGGAATAGGGGATCTGCTCTCACCAGACCAAACTACACAGTAGCAAGCATGGGCCCCAGTGACCACTGTTTCAGTTGATTCGAGCATCATGCAGAGACCACTGCAGTGCCTGTAGCTGTGACCAAAACGATAGCAACAGGGCCTCAGGCAGCAGGAAACACATATCGTGCTACTGGGCTGGTTCCATTAGTATTCACGGCTGATTCATGGCCTCGGGCTGGTTTTTCCAGAGCAAAGAGAGAGTGTGAGGGGGAGGAGGAAGAAGCTACAGCTCAGAAAGGGTATTGGTATCTGCTGTGCAGCTCCTAGGACTTCTGCATTCAAGAGCTCATAATCAGAGGTCAAGTCCATGTTGACTCCTGGCAACACACACACATCTCACAGATAGGTCACCACCTCTGCTCGAGTGGCTCAGTACATCTTCCAAGAGACCTATGAGACAGCAGCAGAAAAAACACCCCAGACACACAGCTCTTCAGTTCCTTCAGATACTCCTCCATCCCACACACAGAGGGGAGTCAGCGGCCTTTGGACCTCTGGGGCTGTGGAAACTCTCCATAATGCTTTCAATGCCTTGACCCTTTTGGCTAGCATGATCCCACGCTCAGGTAGCAAAGCCAGCATTAACATTTCACAGGGTGGGTTTAAAGCCAGGATGAAGAGGCAGAGATGCTGACATGGCTTGGTAAGCCCACAGGGAGCTCAGAGTCAAACAATCTAGAAGGAGCTGAACAGAGCAGCAGAGTCTTTTTGTTTTGCAAATCGTGACAGTTGCCAGCTCTCCCTTACCTGCTAAACACATCTCAAGCATGTGGAAAAGCATTTGGGAATGAGATCATGACATCAGCCGAGTCTAGTGTAATCTTCTTGCCTAAAGGGCCAAACTGCAATCAACTCCTGGGAGCAGAGCATGCCTGGGGCCACGAGCAGGGAGGAAGACTCATGCCTGTAGGGAAGCTGACCTCAGGAAGGATGGGCTGATAGCCACCTATCAGCAAGATTGCCATTGCTAGTAGTTGGAAGAGCCTCAAATCTGCTTGGACAGCTGCCCTACTCCCTTCTTGCTAATCCAAACTTCCTCTGGCCCCAGCCACCTCTCAGCACTCTCCCACCACAGTCCTACCAGACACTGTCCCAGGTGCAGCCCCCTCACCCATCCCATCTGGACATCACTGAAGGGTTGTGCACCCTAGTGCAACAGCTGGATCTTTCAGTGGGAGATATGGGGGAAGACTCCACTCCTTGAGCTCCCTCCAAGGACCACACAAATCATACGTGGTGATAACCAGCCACATCTCACTTCTTTCTGTTAATTCTTGGACTGCAAGTAAAGAACTACCCCAAAAACCCTACAACAAAAAAGACACGGTGGACATCTGTACAAGCAAGTACTTGGTTCAGATATGTCTCAGCTGGCTGCCAGTGTGGGGCATGCACCACATTTAGTAAAACATCAATAGATCTGTGGTCATAAAGTGCCAGGAGAGACACACTAGAAGCGGGTTTTCCTGTTTGCACAGGATGGGTTTTTCTGACATGCAGTACACCTGGGCATAACAAATCCTTCAGAGACTGATAGCAGGGGAGAAGGGAGCTCTGTTTTAGCTCATCACCTACAGCCCTAGAATCAGATCACGCTTGGTCATATAGAAAGAAAAAACCCACCAAATAAAACACACACACCACAAGACAACTCACCACATTTTTCAGTATAAAAACAACAACAAGAAGAGGGGCCATGAAGGTCCAAGACAGGAACCAGGCAAGACGATTTGGAGCAGGGTTCTAGAAGAAGCTATAAGTGAAAGTCAGGATCCCCCTTCCTCTCCATCTAATTTCCTCCCATTCACTGCCCTCATGCTACACCCCTCCACAACACAAGCAGCAGCTCAGCATGCACCATGACCCCCATCCTTATCCAGCGAACTGCACTAGTATGGCTGTGTACGGACCAGATATGCCCTTGCACCCAAAGTTTGTCATGGCCACAGGAACACTGTGTGATGCTTCATAAAGAGCAAGCCACGCACAGAGCATTAAAATACTCAAGCCCTGACCAATGCTGGTGACACGAGTGGGACTTTGATGAATTTCTATGGCCTGCTGAATCTTAAAGTATCACAGCTTAAGACACAGAAATAAGTAGACCTGCAAATAAATCCTAAAGCCAGGAAAGAACCCCAAATACTACCATTTTGGGGACAACAGGAAAAAGGAGAGGTTAATCCAAAGAAAGGAAACAAACCAGTGTTTAATATATGCTTCTCAGCCTGGATTTATCCAAGGGAAATAATTCTTGTGTTATAGGAACAAGGGCTGAAACAAACAAAAAAAACCCACCATAAACCCCCCAACACATTACCCTCTAATATCAGCAAGCCTGTTGCTACAGGATATCACCTGTAGTCAAACACTCGAGATCTCAGCTATGCACATGGGGGTACCCAGCACTGTTACCCAGCATTTTAAGAGGTTACACATCTCCTACTTCAGAGCAGAAGTCAGGCTGCAGGGTTGGGAATAAGCTGCTCACAGGTGAGGATGATTGTTCATTGTCTGTGTTTTGCCATGCTGCCCAGAGCCAGCCAGAGAAACCTGCCAAAGTCTCTCACCCATGTCCAGCTAAGATTAGTAGCACTGCGGATTTTAATGTCACCCAGCAGATGTGCTGCCATCCCCACAGAGTGGGTACAGGCAAAATATTGGACGTGCAATCCCTGGAACAAGTTGCTACAGCCTAATCTCACCGGTACCCTGTTTAGGGATTGCCAGACTTCTTGGTGCTAAATCTATGGCTCCTGCTGCAGTTAGGGTACGAGGGATGCCTATTTCCCCAGGAGATGTAACATAACAAGGCAGTAGCCCCTCATTTCTCAGCCACACGACACAGCAGTAGTTAATATCTCTGCCAGGACAGGGCCACGCTTGGCCTGGATCCACCTGTGCACCTACCAAAGGTAACTTCGGAAGGCTTTGGTGGAAACTGAACCAGGTCCACATGGAGGGAGGGAGGACATAGTGAAAGAACAATACGTATCTGATGAAAAATCTGGTAAAGTCACATTTTTTTAAAATAGATCTCTGAACTTTCCTGGGCTGCCCAGCTACCCCAGTCAGACTGAACATCCTACACATGCCCACTAATGGCCTAGACTGGCCAAGAATTTCACAAGAACAACAAGCATTTGCCTCCAAAATACACAGAGCAATTTGCAGTCTCCAAGGTGGTTTTACCATCTCAATAATGGAAACAGACAGGGTTTTTTCCCTTTGAATTTGTCATGTTTCTATTCATTTGTGGGAGGAATCTATTTTTAATGGGTTGTGATAAAGGTGGAGTGGGTGAGCTGCTAAGAGATGCTGCGAAGTATGGCATAGGTATTTAGATTCACTCTGCTTCAGCACTGGTCTCTATGAGAAGTCTGGTGAAGCGATATTTTCCTGAAGTTACTACACTTCTTGTCTGTGCAGCATGTCTCATTCATTGCTACTACCAGGTTACTAAACTGGATTCCCAGAAAGAGGACAGGTACTCCCAGGCAGGCTTACCTTTTGTTTCTTCCCTGGTTGTCTACCAGGAAAACACATCAGAGAATAAGGTCTAAATATATTTAAGGACACATGAAGTGTCCTCTTTAAGCAGCTTGAAATACACACACAAAGTTTTCACAATAAACTGTCCACAGCCACATCAGCAAGATCTTCTTGGTAATTAATTAGACAAACCATTTATTTAGCCACCAAATGTGACAAAGCAATTGTCAAAAGTTTCAAACCATAAACTTGGCATTGAAATCCTCATCCCAAGATAACAGCGTGGCTCTTGGTGAATGGGGCACGCAAGGATCCAACCTTCAGGAAAAAACAAGTAATCCTTTTCTGAACCCAGCCCTCGTTGGCATACAAAAGTAATTATTTTGCATATCTCATCCCTGGGTAATTGATGGTTGCGTTTCACTACATCCCAGGCACAGGTGTTGTACCAGGCTTTAGGGAGAGCTGATCCTGAGGGGGGACAAGGAGAACTGGATATTGAGAGACTATTAATACAAAGGCACCACTAGAAAGAACATAGTAGATAAAACAAATACAGCCCCTTTAATTATGCACAGGCAGTAATTAATTCATGTTATTTAACTAATTAATGACTCACTTCAAGGACAAGGGAAAATGGTCTGTTTATAGCTTAAAATGCTGTTATTGCTGCTTAGAAAACAAGAACAAAACATCATTTGAAGATCAAACAGCTCTGTCAAAGCCTGCATTTGTTTCCAGGAAATCCTGTGTTCTTCTCCCCAAGGAGCAGTGATTCATAGTTGTGTCTTGCTAAACAGACTGTAGCTGGGTGCTCTCATTTGCTCCACATTGAGAAGCCTTTACATTTTTTGTCAAAATTCTCAGATTCCCAGAGCCAAAATAAGCTGCAGACTGTCAGACAATAGGACAATTTGAGATTTATTGCAGGGCTAGTATTATTTTAGCACTTTGGAGACCTGGTAGACAGCCAAGACACCATTCTCTTTCCTCTTTGCCAAGTATTGTATGAAACGGAACAAGCCAATATGGTGCCTGCCCTCAAACACTCGTGTCTCAGCAGGCAGGCAGATGGCAAATGTTCCAGGTCATGCAAAGATAGAGACTTTCCTAGGAGGCCGTGATAGCAGCACATCACGCAGTCCCACACATGGACTTGGCGTACCCAGGTTTTGGTAAAATGGATGGTCCTGTTTCTCTTCTGTCTCCATTAAAGCCCAGCCTAAAAAGGCACAGTGTCCGAAGGGAGGACCGGGATTTAAAAATGTTTCTACTCTCTCTCAGTCCTTTTCAGTGTCCCATAGAGCTGGGTCCCTTAAAATGGCTGTGAGAAGCCATCTGTCTTATACAGAGAGAATCCTAGCTCATGTGGCTGAAAAAGCAGTAATAACGTCTTAAACTAAACAAGTGTGTAGTTCCCCATGCAAGATGGATGCTGAAGGAGGTTGCTGCCGTTTTAAAAATGAGAAATATGGGGCCAGAATCTCAACATTCCAAATCTGTATGAACTGGAATAACTCTGCTGATTAGTTTACAGATGATCAGGTTGTAAACTGCTTTTCTGGCCCGCTTTGTTTTTCTTCCAAATTTCTCACAAGAAGCCTTTCCGAGACAAGGTAGAAGATACAGCTTCAGTCAATTGCTTCTTTCCAATTCTCCTTCTTTCTATTAGCATGTGAATTTTGTCACCAAGCTAAGCAGAAGCAGAAAGAGAAAAGAACCAAGTAGGCGTATAGCATTGCAAATCTCCACTACTACAGGAAAAAATAAAATATCACAAAACCTCCAAACAACTCCCCCCAAACCCTTAAGCTCACCTCACCCTCATTACTTCAGCTGCACTAAGAAAAACTGGTCTATACTGAGCATCCTACAGGAAGTACAATCACTGCCTAGATATCCTATAATTTCCAGGTCCCAACAAAAAGACTATTTCAGGAAACAAATAGGAGCAAATCACAGCACCAAAGAGCATGCGTGAGCAATTGCAACAGGTGTGTGGGTAGATACGCTAGTACTTGACTCCCCAAAATCCTATGGAGAGCATCACTTCCCTCTTTTCAGCTGAATTCCTGGGCTAATCATACTTCTAACAGAAGAAATAGTCAAGTAAGCAAGCGGAAGTTTGAGTTGAATAGACTGTTTACTGGATAAACATGGTCTCTAGCCACTATTAGAAGAAAAATATGTGAAGGATTTTTACTGGCAACACCAGGCATTAAAGGCATTGATTATTCAGCCTAATCACTGAGTATATCTAATTTCCTATGCATTTGTCACTACTTTCTCTGCAACACTGAGGACAAAGCTTTTCCTTTGTTAAAGAAAAACCCCTTAGAATCTCAAGTAGTTACATGACTGAGCTAGCAAAGAGAAAGAGAAACTTAAAAGTATGACTAGATACAAAACAGATACAGCAAAACTTAGTGTAGGAGTGCCCAACACTTATATTTGACCTGCTATTCCTGGGAAAAACAGGATTATATCCTCCTTGTCCTCCAAACCCCAATACACACTATGCTTTCAACTCAGCTCTCCAAACTAGTCACTACAATTGCAAAAGCCAAAGTTACCCAGATGGTCTATCATTCTGGTTATGAAATAATAATTGCTGTTATTTTAACAATTATGACAGTGACAACAACAATGAACTGACAAAGGGTTTTTAAAGGTGGGGAGATCAACTTGGAACTGTGATAATTATCACATGCTAAACAGCAGCTAGGTGATGAGTAAGAAGAATCTCAAAAAGGGCAAAGTAATCATGGTAAAATTATAATGGTATGTTAAGTATTATCGTGGCTTTCTCAGTTGTTGGTTTGTTTGTTTGTTTTTTAATTACTCCCCCAAACATTAGCAATGTTCTGTTATCCACCCTGCTGCTTCTCAGAGATGCTTGAGACCACCAGGTCAGACCAGAAATTCCTCACCACTGAGGGTTTTGACATTTTGGAAACAGCACTCAGTGACTAGACTAGATATTGGAGACCAGGCTGAAAAAGTTTGTGGATATGGGGACCCTGGAAACACAACCTGGTTCTGAAACTTTTTTCTGCCCCAAGCAAACCACATTCCAAGGATGCTCAAAGGACTTTGCACATTAGCTCGCACTGAGAAACCACCTGTGTGTGTGTGTGAAATCTTTCAAAAGGGAAAAATATCAGAGGTCTTGATTTGGCAACTGTTAGAACAGACCAGCCTTTATCTTACAAATACATCCCAGTAAAAACATCAGTTCAATACGAAAACAGTCCAAAATAGTATTGTTTAGGAAAAACAGCAACTGAATGTTTTAAAGTGTATTGTTTTCCAGAAAGCTTTGAAATGTTCACAGTTCTCACCCTAACTTTTCAAGTTGCTTTACAGGAATAATTTGGGGAGAAACATTCGAGTCTGCTTTGCACAGGGCTAGATGTGTGCCAGACAGTGGTACACAGGCAGCTATAGATATTGTAGCATTTTTTCCACCCACACTGGCATGCTTTCCTGTATTCTTCCATCTGTTCCCAATAGGATTAGAAGGGACAAAACACTGCCTTCAACAAGCTATACTCTTTTGGATGCAGTTTGAGTTAAAAAAAAAAAATGAAAACTGCTGTCAAGGAAAAAAAATGCCAGGGGTGGAGGGTGGAAAGGAAGGGAATTGCCAAGAGGGCTACAGTTTCCAGAGAGCAGAGCATGAGTCAGCAGAGTGATTATTTTTTTTTTCTTTTTTTTAGTATTACAGAGCACAGCCATGCCCTGAAGACCACAACAGATGAAACCTCTTTACTTCAAGCCTGTATGTGTTTTATCAATAAGGCAGCAAGATCTCATTACTTCCTGACAGAGAAGCTCCTTGCAAAAACAGCTGTGATGCTTTTTTTTTTAAAAAAGAAAAAAACCACACACTTTTTTTTTCTTTTTTTTACAAGAGCTTGGGCAATCTACGTGCCCTTGAAAGGCTTGCCAATATGAGCAATTTCTTCCATCTCCTTCTGTCTGATTTGTCACCACAATAGACATGACCTTGCTTTTTTCTCTCACTGAACTTACAGCTTTGTCAGATTTGGGAGTTCTCAAGGGCTCCTTTTATTTGCTTTTAAATCCTGCTGAAAATTTTCTCTTTCAGAAAGTTTTCCCATCTCCTAGTGGCTGGCTATCATTATTGACTACCACAGTAGTCAGCCCCTTCTGTCAGAATTTACTCCACTTCATCGGTACTTACATGCCACCTTTCAACTTACATTTGACCAGCACTGCACCTCTGCGTGGAGGACATGTGAAAGCTACACCATACAAAGTCACATACCAACTTTGTCTTACTGTAGAGACTAAAAGAGGCACAAAGAGACAAAAACCCAGAAGCAGTCCTACATGTCTGCACACCTCAGTCTCACCATTCAAGCCACCTTTCAGATCAGGTCCAGGTGCTCCAAGACCCCTTAGTCCCCCAGACACCTCTGAGCTCTCATGCAACCTACCAAAATTGCTTTTTTGCTTCCAGTAACATTACAATTTCCAATCCTCCATCACATAACCTCTTGAGTAGCCTCATTATACCACTGAAGCACCCCATCAGGACATAGGCCACTTGGCTACTAACAACTTGCTGTCAGATTAAAGACTGGCTAGCAAACCCCTGCAAGAAAGATGGCAGGAAAACAACCCAAACCAAACAAACCAAAGCTGCAATACCTGCATATCAACTGCCAAGCTCCAGCAAAACAGAAGAAAAACCAACATCATAATATGATAAATACCTGTTATAAATTGCAGCCTCCAGATTTTCCCAGTGATACCCAGTGCAGTGCTAATGGCTGTGTCACTGGCGACAGCTATTTCTTCCCTCTGCTCCTGGGGACAGGCAGGATCCAACAGTCAGGATGCAGATCTCACCCTATAAGAACAGCTGCCTAACTGGGTGGCCGAGCAGAGAGGTTGGGGAGAGCTGGATCTAATGCAGCTGAATCAACCACCCATTTAGCAGCCAGGGCAGGTGTCCTCAGCCACATTCCTGCTCTTCACAACTTTGGCCCAAAGTGCGAAAGCGTTTTTCCCTGAGCTACCTCCGAAAGTGTCTTAGGAGTGTTGCGTTTGTGCCATCTGCCCCTCTGGGACTGTCCCAGGCCCTTACTTGCCTTCAAGGCTAGACCAAGGCAATCATAATCACGTTGCCCACGGAGATGGACACTTTTTGGGCAGTCTGACTCAGAGCTTGGGTCAGGGTGACCCCGAACTTTCTACATGCTGCAGACAGTCTGCTGGTCCTTCACATCACTGGGAGGAATAATTAGAGGTCTTCAAATGCAACCAGACTTTCATCAAAATGACCCCAAGTTGTGATACTCTAGAAAAAGCAAAAGTAGCTGTGTCTTGTCGGTAATTTCCCTAGACGACCAACAGAAGCTGCCAGCACCACCCATGCCGGGAGTGCCTTTGAGATGTTTTTTCCTAGGTGTCAGGAACCAGCTCATCACTTCTCAGTGTTGCAGGTCCCAGCTGCACAGGCCAAGGAAGAGTGTCATCATGCTCAAGACTTGATAACATACTCAGGGTTTAGAAGTGGCTTGTTTCCCTGTCCTTTCTGCATGAGCACATGGC
Organism: Falco peregrinus; assembly: GCF_023634155.1. NCBI lineage: Eukaryota > Metazoa > Chordata > Aves > Falconiformes > Falconidae > Falco > Falco peregrinus. The sequence goes on from NC_073728.1 coordinate 9,452,492, forward strand.
TTTCTCGGGACAGCCGGGCTTTTATTCTGAAGCAAGAGCTTGTAGCAGCTCATCCAGCCTGGGCTGCGCCTTCTGTCTCACAAAGCATTCCTCCTCACGTCTGCAAAACATCAGACACTTTCTGTTCAAGCATATGTGGGCTCTTGCCCAGCTCATCTTCTCCTCTCCCTTGTCTCTGAGTAGGGCCAAATACTTTTCTGCTCTATTTCCCCTGACTGAAATTTGTTTTGACCTCAGTGCTTTCAGACCTGGGAGCCTGAACGTGTGACCTCACCACTTATTTGTATGAAAGCAGGCTGTGATATCACAGGCAGAGGAGTGAGAAGATTCAGCATTGACTGAAACCCTATAGAGGCCAGTGGGAAGGCATGCAGGGATGTCATCAGGCTTTGCATATAGCCATAGATGTCAAGTTCAGGGGCTAAAGCACTGAGCTCAAAAGAAGGCAGTGGAAGCATTTTGCTTTTGGCACTTAGCTGCTGGGTCCCTGTATTTCACCATACTGCTTCCATAAAACATCTCCATCATGGTGCAGGCCCCCACAAAACATCTCTGGCCTGATACAGGTCCCCCTTGAAACCTTTGGACGGAGAGAGTCAAACAGCCCACTTTTCAGATATCAGAAGGCTGAAACAGACCCTTCTCAAATGAGCTGTGCCACCAAAATTAGTTACCGAGTAGTTCTGAATTATGAATGCATCAGAGAAAGTCAAGGTCAATTTGCAAACAGACTGAATGGGAGGAAATCCGATGCATAAATAATCTGCCATGAGCTATTCACCCGTTGCTATTCCTATTACAACCTCAATAAGCTAATAAGCGGTACTGTTGCTCAATGAAAGACTGACAGCATATTTGCCTTCTGTGGTCTGATGTGATCGCTCCTAATTGATTTTGGCCACTGACTCATAGTGCGTGGTGGATATCTGGGAAGAGCAATAACTTTAACATGCAATCATCCTGGTCAGTGACCAAGACAAGCTATTCTCCAGCAATCACTGGATAACTTCCTGCCTGCAGCTTCAGTGCTCCAGCTTAGCTCATAACTTGGGTGTCTTTCCTTTGCAGCCCCGAAGCACCTGCTTTCTGGAAACTAGGCCCCTCACTCCCGACCATTTAACCTTGTATTTCAGGACTTTGGTCATTTATGGTGAGATCTTGTATGTTTTTCTTTGGAATAGCTAAACTTCTCTGTTAAAAGGACTAGAAAATCTCTGTAAAATAGTAACTGCTACAGATTTTGGAGGTATGTAGGGACACAGCTGAATGGCTGTGAACATTGTCATGAGTGACACTGTACAAAAATAGCTGGAATCCTGGGAGAAAGATAGCTCTCCCCTCTGATAATGTGTTTCATTAGTATGTCCACACCCATTACTTGTCCCTCATCATCAAATATTCTTTAATCTGGCTAGATCTCCTTTCAAGATCTACTGCTTGCCTTGTTGGACTTTCACAGTGAGATTGTTTACAAGAGACGTTTCACTTATTGCTCTAAAAACAACCGTCCACAGTTCATGGCATAGGTTCATCCATCATCAGGTTTTAGGACTTCTCAGGAAAAATTTTGCACTAGGAATGTGGACGAGAGTTTAAACTGTTGCACTGAGAGAACAGGAGCAGATCACCTTACCTAGCTTTTCTTTTGTAAATCAAAAGTAAATACTGACTGGGCACAGATTTAAATAAACCCAAAACTTATTTACAAGAACGGAAGTTTTCAGCCAAGAGGTGGATTGATTTATAAACCAGTACAGGTTCATGTATCTGCTTCTGGGAAGTCTCTATATAATCACAAAGAGCATTTTCTGTGCTGTTTGCTGTTTCCCTGTGGTAAGTCCTGCCTTTTAGTCTATAGTGAACACTAAGCTGACGTTTGTACAGGCCAGTCCATAGTAAATTTTCTGGAGCAGTAATAACTGTGTGCACTTTGGTTGGGATCCGTTTCTCTGTGTGCTTTATCTTGCATTTGGCAAAATCAAATCTAATCTGCCATTTTAATGAATATCCCCTCAGTAGTGGGAGATCCTTCTGCAGATCTTTGCAGTCAGCTTTAGTTCTAAATAACTATGTATTATTAGCAAACATGATCACTTTCCCTGCCACACTGCTGAGTGTTTGTAAAACACATCACTAAAATCTGAAGATTTTGTCCTGTCCTTTGTTTGCTATTATTACAAGTTAGTAATTGATGAAAAGTCTTGCCCTCCTGGTGAGGGGTCTTGTTAAAAGCCTTCTGACACTGTCAGCCACCTCAGCCTTAGCTAAAGGTTGTTTGACACTTCAAATAGCTGTAATAGATTTGTGAAGTGTGATTTCTCCCTACAAATGCCACACTAACTCTTCCCCAACCTATCAGTTTTATCCAAGTGCCTACTAATTCTAAAATTTCTGCAGGTTTGTCTGACACAGAAGTCAGGCTTCCTAGTATATGGGTCCCAGGAGATGTTTTAGGAACTGGCGACACGTTTACCACACTCCAAACTTCAGGCACAAAGCCTGATTTAGGCAAGAGGCTTCACACTACAGCAAGTGGGGCTGTACTTTCTGATCTAAGCAACACCAGAGCTTCTGGGAGAGCAGCATCTCATTCTAGCAATTCATTGCTGTTCATTCTCTCAGCTTGGTCTTACCAAGTTATCATGGATTAATAAGCCATCACCCATCCAGCAAGCCGACTGCATTCAGGTCCCATTACAATGACGGGGAATTTTAAGTTATTGCATTTTACTTCACAACAGAATTGGATGAAGAAGACACATTTATTCCAGCTTTTCTGACAGGCAGTAACTAATTAGGTAGGATGCTTCCACTGCTTGCAATTGTAAATCACTTCCTTTGGCACACACGATATTCATATTCAAACTAGCTGGAAACTGCTTCAAAGTATCTACCAGTTCTGTCAGCCACCAAAGGACTTTCAGCCTAAGGACAGGACGGGCACAGAGTGCAGGTGTTTTCCAAGGATGGAGGAGCTCTGCACAAACCCTTGTCTTTGCTGTAGAGCCTGGATTTCAGGCTTACAACCCCAGTTGCTCCAAGAAAATTGTACCATGGTGGGATAAACTGGGACTGAGGCTGCAGGGCTGAGAGGTTAAACAACTCTTGAGCTACACACTATCTGAAAATACATGCAGAGAACTGTTGCCAGGTTAACTCCTAGAAAAATCAGCGTCAGCCGAAAGGGCAGATAATAAACTGGTGTATAAGCTAAACAAAGTGCTGATGCAGCCTTTGCTGGAACAGCACTCCTAGCACCGCTGTAATACAGGGCCAGGATGAAATTCCACTGTGATTGACACTCTGCCGTCACATCATTTGTTACTGATCCCATTTTTCCTCCCTTCCTCTGCTTTTCACTTCAAGGGACAGGACCTGCAGCAGCACAGCCTGCAGAGCCCTCCTTCGATCTGTTTTCCATTTGAGCATCCTCCTCTGAGGATTGACTCATGCTTCTTGACATAAGCACCGCCTCTTTGGGCTCTTATAAGGAAATAGCATGAGAGAATTGTCTAATTCAGACTTTTTGGCAGACTTCATATACTATGTATTATAGTGTACATTTCTAGCCGATGTCTTTGCCCTTTTGTAGTCATTTCAGAAAAACTGAGCTGCCTCCTTTAACATTTTGGGTACTTTTTCAAACTTGCAATGCCTTAGACCAAACATAGGTTTGGAGTAAATCAAACTTTGGTGGAATTATTTTAACATATGCACAATAAACATGCCTCTTTATTTCTGCTTTGCTACTAACAGGATTTTGCTGCAGGGAAATACATTTCAGCATCAGATACAACAAAAGAGATGTACGACTATTATCATGGCTATTGCCTGTGTTTATGGGAGCCCTGTATCTGTCCCACGCTCAGGTCTTTAAAACCTGAGCTGTAAAAAAAATGTCTGTAGTGAAACACGAAACCAAATGAGACTGACCTGGACTGGGATCTGGTTATACATGGGAAAGTGAGGCTAAGTTCGCCTAGAGAGCTGTGAAGGTTCATGAACCTTGTGAGTGAACAAAGGTCCAGTTCTGAACAAGCCTAGCCAAACATTTCCCAGCAGTTTTAAGTAACTGTGTATTTGAGAACAGAGATATCCTGTAAAATAAGTTGTTTTGATAGGAAATCCATTGGAGAGAGACCTGGTGGCTTCAACAATGTTTAGCATTAATGTGTTGAATGAATTGAAAGTTCAAGCTCACATAGAGGCTGAGAAGTGTTAAGTAGGACTGAACCACAACCCCCTTGTTCCTGAGCCTCCAATTATAAATGTGTCCTTTGCAGCTCTAGAGTTAAGGAGAGTTGTGTTTTGCTTTATTGGATATCTGTACTATGTCTGAAATGTGGATGTGTCTAGGTGGCTGAGACCTTTATGTATTGAAAGCATCTCCTCATTTTCTCCTAAAAAACCTCTCAGGAAATTTTCTTTACTGTAAACTACCCATCTGCCATTTATTCACCTTCTTTTGACATGCTTAGCAAAATACTTCACAAACATGGATGCAAGCTACCTGAAGGTTCAGTAAGAACTACTGGTAACAGAGAAAGTGTTCTTCTGAAAATCACAAATATTTCTGTAGAACAGATCCTTAGAGACAGGTCCTCTGATTATCAGTATTATGATACCCTAAAATAAAATCTGGGATTTCACGGGCATAACGGAGTTTCCCTGAGGCAAAGAAGTATGCCAACAACTTGACAGCTGCTGGGGATTTTGTTTTGGGTCATGACTCCATCTTTTTTTTCCAGATTTGGTCAGAGGAAATGGAAAGAGATTTACAGTACAGTTAAAGACCAGCCACCAAATCTCTTGACGTACAGTCTGGTGTCTAACCTTTAAATTAGAAAAGAACCAAAACTATGGCTTCAGACTTTCATTACCACCACCAGGTTTGTAGGGCTGGGGGAAAAAACACAATAATGATTTTAAATGCCAGATTGCTAATCCACAGTCTTATTAACATGCTGCCATGTGGCAGATGAGTTGGTCTCAAAGTGACTCTTTTGTCCCTTACTCTGTGGGTCTGAGTAGCTGCGGTGATGCAGAAAACCATTTATATTCTGCCCTGAGCTCCAAACAGGAGGCACGTGGTGGTCTTGGCCTCATGACCATGTGGTACTGTCAGCAGAAGAACAAAGTGGGTGTCAGGGGATCGAGCTATTTTGGCGATGAACCTACCCTTGATACATCTGGCTCATGCCGCACCTGACATACACACTCCAGAAATGAACAGAGACAGGCAGGGCAGAGCAGTCAACTTGTCTGGCAGCTTAAAAAAAGAAAGGAGGAAAACTTCACAGCCAGATTTTTATTTTTTTTTTCTCAACAGTAAGCCTAGAAATTAGCCTTGCTTTCTCCTAAGAAAACTCACCAACCATACCGTGATGGGCAAAGGATTAAGAATTAAGAGACAGAACAGTGGTGTGCATGCCATAAACATCACTTCTGTGTGAGCTGTGTTGCCAGAGCACATGTAGTAAAACTTAATCTCCTGGTGCCATGACCTGACTGTAATACACTGCCCAGATCTTCCTCCTGCTCTCAGCTGAGAGCCAAATCATTCTATGGGATTATTTTGTTAAGAACGAAGCTATTTGATCTGAAGAGATTTAGCACCAAATTATGACTACGGCTTTTTCCAGATCAGCAGCTGCAGAGGAAGAGAGCAGGAGTTGTCTGGGGATTTCAGTCAGCGCCTGGAGCTTGGGAGACCCAGGCTCAGTCCTTACAGCAAGGTCCCCATACACCTGGAGACAAAATGCCTTCTGCTGCTGTTTCCACACTGAAATACAGGGTTTGAGGAAGGTTGTGTTAAAGACAGTGAGATGCTCGCCTATTATGACAGGGATTGGCAAAAACTTTGATGCCAGCATACCCAAAGCCTTCTAGAAGCCAGAAGCCACATGCCTTTACGAGAGTCTTGAACTCTCTTCCCCCAGCCTGGTGCCCCAGTTCCCAGCCCAGCACCTCCATCCTCAAATCAGCAAATGAACTGTGGTTTCTTTTCTGCGTGGTTGGAGTCGCACATGCCACTGATACGGCCCCACCTTACACCTCTCCTGTGTCACGTGACTGGCACCTTGCTTGCCCTAGTGCACCAGAAAAACCAGGTTTTTATAGAGCTGGTGATTTAGTGAAAATTCCTGTTTTTCATTGCTGTCCTTTGTTTTGTGAATTGTTTAAGGAAAACAATTTTACATACAAACAACCTAACTCGTATAAGGAGTGGGAATAATCTTATAAATTTCATAGTGCCAACTTTCCAAATCAGCCAGTTCCAGCCTGGGCGGTTTATAAAAACTTCCTTTGGACTCTTACACTGTTGGAAAATGTTACCTGAATATTTCTAGCGAAACACACGAATGAACACCTGTCTAAAAGGTGTACAAATGTAGATTGTATAGATGCCATAGCTTTCTTGGAGATATGCATCTCTGTCTTGGAGACAGACTCTGCTTCTAAAAGCACTCTGTGACAACCCCTTGCTTATAAGAAATGACTGTTGTTACCATATCCTCCCCTAGAAATGCTCTTCTGCCACACTTGCAGATCCAGAGGGAAGAATGTCTTCTGTAGCAAGTACAAGTAATTTTATAGAGGCAAGATCTTTTCAGAATTTCAGATTGGCTCCATAGTGGGGTAATGAAAAGTACCACACATCCATGACAAGTGGCGTTCCTCTGGGGTTGGCACTGGGACTGGTGCTGTTCAACATCTCTGTTGGTTACACGGACACTAGAATTGGGTGCACCCTCAGCAAGTTTGCTGATGACACCAAGCTGTGTGGTGCGGTCGACATGCTGGATGGAAGGGATGTCATCCAGAGGGACCCTGGCAGACTTGAGAGGTGGGCCTGTGCGAACCTTGTAAAGTTCAGCAAGGCCAAGTTCAAGGTCCTTCACATGGGTTGGGGCAATACCAAGCACAAATACAGGCTGGGTAGCAAATAGATTGAAAGCGGTCCTGAGGAGAAAGATTTGGGGGTGTTGGTGCATAAGAAGCTCAGCAGAGCCCAGCAATGTGTGCTAGCAGCCCAGAAAGCCAGCCATATACTGGGCTGTATCAAAAGCAGTGTGGCCAGCAGGTTTGGGGAGGTGATTCTCCCTCTCTGCTCCATTCCTGTCAGACCCCACCTGGAGTACTGCATTCAGCTCTGTGGCCCCCAACATAAGATGGACATGGACCTGCTGAGCAGGTCCAGAGGAGGGCCAAGAAGATGCTCAGAGGGCTGGAGCACCTCTCCTATGAAGACAGGCTGAGAGAGTTGGGGTTGTTCAGCTTGGAGATGAGAAGGCTCCGGGGAGACCTTACAGCAGCCTGCCAGTGCCTGAAGGGGGCCGACAAGAATGCTGAGGAAGGTCTCTATACAAGGTATGTAGGGATAGGACAAGGGGCAACAGCTTTAAACTGAAAGAGGGTGGATTTATATTGGATACAAGGAAGGAATTCTTTACTGTGGGGGTGGTGAGACACTGGCCCAGGCTGCCCAGAGCAGCTGTGGCGGTCCCATCCCTGGCAGTGTTCAAGGCCAGGCTGGATGGGGCTGTGAGGAACCTGGGCTGGTGGAAGGTGTCCTTGCCCATGGCAGGGGTGTTGGAACTAGTTGGTCTTTAATGTCCCTTCCATCTCAAACCATTCTATGATTTTATGATCCCTCCCACCCCACAGGTTGAAATTGCACCTGGAGTCCTCATCCCACCCCATCCTCCTCCATTTCCACAGCCTGTCCCTATTTTATTCACCAAAACCATGACTTTCTGAAATTTATGCATCCGGTGCTAGCTGCAACTCAAAGAACAGCAATAGAAACCATAATCATAACTCCCATAACCCAAAGCGGCCATCACAGGATGCTCTGAATCTCTTCCAATTTCATAAAACAATGGCAAAACCTGCTCTGATTGTTATGGGACCAGGTTTTAGCTCTTTCTGAACCACTTAAATACTTCTTTCTCCAAGGTCATCCCTTAGGGTTAATTCTTTGTAAAACACTGACAAAGCCATGTCCCTTTGAGAACAAGAATGTAGTAGGTAAGCAGTTCCCAAATCTGTCTTAATTTTTATGTGTGTGTAACTATTAAGCAGCAACAGGGCCCGTACTGGGGAACACATCTAATATATCAGGCCCTGGGGCAGTGGGACATAAAGCTTCATATCAGCTAGTGAGGGGAGCTCTTCAAATCTGCAGCCTGGTGTAACCCATGGACTAGCTCCGGGACAGTCAGCCTGCAGGGTTTTGTGGGCCTTATTTTAAAAACCACAGAACTACATCATAAAAATAACATTGTAACATTACTTAGACTGGAAAAGAAAAAAGTTAATTTAAATAAAACATCATGGAATATAACTATAATTAAAATATTACCAACTATGTCTCCACTTACACAGCCCTACCAGTTACTGGAAATACTGATTAACTTAAAAATACAAAACAGGTACTCTTAGAACTGGATATACTAGTGAATCTTTCTTCCCAGCTCCATGATGAATTCCTGGATGCCTAAACAAGAAATGAGTACTGGACATTGTACACATGCTGTATGTACAAATTACTAATGGTCAGAAACAAAATGATGGTAAGTGATGAAGGTGATTTTACGCCTTGGTTAAAGAGACTTTATATGTTCAATGGACTTGCTGATAGCTTATGCCAAATGATTAAATTTTTACTGTTATTTATAGGTTAGCTCTTTATATTTCACTTACAGATTAACTTCCTTGATGTAACCATGACCCCAGGTCTTCAGCTTCCCTACTTACTTCCAGTAAGAGCATAGCTGAAGGGCTGGCCAGTGAAGTAAGTTGAAAGGCCTCTTAATTTCAGAAACATGGCACAGAGAAGCATTGTCTCCTGAGACATGCAAGAAGGCATAGACTAATGGTCCTGAGCCTCCACCGGCCCTTGGGAAAAGGTGGTCCTGGAAAGGTGGTGTGTAGCAGCCATCACGGCGGCCGTTCCTGTCCACTCACTTGCAAAAGTCGTGACCTCTTTATACTACAAGCAAAGCATCGTGTTGCTTAAAAGCTTGATGCTGAAGACTCTAGCTGAGGTAATTTATTACCTTTCACAGAGGAAATGAGTACAAATTTGGCTAGGGACATAAATAAATATGAGATCATTTTCTTAGTGCTGGCTTATGTGATGAATGATTCGTGTTTAACTGTTTCCATCATGTGGTGTTCAAATCCTGGAGGTAGTGTCCTCCTTCTGAAATCAACAGGCACTGCAGATGCTCTTCACCTTCAGAAAAACAGGTTTCTTAGAGCCAAAATAAGCACTAGGCATTTTTCAACCTTCTCTTCCAGGATATTTGCAGCATTTTTTTACCAAACTATCAATCTAATCATTGTTAAAGCCATGACACAAATCATGACTTGTCTTTTTCAAATTTTCATCTAGGCCATCTTTTACATTTACTCCAAAATGCTCACCAAGTCTAAGTGTTTTTCACCAGAATTTTCCTTGTGCATATATGCATTGAAAGGCATCTTTAAAAGTAACACTTCGTAAAAGAAATATCAGTGGTATTTCCAACTGTTTGAGATACTGATTATTCAAAATTTTATCACAGTGACCAGATCCCAATATTCAGCCTCATGTGTGGAGTTCTGACTGAAAGGATCTGACTTTAGTAGCACGATTATGCACAGAGCATTAGTAAAATGTAGAACACGGCTACAGACACTGCTATAAATCAGTTTGCACTGCTACCCAATTAAGCACTCCAAGTACAAAGTTTGGTTTCTATCATCAAAGCACTCTGTGAACAATAGGATTCTGCACTGAAATAGCTGCATGTTTGTATCCTCAGATGGAGTGAAGATGTGGATGGCCTGGGGGGAGGCTGAAAGGAAGAAAGCTCTGAGCTCCCACAGATTTGCTTTTGTCAAAGGAAGCATGAAGTTTAACATAAATTTGTGCAGCACCCTTCATGCAACTGAAGACACATTACTAACAACTTTCTGAGCTGGAGATAATGTCACAAGCTATGAAGGGAAAATTTCCAGTTTAAAAAACTATAGGTTTTGACTGCCTTGGGAATAGCTGCAGTAGTGTTATATGCTGGAGGAATCATGTGCTGGTTTAAAAGCTGTGGGCTTCTATGTTATTAAGGTGAGATATACCATGTAATCAGCCCCTGCAACAGGATCTGGGCTTTTGAATGTTTTACATGAAGCTTCAGTTCACCAAGTCATGTTCCAAAGACCTATGGAAGACAGACTGAGGCTCGGTGGAGCATTTTAAAGCTCCTTCATTCTGCCAGACTGCTCCTGTGGCCCTGGCCAGGGATACTCTCATGGGGATGCTGCCTGCCTTGTGTCCTCTGCACTAGGAATTCAAAAGAGAACAGCTTCCACTCTTGATCCAGGTCTTGATGAAACCTGCTTCCCATTCTAGTCCTGAACTTGTAGGAACAGTCTATACATACTCTGACAGCAGCTAAGGGAATCACAGACTGTTCCTGCATTCATCTGCAGTTTGTTCCACCAGCCTTTGAGAATTGATGTCCCCAGAGAAAACTCAGCTAAAACAGGCCAAGCAGAACATCATACCTTGTTATCCCATGGTGCTCTCCTGAGATGATCCTGTTCTGCTTCGTGTTTCTTTAGCCTTGACTGCAGCCAACTTGACTAAACCATGAAGAGCTATGAGCTGTCCCTGCTAATACTATAGGGCCATTGGACTCCGGAGCATAATGTGTTTCTTGCAAGTGGCTCTCCATGCAGACAATCTTGGGAAGAAAAACAGACCTAGCAATGGTTAACCCCCATCCTCCTAATGTCAGCCTATACTCAGGTCTTTAAAAAAATAGTGTTGTTGCTACAAGCACCTTGCTGACAATAAATCCTTTCTCATACATCCTTTTAATGCTAGCGCCCTCAGGCATTGACGAATGGAAAGAGTAAGGTTTCAAGCTCTGTACCAAGGAATTCCTGTTTTCAAAAGGCCAGACAGAACAGCTGGGAAATTTTTGGTTATTGCTGCTTTGTGTCAGCTCTTACCCATTCCTGGAGGGGGGTGTAATTTCTGAAGCCTAACAGCATTTGAACCAGGCTGAGCAATATTTGAGTTATTTTTTGGCTGACATTTCACAGAGGCGGGAGTGTGTGTGCTAACATATAGCTATATGTGTATTTTATATCTGTATATATACACACATGCCTTGGGGGAAGGAAGGCGGGTAATTCAGCGTGCCTAGCCTTCAAAATGCTGATTCAGGAGACTGGAAGCTGCCCCCAAATTGCTCTTCCACCAGACCCTGCCTAGCTTTTAGCCAAGATGAGTCCAGGCGTGCCTGAGATATCTGTATAGGGTGAGGGTCCAGCCTGGGAAGCAGCGGCTGCTAGCAGCACTGCTGGGCTGTAATTGACAACAGATTTGTTTTTTGTGGTATTCACATTCCTAATGCTTCCCCTGCCTCACCCCCCCTCAGGGAGCTGTCTCCTCCTCCTCCTCACATATATGCCGAGCCCCTGCAGGGACACACATTTCCATGGGTGGCAGCAGTGGAGAAACCATAGTGCTAGCCCAGCCGTCTCCTGGAAGCTGCCCCTTGCTCTCTCCAGCACCACGTTTCCATTACAGCATGAGGGGGCTTTTCTGTACCTCTCACAGGTGCCTTCCACCTTGGATCCTGCCAGGAGCAACAAAAAGGTGTCATTTTTGCTGGCGTCTAAAGTGGTAGCATGGCTGCCCTCACACATAACACAAGAACACATGCCCACAATAATTTCTTTCCCCAGACTCTTTTTTGAGACACACGTGCACAGAAGAGGAGGGAATCTTTTCATTTCCAGGAAAGGCAAAAAAAGCTATCTGGAATCTTTTCATTTCCAGGAAAGGCAAAGAAAGCTATCTCAGCATTTCGCCCCAGAAACTGCTGGACAGGAGGTGAGACCTTCAACACTTAAGACAGGGCGGTACCGGAGACTTGAAATGAATCGGGCAGAACTCTGAGTGTTTGATCAGTCCTTTGCTGCCCTCCTGGACATGGATGCTGTTAGGGGCCTTGTCCTGGGTTTGCCATCCCAAGCACGCTCCACCACGGGCAGGGAGTATCCAGCTGCACAAGCAGTATCAAGATTTAAAGTAGGGGAACAGACCCTCTAACCCTTAAGACTCATCTCCCTGATAAGAAGTCTGAGGCGTTTTGAAGCCATAACCATCTTTTCTAGCAAAGATTTTACACCCTGAATATTTTGCTTTCACAGGTCCTTTGGGCTTGAACCCAAGGAGGAATATCTCCTCATCTTCCTCTCACCCACCTAGACCAACAAATGCAGGTGGTGGTGGGGTAATTTCTCAGCCCTTGCCTGCAGGATCTTGAAGGGGCTCTGCAGCAAGTCACCTTTACTGGGTCTGCTGGTCTGCCTGTCTGTCTGCCTCTCTCATATGGGGATCAGGACTCCGCTGAGAAAAAGCAGATAGGGTTTCACACAATCCAAAGCACATGTACAGTAACCAAAGCTGCGTAAGCACTTTTCTTTCCTAGGGAAATTTTCCAACGTATGTTTCAAAAGAATGTGAAAATATTCCCCCTCCTTTCTTGCCTGCTTCCTATGAATCCAGCTTGATGCAGACCAATCCCTCAGATGCTCTTTGCCAGGAGGGATTTAACGCTTGGGAAGGGGCAAGGATGACAACACTGGGAATTCACACCCTGAGCAGCCAGTGCAGATCGGGCCCTCAGAAAAGGACTTAACAGTCATGGAAGCCACTTAGAGTTAATCATACATTATTGCTGCAAAAAACCCCATGCTCAAGCACTCAGGTCCAGTGAAAATGGATGTATTCGGGGTTATTTTCCACAGTTTAAGCATTGTTGAATGTTTACATCCTCCATAGGCAATTCAGTGTTTTGGACATCCCCTCCTCCTCCAGGAATGTCCATGCAAAGGAAAATCTCTCCACAAGAAGTAGTATGTCTAAAAGCCATTTTTCATGTGGGAGGAGAAAAGAAACGCCTTGACCAAATAGTTCTGATCACCTGCTTTGCACACATATAGGCTGCAGTGACAGGCTGATGCGGAGAGCTGCCAAGCACAGAGCTCGAGTGGGAGAAGGCAAAGATAACGTGTGATATGCAATGTCCACTGCCTACAGACGGCCTTCTCGTGGCTGCCAACTCCAGCTGCAGGAGCCCTTTGGGGTGGTGCCCCGTGAACATGGGATCAATGTGCCCTGCTGATCCCATGATGGCTGACCCCAAACCATATGTCCTTCGCTTGCTATGTGAGAAAATCAGATCTGCCTGTTGCTGATGTTGGTCCATCCATGTGTACTAACATGTGAGCATGTACATGGCTCCTACAGACTCCTGCTTCTCCCACCCATCCCTGAGGGCTGAGCATGGCCCTCAGCCACGGTGGAGGGATGGCAGCTGTAAGCAAGAACCCACGGGGCTGTGTGGGAAGCAGCTATTCCTCAAGAAATGGATGAGAAACACATTCGTGTCCTCAGTTTTACACTGCAGATCCCCAACACATAGCTGAGTCATTCCAGACAGACTTATGGGAGATGATTTCCCCTTTAACTCCAAAAGCATTTGCTGGGTTGTAACTATTATTCTTTTTAAAAAAAAGCAGAAGAAGAAGGAAAAAAAAACCCAACAGAAAAAGCCTCCTCCTCCAAACACTGTATACATAAAGTCATAGAGAAGGAATGATAAACTTCCAGCGTTTCTGGTAGGTCACCATATTAATTTGCAGACTTTTGTATTCTTGCAAATTGTCATATAAAAATGCCATAAAAGATCTGCACACAGTTCCTGTTATGGCCATTTTATTTCATATATAGATTTCACCAATAAACCTACAGATCAATTTACACAGTAGAAGGAAAGCTATAGATTTTGCAGGAGATTAAGTTCCAAAGACCTTTCCAGTGTCTCGGTCTGTACAAGTGTGCGTGTGGGTATGTGTGTGTGTCTGCATTCAAAAGACAGACAGCAGAGGTGAAGAGGAGGAATAAATGTTTGGGCCTTATTCCCAGTTCATGTCAGCCAGCATAACTGCATTGTGTATTTGTGTCTATTTATACCCACCAAGGTTCTAAAATTACAGCTTTAAGCAGGAAGCTAAACCTAGAGTTCTTAACAAGTCTAAGCAATTGAATTTAATGCTCAGGAGCAGGAGAGACAGTTCTGGCACTAATTGGGAGGAGGGCTAGATTTGAGAAATCAGAATAGGAGATGATTTTTACCTTACTATCCAACTTATGAGAATCAAGCCTTTTTAAATGTGCCTCAGGATAGAAGCCATAAAATGTTTTTAATGTTGGAAAAGCCTTTCTGGGACTTACAGCAACTTTCAGTCATGGAAAGGCAAAAATACATTCAGATCCTCTTTTCTTGCTGACAGCTGCAGATCAGAAACTCCTGACACCAAACTTGCCAAAATTGTCCAAACTTGCTCAAAATTGCAAACAGAAATGGACTGCAGACCCAGAAATGGGAAAGGTCAGGAGCCACTAGCTACCAGGACCTTTCTTTGATCTCTTTACAGGTAACTTAGTCCCTGGATAGACCACATACTCAGCATCACTTAGAGAGGAGTGAGAGATAGCCATGAGCTAAGGCAGGTAGCTGTGAAATGACTTTTTAAAATGACACCATGGGCCAGGAGCAGCACTGAAAAGGAAATATGTGTCTCCTGGGTCCTAAGGGCACACAGACATTGAAACTGAGGTTATACATGGCTTGCAGGGAAGAGTGGGAGCTGGAGCGAAGTAAAAGGCCTAACCTGTCATTGGCTTTCCCTCCCATGCTCCATCGCAGAGAGGCAAAAAGCAGATGATAGGAGAGTTACCCAGTCCTTCCCATCCCTCCTGGCTGGGGCTGGGGCTGATGTCCTCTCTCATCAGCTTGCAAAGCCCACTGCCCATTTGTGCTGGCCACAACTCTGAAGCTCAGGTGCAGGGTGAGCAGGTGAAGACAGGACTCCTGCAACACCAGGCAAGGACACAGCTTCCACTTTAAAGGGAAAACAGCACAGAAGGAGCTACATGTTCCCATCCCCAGAAGCCACTGCATTGGCCAGAGCTGCTTCCCACCTTAGCATCATTTTAAAAATCATGTTTTTAGCTGGAAACACTCTTCCATCCACTACAGCTCTGTGGATGGAAGTCCACAGTCCCTCCAAGCTTGTTTTGGTAAGGATTTATCTAAACCTGAACACAGCATACAACCCTCTGGCACAGGGGAAAAAAAGGCTTTCCAACCAGATCTCAGTCTCAGTTTAGTTATTATTGACAAGAGCTCTGCCTGAAAATGACTACAAACACAAGCAAAAAGTACCAGACTGTGGGGATGACCATGCAAGGAAACTTCCAGGACAAAATTTCAGTCTGTTCTGCTTTTTTTGGGAGAGGCTGAAAAAGCACAGGAGCTCTTTTCTCACTGTGGTCTGACAGTGTGATCCTAAAGCACCCACGACCTAGTGCAACTCTCAGGCATGAGATTTCCTTTTTACATGGCCTCTTATATTTGCCTTTTCAGCTGTCTTTGCAGCAATCAAGCACACTTCACAGCACAGTCTGATTTCCAAGTGATGCACAGAGTTCATAAATGGTCAATAGAGCTCCTTGAACACGTTACAGACAGGAAAATTATACGCTACCGACAGCAAGCTGCTGGGTGCTACGCATTGATTACTCATTTATTAAAAAACAAGCCTCTTTCCAACTGCTTATAAATAAGACTTGCTATAAAATGCAACTCTCTTGAAAGCACAGAAATGCGTGGAGATGAAATTCCTTCCCAGACATGAAGGTGACCTGTATTTACTGTAAACATTATCCCACATTTAAATTTGGAAATGAAACACGGGTGAGGCAAGGAGTCCGGATTCTGGCCAGAGTTTCCTTGCAGTTGGAGGTAAGCTCCACTGCCAAGGCATGCTCGAGACCTCCTGCTGGCCTACTTTCACAGAAAACCCCTACTTTCTTTGGATCACTTTGTACGTGTTTCAGACTGGGTGGGGGAAAGGTTCATTTGCACAGACATCTGATGAGGCTTACTCACAAGTGTTACTCACCAGCCACTTGCTTGTGGGGAAGGAGAAGTTCAAGCCCCATTCTTCGCTCAGACCCAAGAAACAGCCACAAATCACCTTAAAGTGAAAGGGTTGGGTTCAATTTAAGATGATGTACCCTGTGGTTTGTATAAAAAAGCAACATCAGTTGGAAGGAATTTCTCTTAGCTGAAAGTCAGGAAAAACATTTATGACTATTGAATGGTCTAGGTATTTCTTGAATGCCAGAGCAAAAAGATAGTTCTCCAGCGTGAGGAGCAGGGGGAATCCTTCCTTGCTGTCAGTTGTTGCCTATATGGCCAGCAAACCCTGTTCGGCAAACCACCCCGACCACATGCTTAACCTCAGCCAGCCACATAACTCCCTCTGTAGCAGCACAAGGCTAAGCAATGGCTCGGTGAATTAGGATCCCAGCGAGTAAATCCGCTGTGAAGGAGTTACTGAGGAGGTGCTAAGTACGGTGTGCTGCATACGTTGTACTGACTGTGGTTTTTCACCCATGTAAATGGGAAAGGGAGGCATTTGGCACTTTCAAGGAGGGGATGGAAACCTCTTTTTGAGGAATGGCCCTACCTTTCCACCTGCCTTTTCTGATACTCGGCACAAGTGAGGAGTCAGAAGTCTGGCTTGTAGACCTAACCAGCACCCTATTCCCTTCATGTGTGCTTGCAATTCCCAGTCAGGCTTTTGCATCCTACGCTCGTATTCTAGATGAACAAAACCAGACACTGCCAATGTGAAGTCTGAAGCTTGGAGGGGCTCAATGGGAAACTCAGCTTGCTCCAGCCTGAAGCTTAGCAGGTCCTACTGATGTTGAAAAATGCCTGGGTCTAGATTCAGCTTAAAGTCCTATCTATACAAAAGCATCTGCAAACTCAAAGCTGAAGCCTGACAACACTTGTATGACAGACTCTTCTCCTGGACTTCTCATCCCAGCCCCGCAACTTTGAGAGAACTGGAGTGAGGATCCAGTTGGCCTGTGGAGTAGAAGAGGTTGCCCTTGTGACTGTCATGCCTCACCCTGCACACTTTTAATTAAATCCAGCAGTATAAAGAGTTCAGTAACTTTAAAATTACCTAAAATCAGGTTTACTTTTAAAAGAATAAAAAAGAAAAGAAAGGGAAAGTATATTTTAAATATTCCTTCACCACTGCATGGACTCTGTTTCCTATTAAAGGCAACTGTGTGCACATTTCTATTAAGATTCTGCTTCCTGTTGTGTAATACGGAATGTTAAAAATCCCAATATCGCTTAAGAAGATATTATAAACTCCAGAGAGTTTTCGATTCCCAAGAAATCTCTCCCAGTGGGAAGCTGGAAAAGTTCCTGTTGAATTTCCAGTAAATGCCTCAGACCCTATGTAATATTTATGGTGTCCCTCTCATCTTATCCAGGCTGGTTTGCTGTTTTGCTGCTGTGAAAGGAAAGCCTGTTTCAATGGTTAAGGGCTGTGACATTCACTTTGAAGGATATTGAAGCGGATACGATAGCCACAGGAAATGTTCCAGTCTCACTGAGGTACCTCAGAGAGGTATTCGGTCAAATGAAAATTCACTAATCTGATTCCCAGGAAAAAATCACAGTAACTTAATGAAGAAAGAGAAAGAAATGTGACAGATCTGCATTCACGGCTTGCCAGATCTAGATTCCATGAAAGACAGAGGAAAAATTCCCATTTGCTTTCATGGGAATAGGATTTTGACCCTGAAAAACTTCCATTCAAACAAAATTATGCTCATTTTCAAATGTTGTGAGAAATAAGAGGTGTCCATTTGCATTAAGAAGTCACTGTATGATATGACGCAGCTGTCCATTTGCATGGCCACAGATTACAGATACTACAACACTTTTTAGCAGATATCAGAAATGTTTAATAGGGGCAGCAAAACAACCTAGGTGGTGTCATCCACGCCTTCAGTTACTGGGTCAACTGCAGAAATGTAACCGGAGATAGGTTGTCCAAAGGCGCTGGAGGTATTGGTCAAGCTGAAAGGTGCAGAAATGAGCAAAGAAGAAGCCAGGGGCCAAAAATGATTCTTGGCTGTGAAATCTGCTAGATGGTAGCATCAGCTTTCAGAGGGAACAGTCTGAGCTTGAGTCATTGCAAGGTGGTCTGAGCAAAGTCCTGCAAAACACTGCCAAGATCAACCTTCCCTGTTCTCCATGGATGGGCAACACAACCCAACAGGTCAGCCCATGTCTCCTGCTGTCTCCATAAACAGAAAGAAGATTATGTGAGAAGGAGGAACCCGCATTAGCTGTATCCTTGAGGGTAAATTATAGTTCAAGACACAAACAGTACTAGGAGCAAGAAACAGCAGGGGTGCTAAGCCTATATGCTCATTTTTAGTCTCCTTTGCATATTCACACGTACACAGGAAGAGAACTCATTGCACCAAATAAACCACAACCTTGGTTTAGACATGGACAAATAGGCTCGAATGAATGGAAGGCAATGTTGCAGTGAAAGGAAGAAAACTTTTAGTACAATATCTCAAGAGACATTTAGAGTGGAGAAGATGTGAAACCCTGAAACGCTTTATCCAGATAGCAAACTGATGGAAGAACCATAGAACAAGAAGAAATAGTAGCTGTTCCATACTGAAAAGCAGAGATACTGAGGGGAGCGGTAAAAAGATTAAAGTTGGTGTCTGGTTTTATTTAACATGCTCGTTAATTTCTTGAGAATAAAAAGGAATGAGTACATTCACATCTGAAATGACTTTGAAACATGCAGCCAACATCCGTGTTGCACTGAGCACTTAGAAATATGAGGAGGAAACAGTGAAACAAGACTTAACATAGGACAGTGAATGCCAGAGCGGGAGAGTGATCCAAGATGCAGATATTTAATGGAAGAAATACAATTTGAAAATGAAGATTGGGGTGGAGGTTATAATCTGAGACACAGATTTATGAAACAGTAAACCAAGACTATTGGCTATAATCAATTTGTACATAACTGCTGTGTGCATCTCTGGCAAAGGGATCACTACACAGACTACATGGAAATTAATGGCAATTCCAACCCTAAATGGAAAAAAGAAGAAAACTCAGACAAGAATAATAAGAATGATTAAGGGGTAAATACATATAATTTTAAGACACATTGAAATGGTTAAATTTAGAAAATCCTTAAGAGAAGTTAAAGTTACCCTTTGAGAGCTGTGACACCACCACTCCAAAAACATTTACAATCCCCCATTAAGTACTAGGTATTTGTTCAGAAAAACATTCCAAAATTATTTTAAATCTCAGACTTCTATAAACCTAGTAAGAGACCTAGGATGTGGGACAAGTCAACTAATCTTTCTGTGAAATGGCCACAACTGCAGTGCAAAGATACAGTCATCTAGGTACTGAAGACATGTATCAGCTTTCTGGTATGCAAAACTAATCTCTACCCAGGATATAAGCCTCTCTACCTGTTAACTAGGTTTTAAGACCGTATCTGTGAATTTACTGTTTGGGAGATACAGGGGTAGCTGAGTTTAAGGAGAAATTGTCTATCTCTGCATATGATATCTACTCTGGACTTGCTTATATTTTTCTTTCCTGGGGTGATTTCAAATGAGTTTGCTGCTCATGGCTACTGGTTACAGTCGGAGCGTGCAACAAGAAGGAACTAATGAAAATGCCATTTGGGATATTCATGCTAAATATCAGAGCACTTGCCTTCAGTCTAGCAGCTCGGTTAGACTAGACGAAGCACTTGAACAAAATTTTAATGCAGGAAGCAAGTCTGTGTGGAAGAAGGCAAGACAGGCCTGGTTCACATCATCAGCAAATCCTGCACCCCCGGGAATCCTGGATTTCTCCAAACTTCTCCATGGAAGTGGGAGCTGGGCTTGGGTCTGGGCTCTCTCAGCAGCAGACACATGGCTGAGGCTGCTTAAACAAGATGGTGTAAGAGAGCCTATCTTTCATGCGCAATGTTTGGGAATCTCTTGTGAGACTAATGGCTTGATAGTTAGCCAGGGAAGTGCTGAATTCAACATACATTCCTCTCACCACTTCATTACCTCCCAGCCATTCCCTTGTCTGCATCTGTTTGTTTGAACCGAGCTCCTTAAGACAGAGGATGCTCGTTAGGAGCCTGGTATGATAAACATGGCACTTGTGCACTTGCCTAATTTGATACATCTGATGAGCCAGAACTTAATAAATGCAAACTGCTACCCAAATTACTTAGATTCGTTCAGCCCCTTTCTGTCTTCCTCAGCATATTCTATGGGCTGATCTCATGACATTCTCCTTCATGCCAGGTTTTTTTTTGTCTATCTGAACTTTCTTTTTCCACTAGAAGCCTCCAAGCTGGGCTCCTCTCAGGCACTTTGTGCATATTATTTCACCGCTTCAGTGGAATGGTTCAAATTATAATTTTCCAGCTGAGATACAAAGACTAATTCATTCAAGACCACTTTTTTGTGTGTGACAATGTGGATTCCTCTGTGGCCTTTAAGGAGATAAAATGCACCCAAAGTGCTGTGGGAAAACCAGCGTGCTAGGAGCAAGCGTTTGGACAGAGGAAGCAATTTGTGCTCTGCAAGTAGAGTGAAGTCATGTGCTTTCAAGTGTATCCCATGTACTCTTTGGGAATGAGCTGATTGTCATCTTGGGATGATGGGAAAGAATACAAGATACCAGACACTGAGTAGACAACTGAATTTCAAATATAAATCTGAGCTGAAATCCTTTGCTGATACTAATCAAATGAAACCCACAGCAGTAGTTAATGCCGAGAAACTGCCTGCTAATTTTTGTGGCTAACCAGCGTGGCTGCCCTCAAGGCTGCTCCAGCCATGATGATCAGTGCTACACTGGGAAGCCCAGGAAGTGCATCCTTTGCCTTGAAAATGGGCCACCTGTGTCATTTGCCATCCTTGAGCCCAGCAGCTCAGGACCTGAGGTGACATGGACCTCCTACCTTTAGCTGTCTGCCCTGGAGGGAATGTGGGGTGGGTGGCCCAGCTAGCCCAGAGCAGGGCTGGGAGCCTGTGGCTTTGAGAAAGGCGGGAGATCTCTGCTCTGGCATTTGTGCCAGGGATGATCTGACCTCTGCTTCATAGGAAACCAGGCTTGGGTGCTTCTGATCTTTCCTGGGACGGACAAACCAGACACAGAAGCCTGGGGCTGGTGACATGTCAGGAGGCTTCTGTATGCAGCACAGTGCATCATCATCCGTGTGTCAACATGCAGGGTTTACAGCTCCAGAGACTGTTTCATGGCTGTAATCCTGGAGATGGAGTTCAGGGCAACTGGGGGATGTGCCAGGTAGATGCCTAAAATTAAATGCAGCGAATGCAGGCCCTAATGACAGCCCAGCAGAACAAAAGCAAGCAGCTGGGTCCCTGAGCAATGCACACCCCTTTCTTCTCCTGGTGGCAAAGCATGGTCCATGCTTGGTGCTGCCATCTGAACACTGACCTAACAAACATCCATGTATAATTTCCTGGACACCAATGCAAGCATATCTCATCACTGTGGCCCTATGATCGCAGTGAGAAAAGCAAGCTGCCCTGGAGCTGGCCCAGGAGGACACCCGAGAGACCATCCACAAAAGCACATCTAGCACATAGCAAATCAGTGTGGGCAGTAGGACATCACGGCACAAGGGGAAACACATGGGAAATGCTGAATCCAGGTTTATTTCCACCGCTCAAGACAGAAAAGAGCACCATTTCATGGCCGTAATCCTGATATTTGACAAGTAGCTTAAATTCACGTACCGAGTAATCTTCTAAAGTAAATAGCTTTGATCCAGCGTGTTTAATTTAATGCACTTGATGTTTTATTTATTGTTTTACTGTGAGGAACAGATTGCACTTTCTTTAATAATGTCTAAGAAATGAGGGTTTCCAATCCCCACACAGAGAAAAATTCATACCAGCAATACAACTGGAAAACTGATTTCCTCGAGCCTGTCCTTTATGGAGAGGAAACATTTCTTGTGCCTTAGGAACTAACA
Source organism: Falco peregrinus (assembly GCF_023634155.1). Taxonomy (NCBI): domain Eukaryota; kingdom Metazoa; phylum Chordata; class Aves; order Falconiformes; family Falconidae; genus Falco; species Falco peregrinus. Next base: position 9,474,494 of record NC_073728.1, read on the forward strand.
CGGCCATGTATTAAACTGCAATGCACCAAATAACTGGGTGAATACTTCAAAAATTAACTCATGGGTGATTTGAGAAGCTGGTAAGTGCTCAGTCACAGCAACAACAAAGAACAGGTATGATAAAAATCATGGTCTGCCCTGGACAATTTATTAAGGGCCTCAGAAAAAAAAAACCCCAAAAGACAAGAAGGAATCAGTTTGCAAAATATGATTGTTTTTGAAATGTTTGCCTAGCAACAGACCAACAAACGCTCCAACTATGGCTTTATTTCATATTCTCACAGCAATACCACATAGTGTTTCAACACAAGCCAGCTCTCACTCTGAAATCCACCCTGATGACCTCAGCTGCCCTGCTCTGATGGTTGGGCATCTCATGGCTCCCACTACACATCCTTCCCAAGCCACGGCTGATTGCAGGGCCGGCTGGCCGTGGTGGAGTGGAAAATGTATCTGTTTCCGCTTTCTTACATTGCAACAACATATTCCTCCCAATTGTTCTTGCTCTGCACAAAGAAAACTTGATGTGCCAATTTCCTTCTCTCTGCTTCTGGAGTCGTGCTGGTGTTGCCCACCTCTGTCCACTACACTTTACTTGACCTCAGTTTCTCAATACACTGTCTGAGCTTGCCCACGGAGAAGTCAAAGTTAGGCCAAGGTCTTACATCCTTTCTTGTTGGACACAGAAAAGAAATCAAAGCCCAGGTAAAATCTCTTCCCCAGGGACCTCCATTTACTTTTTCTGTTATCTTACACATGCCAATCCCTAGGATTTGGTAAAAATGGCTTATGTGTTTTAGAGCAGACTCAAAAATTCGGGTCCAACAGCACGAAAAATTCAGGGAATTTAAACAAAGTCCACTGGAACTGCTAGGAAAAGAAAAGTGCCAGTGTCTCAGAAATTTAGCCTGAAATAAATTTCACATCCATTTTTATCCCTGCTTTCTCATGAGCTCGGATGTAAGAGTGAACAGAGTTGACAGTGTAGCTGGTGGCCATGCTGTGAGAAGCAGACAGCTGTGTGCATGGTGGAGAGGCATGAGAAGGCACACCAGTCCCCCAACTTCTTATTTTGCCGTTGAGATAGGTACACCACCATTTTCAAAAAGAGGGTGGGTTTAGGTGCCCATGCATCTTGCAGCTGCAAGACACAGCTCTGCAATGGTATTTGCCTTTGAAGAAAAAAGACCTCCAGATCGCCTGCTAAGCTCTGCACTTGGCAGGAGCTGTGAGACCCTGATGCTGTGGAGGCAATACCTTGGGATAACAGCTGGCTCTGAGAGCTCCTGCTGAGCCCTGAACTCTAAGGATGCTCCAATCCAGCAACCTGTGCCCAAGCACACCTCTCCTATCTGCTTTCTCGTTTCCTTTGCCAGTAGAACAGCAGGTCTCATGGTAGCCAGCAGAGCACCAAGGGTAGGGATTCAGCCCTTAAGTACCAGCACTTCTTGCCTTGGTGCCTCACTGCCCTGTTTTTGAACAGGGACAGTGGCACAATGCTATCTCACAAAGGTATTACCTAGCCCACAGTTCAAAGGCTGGATATTGTGATGATGGACATTAATGCACACTAAAGATGCCCCGGGAGAAGAACTGCTGGACAGAAGCGTTTTGTGAGTCATCTCCAAATGTGCCCCATCAGCAAAGAGGAGGCACGTTCGCATCCGGAGTGAAAGCTCAGCAAGGCAGACATGATTACATAGGCACATACCCTGCTGAACCGGTTCTTGGTGACAATATGAATTGGGCTGTACTGTCCAAAGACATCATCATCCCCAACACAGCTTCACCATTCCATAAATTAAGATAAGCACATATGGTCTTCTGCTAATGTTGTTCTGGATAGGCAACTTCTGGCAGAGGGACAAGGCAAACAGCCAGGCAGATCTAGCTTTAACCTGGCCCAGTTTTGAGGCAAAATGCATTAATTCATCACTTTTCATTATAGGTTAATCAATGTTCTGCCACTTTGCAATTTGAGCAGGCTTTGAGCACACATGTAGGCAGTAAATGCAGGGCAGCTGACACCTACCTGCTAAGCCTCAGCAGCTCGGCTGTGCTGAGTAGCGCACCTGACCACTTATTTCAGCTGGAGGTCTTTTGCCAGTGTAAATTTTGTCCACAGCGGGAGGGCCAGCAAGTGCAATTAGACCACCTAGCCATTAAAACACAGACAAAGCCAAGCCCAAGACCACCCACAAGCAAGAGCAGCTCAGCAGCTGTCTTTGGGTGGCCAAAACCTACTTTTATGAGCCCAGTTGCAGGGAGTCAGGACTGCAAATCGTAAGCTCTGTTCTCTGGGTCTGGGTCCTGCAGATCTCAGTTCCAGGGTAACTGGTACCAGATCTATATGCTTTCATTATGTATGTAACCCTCATCGTGCCAGCTCACACAGTCACATTTCTGTCAAATTATCCACAGTATATGAGATGGGATTTAGCCTGGCTTCATACTTTCATGCTAGCTTTGGCCTAGCTGTCAGAAATCAGACAGTTCCTAATGCAGCGTAACATTTGCCAATGTGGAGTGCGCCCAGCTGCATTGTTTAGAACATTTTTGAGGTAGAAAAGTGACTTTACACCGGATCATCTTGTTTTGCATCACACTGCCATCATGTTTTGATTTACTGCTAGGAACCTGAGAGCTGGATTTACTGTACCACAGAATCACAGTCTTCATATCCCTATCACACACCAGAGGCAGAGGGGTCAATGGCTAATTAGTTGCTGTCTGCAAAGCACCCTGAGGCCCACAGAGAAAAGCATGGCAGTAAGTGACAAGTATTACTTATTATTCTCTGAGTTAATAGTCCTTTATTTTGCAGTATGTCTTTGACCTTAGCTATCATACCCTTCCCACCTCCCCACTCTTTCAAACCACAGAGGGTTACGATACAGAATACATCTGTTTCCTGTTTCATAAATTGCAATTGCACATTTCCAACAGGCGCTCTTGTCTGAGACTCGGAGGAAAGCAATTTTATTTATAAGTAGTATGTGCTCCTGAACCTATCTGGCTCCTTCTCATTGTACTGCCTGCTGAAAACGAAGAATAGCCAAATGTAGTAGAAATTACTTTCCCGTTATTTGGAGAAGTTTGCGTCATCCCCTTTTCTCCTACTGCTAGTAAAAGTAAATAGGTATCTGAGATATTCTTACACATTTAACAGAAAAAAAATAATGTAAATAACACAGACAGACAGAAGAGACATGCAGCAATTATTTAAACTTGTCATAAATATTCTTTAATAAGGTATTATTAATATTGTTGTTTATCATGAGAACTTGGGGGCCAAGTAAGAGTATGCATTGGTTTCACTACTTTACTGAGGTGAGGCCAGTGTGTAAAATCCTGGCTAAAAGAAATTAGTGGTTTGAAGGCCCCAGTGACCTGGCTACAGGCTACGTCAAAACTTCTACAGAAATCTCTCAAGCGTCATCTTTCACCTATCTAGAAGCAAAATGAAACTTTAAAACGGAACACACTTTATGTATACCATTGTGCATTATGTCTTTACAGGCTTGCGGTTGTGTATGCCAGTGTAACAAATCGCCACTGTAGTCTGCTGAGCCACAGCAATTTACTGTGCAGTGGGGAAGCAGCACAGTCCCATTCCTGGAGATTTTGGCCCAATTTCCTTCCCTCCCAGGTGGAAAGGATGTGAGCCCACCCTGCCAGTATCTGCACCCCAGCTGATGAGTGGTAACTTATTAAGCTGCTGAAAATCAGTTTGTATCTGGGCCCGTAAGCTGTCATGCACTTGATAACGTTACCCTTGATCGAGACAATCAGCCCATGTGGTGGGATGCAGACAACTTCAGCAAAGAGCACACTTATTAACACACTGCACACTGAGGCAGGGGCTGCTCCCAGCAGGGTTAGACACAGAAAGATTTTGTGCTTTACAGCTATTCAGGTCCATCCAAGATGCTTTGGATGCAAACTGGAAGCTCTCTCTCCTGCTGCGAAGATTGCCAGTGAGGATGAGAGAAATGCATCCATTCAACCATTCCTCTCCCCCTGCCTTTTCTATGCTTTGGTGCTGTTTGGAGGAGGCTCCCTCCAAACCGAGCACAAGTCCCTGCTGGTTCAAGTTCTGCAGCTTGAAACTGATGGGCCCAGCCATGTGCTTAGGGATAAATATTTGTGCAAATATTTGCAGACGTAGGACCTTAATCTAGAGAACAATGTCAATCCCGGATATCATTTTGTTTATGAGTGTTGATCCTGGGGCATTACCAAAAGCCCAAGGGAAAAGCCTGTGTTTCAAGATGCTCACAGTACCAAGGTCTTATACCACAGCCTGTCTCAAGCACACAGCCTTTACTTGCCAGAGCAATCAGTATCTACTACGCAACTAAAATTGCAGGCTGGTGTAGGTTGGATACATTTTGCAAACAGAGCTGGAATTTGAAGACATGTAGACGTGCAAAAGTAGTGGCACTCTGCAGGACAAGAATCTGCAGATGCTTTGGCCAGCTCTAAGTCCATCCACAGTAAGAGCATGTGTGGACTGGCTGTGTATGGAAAGAGGAGAGAGGAAACAAAAAGTGCTGGTCAGGCCTGCTGTTGCTTGAGAAAGTGAAATACCAGTCTCATTAGCTTTGTGCTCGTTACTTGGCATATTCCTTTCTTCTTGTTGATGCACCAAATGCAAATATCTTGATCACTCACAGTCTCCTTGTTGCGTTGAACTGCAGGGTATCAGCTCTCTGCTACAAGCTCTTGTCTCTGCAGTTCTTCCTTCTAGCTCCTGAGTTGCAACAAGGTCTTCCAAAAGAATTGTGGAATAGGAACAAATGTGGAATAGGAACAAACCTCTGAACCTCAGGTGCACGCTGTACATAAAATCTCCTTTTCCCCCTCCAGCAAGTACATGCAGCAGTTCCTCTTTGTGCCAAATAAAAACTATGGCACCTTAGCTTTTAGCTTGGAGAAAAGGAGCCTGGGCTTTCAGTTTGGTTCAAACCTCAGCATGCAGATCGATGTAACAGCCAGCTTGCACAGCTTCATGCCAGAGTCTAATCTTTTTTGTTGGAGAATTTTAACAGGCACTTTCCAGACTTGGAGTCACAGTGCTGCAATAGTGACAAACCCATAAAGAGAAGAGAGCACTGGAGGGATTCCTGAATCGCAGGCAATTGCTTGGTTTTTCCCAGAGCAGAAACCAGTGTTTGGGAGCTACAAAGTTGGCTTCATGTGTTTACAAGAAGATCTGCTGTGCACACAATTTGCTGATGTTTCCCAGGCAGCTACACAGACATGACAGGGATAAGGATAAGCCTCTCGAGACTCAACTCACTTATAAACAACGCTCATAATTGCAGTGGCTCTTTTCCTGTGAGATGGTCGCTCATGGCTTGGACGGGTGTACTGTTCACCAGATAAAAAACTGGCTGGATGGCTGAGCCCAAACAGTGGCAGTGAATGGAGTTACATCGAGCTGGTGACCAGTCACAAGTGATGTTCCCCAGGGCTCAGTGCTGGGGTCAGTTATGTTTAATGTCTTTATCAATGCTCCGGACAAGGGGATCAAGTGCACCCTCACTTAGTCTGCAGGTGACACCAAGTTGGAGGGGACTGCTGATCTGCTTGAGGGCAGGAAGGCTCTGCAGAGGGATCTGGAGAGGCTGGATCAATGGGCCGAGGCCAGCTGTATGAGGTTCAACCAGGCTCAGTGCTGGGTCCTGCACGTGGGTCACACCAGCCCCGCACAGCGCTACAGGCTTGGGGCAGAGCAGCTGGGAAGCTGCCTGGAGGGAAAGGACCTGGGGGTGCTGGTTGATGGCCAGCTGAACATGGGCCAGCAGTGTGCCCAGGTGGCCAAGAGAGCCAACAGCATCCTGGCTTGTATGAGAAATAGTGTGGCCAGCAGGACCAGGGCAGTGATCATCCCCCTCTACTCAGCACCGGTGAGGCTGCACCTTGAACATTGTGTTCAGTTTTGGGCCCCCCACTACAGGAAAGATACTGAGATGCCGGAGTGTGTCCAGAGATGGGCAACAGAGCTGGGGAAGGGTCTGGAGCATGGGTCACATGAGGAGCGGCTGAGGGAACTGGGGGTGTTTAGCCTGGAGTAAAGGAAGCTCAGGGGGGACCTTACTGCTTTCTATGACTTGCAGGGAAGTTGTAGGCAGGTGGGGGTCAGTCTCTTCTCCCAAGGAACAAGTGACGGGACAAGAGGAAACTGCCTCAAGCTTCACCAGGGGAGGTTTAGATTGGGTATTAGGAAACATTTCTTCAGCAAAAGGGTTGTCAATCATTGGAGCAGGCTGCCCAGGGAAGTGGCTGAGAGACCATCCATCCCTGGAGGTATTTAAAAGATGTGTAGACATGGTGCTTAGGTACATGATTTAGTGATGGACTTGGCAGTGCTGGGTTAATATCTGGTCTCGATGATCTTAAAGGTCTTTTCCAACCTTAACAACGCCATGATTCTATGAGTCTATGTGAACCCATCTCACCTAAGAGTTTTTCTGCAGAGTAAATCAATGAGTGTCCTTAAACCACTGAGCATCATTCATCATATATCATGTTTCTGTATTGAGAAGGTACACTGTGCCAACACTGTGATGCCCTCTTACAGTGATGTGCCAGCTTCTGAAGGAAGTTTTGTACAAGACCTCTGCTAGATATGTAGCTGTGAATATGATTTTACAACAGGCAGTGGCCTCTTTTTCTTGGACCATCACCTGATGTGGTGGTAATGATTTTGCAAGAAAATAATATTTTTATTTACCTCTTTTTTTTTTGTAAACATAACAGAGCTTTTTTTTTTTCTTTCTGTTATTTCTTCTTTTTTTAGCCTAAATTTCGTCTCAAAGGAAGCTTTGATTCCCCTGTGTACACAGCCACAGCTGCTGGGAGATGATGGAGGCTGGAGAACCGTAAAGGTCCTGCCTTTATAGACTACTCAGATTTTAAGCTGTATTTCAAGAGGCCATACCAGATTTAAGGGGAAGGAAAGAGAAAGCATTGTGTCAGATCAGCACTAATTTCAAGAAAAGAAAGGGGGGAATCCTTATGTCTGTTTTGTCTACCACAATCAGGAAATGCAGCAGACACATCTCCTCAACATCATCTGCTGTCCTTATTCGTTCTCCTAGGTTGAGGCACACTGGAGAGAAAAGATTTTGCAGCTCCAGCAGAAATGTTTGTGAAATGTTTATCTGATCAGCTAAAGCCTTTGAAGGCTTGCTTTGGGAAAGAGTTCTAACACTTCATAATTCAGATGCAACTGAAATGCTTGGTATCTCCTTTTTGCAAAAGAGGCTTTTTTTTTTTAAGGGCAGTAAATTGGTGTTCTGTACCAATAGCAAGTGTTAGGATGAAGTCAGGGTGCCACAGTTCACTGAATGTATACCTTTTTTTTAAAAAAAATATTTTATTTTATTTCCCTGGCCAAAGCTAGAGATTGGGTTACATGCTGTTTCATGTTATCAGACACACTATACTGTTCACTTCATAAGCCATCCCTGGAAGGGGCAAAAACCCCAACCCCAAACTTCAGTTTTGCTTCTAACTGCAGAAACCGTCCGCAAATACACAGTGAAATGTATGTGCTTTCCCTCTGCTCTGCACAGAAAGAAAACTTGATGCTAGCCCTTAGTATTCCTTTTTATGTCAAGAAGGAGACTGCATAGTAGGGAAAAAGCAGTGTGTGCATCTCTGCTAACAGTAAGAGTACTGGATTTTTGACATGGAAAAAATGATGTGGCTGTCAGAGACCCATACGCAGCTTGGGAAGAGCCAGTTTACTGACCTGCTCAGTTTGACGCTTATCAAACTCCTGGGCAGCCAGGCTCTGCTTCCTGCTCTATTGCATGTGATAAGGGTGAAGCTTAGTAAAAGCAAACCTTGTTATCATCTTTTTACATTACCCAGCACATCTTAACTTTGAGGTCAGACTACCAGAAAGATATATGGAAAGGATTTAGTGTGACTAGTCTCCAAGGTAGACAGTTATAGATCACATTAAGCAGAACTATGTGGGTCTACACAGTCATATTCTGTGGTCAGGGTTACATTTGCAACTGTATCGCCCAGTGTTTTCTCTACCCTGATTTAAGGTGTTTCTAACAGCCTGGGTACTTGATGCACTTCAATGGACACTTTCCATATGATGCCCACTATGGACACTCAAGACACCTTAAATGGCAGCTGTACGGAGCTCACTTTTCTGACTACTGTTTCAGAATTTTTCAGCTTTCTCCCCAAGCTAGGTCTTCGATTGCAGCATTTCTCTTTGCCTGCAGGTGCTACACATGCATTTATGTCATCTCAAAGACCATGAGCTCAGACAAGTCAGTCTGAATTTCTGGCTTCAAAAGAAAAAAGAAACCTTAGAGAGTTTATACTGTGCCGGCTGTTACTTCTAACCATTTGGAGAAATACCAGTTTTTCATGAGAAAACAGCTCACCGTGTGATTTCTAAGCTACATCTACCCTTCAGTCCACTTTTGTCCAGGAAATGTACCCTGTTCTGAGCTCAGCATTGCAGTGGTGGGGCCGTATCAGTACTTCAGCTGGTAATTTAAAGCTAGCTCTTTTGAAAGCTAAATAGTGAAGTACTAGGACTGCAGTAGGCACTTAATCTAGGCTGAGTCCAACTCAGTAATGCCTGAATTGTCAGCAGAGAAGTGCATACTCAAGACTCATGGTGGGAAAGTCTCCCAAGAACGAGTGACAATCCCTGTAACTTCCACTAACAATAACTTGCTTAAATGCAATCAAATCCTGTAAATCTCCTGATGATACCAGTTATCTCATACAGATACTGCTGTAATCTCCTCTAATCTTCTTCAACTGGAGAAAGAATTCTTTTGTTATAACTTTCATTTTCTCTGTGTAGAACGTTATAATTTCTGCTTTCGTACTTTTCAGTGTCACAGAGTTGCTCTAAACCTTTCCCCAAGTCTCTTTCCCTTCGCCTTGCTTTTTTTTTTTTTTTCCTTTCTCTTTTTCTCCCCCATGCACCCCCCTAAAATGGGCTGTAATTCAGTTGTATTGTTCCCGGTATTGCTTCATCTATGCAACTTTCATTGCTGAAGCAAATGGGACTGGAGCTTGAGCAATGTAAGTTCAGAGCAACAAACGAGATAACTGAGGCAGGAATGAGACAATATGATGCCCTGCTCTTGCAAAAGAGAAATACAGATTGCTGAGGCTGTAAACAAACGCTTCCTGGTGGATCAAAAACACAACATTACAGGCAGCAGCAAAGGATGGTTTCAACATATTCAGGGTGGTGGTGTTTAGGACTAATTTAGCATATTTTGCCTTTGCCATGATTTTACATATTTCATATCACCACAAGGCACTGAGCAACAAGCACTGTGTATTCTAATCTTTGCAGTTCCTCAAAGATATTGAAATGCTTGAAACTTGTTGCACTCTGTGGGATGCTTGAACATATTCCTTCAAAAGGAAATTATAGTTGAGATATCATTTTTGTAAGTTCCACTAGCTACAAAGAAAATGTTTATTTTGATGTTACCGTCCATGATTCCTTGAATGTACTGAGCACTATAAACGTTTCTAGCAAAAATACTCTTTATTTACAAGTTTTATTAGCACTGTACCAGATGACTAAATGTTAATGAGTAGGTTGGTGCAAATATTATTGAGTGTGACTATTGCATTCACACCCAAAGGGAAAAAAAACACTATAAAGAGTCAAAAACATCCTGCTTTGAGAAGAACAAAATATAAATGGACAAATCAAGAAAACTATAACTTAGACGATGAGCAGAAGCACAGAGAAATGGAGAGACTCACCCAAGGTCACCTAAGAAAGTCACACAGAATCAGATGATCCTACATTTATTTCCTCTTCTTACCTTGACTTATGTCCAGGGGGAGAACCATAGATACTTCACAGAGCAAACTTTGGCTCCTATTACTGTTTCTAGAGTTGTATCATTATTCATGTCCCTGGTTTTTTTGCAAGCTCCAGTCCCAGCTGGGATTAAGTTAGGACACAGTGCAGCTAGGCGGTCCAGTGCCATGCATACAGTGAGCTCGCAACAATCAATTCCCAGCCTAAATTTGACTCGAAGTCTGCAAAGTATGTTGTCAGGTGTCAGACCCATCTGCACTGATTTTCTTCAGCAATGTTTCAGGTTTCGTCCTCTATTCTGTTCCCAGTTTGTATCCAGGGTGATCTGGCTTGCAGTGGAGGCAGAGGAATTTGCTTGGTCCTATGTAGCAGGAAGAGGTACAAAATAAGTATCTTCCTGGGGCAACATCAGCAGAAGGCTGACACAGGTTTTGCAGCTTAATGTCAGAGAGTTTAGAAAATCTCAGGCTAGACTAATTAATTAATTGTTTCTGTAGTATTACATCTGATACAGGACATGCTATTAGGCTGTTTTCTGATTAAAAGCCATTAAAATGAACACAGTCTACATTTCTGTTCTTTGGTTATGTGTTTGCAGTGCCCATCAGACATGCTACAGAGAGCAATACCTTCTGACTTCTAGTTTTGTACTGGGCTGTATCTGTCTCTGCTCGAAGATGTAACAAGGGAATGAAATCTACTCTGGCACTGCATTCATTCAACATTGCTTTTCCTTGTGAGCAAGATGCAGAAATTAATGTATGACTATAAACTTCCCAAATTCACTTACAATCTGGATCTCTGCTAAGCAAATCCCTACAGATAACTGTTTCTTCTTAAAAACCAAGTTCCAATTTTCCTAACAAAAAAAGTATCAAGGTAATCCCTAACCAAAATAATATTTTTTTCTAACTTCTATCCAGTTTTGTTTTGAATTTATACAAAGGTTTTTAGACATCAGTAAATGTCTTCAGTATGATGACATCTAATCAGTACAATCACAAAATAGAATCATAGAATCACAAAATGGTTTGGATTGGAAAGGACCTTAAAGATCACCCAGTTCCACACCCCGCCACGGGCAGGGCCACCTTCCACCAGCCCAGGTTGCTCACAGCCCCATCCAGCCTGGCCTTGAACACTGCCAGGGATGGGGCAGCCACAGCTGCTCTGGGCAGCCTGGGCCAGTGTCTCACCACTCTCACAGTAAAGAATTTCTTCTTAATATGTAATCTAAATCTACTCACTTTCAGATTAAAACCACAACCCCTTGTCCTATCCCTACAGGCCCTACTAAAAAGTCTGTCCCCAACTGTACTGTCATCAGTACAATTCATCTATCAATACGATTTGCATTTGATTTGAACTTAGGGTAAGGTCTTTTTGTCCTACACCCTCTATCCTTTTGTTTTGTTTTGTTTTTCTTCGCTGTAAAGGAAAATAAAAGTAAATACAACTATTTCTACTACTTTTTTACTGGTGTAGGTGACTGTACAAACGTGTAACACAGCTATGGAGAATGCCTTTGTCCTGTAAGGAGCTGCTTGTGAAGGAAATGGAGAATAACCAGCACTTGTGAGTGGGTGATTTGAACTCGAGTGAAATACAGCATCCTTTTCTTATCTATACCCCCCGCTGAGTTCACTTAGGCTTAAACCACCCCCACAGAGGCTTCTCTGTGTGGGGAGGCTGAAATCAGGGTTCAAACTCAGGCTAAAAGTGCAGTGGAAACTCACCCCGTGTCAAGGAACAGTTCGAAAACTTTATATTTTTGGTGTCCACATTTCTAAGATGTTGTAAGCTATCTCAGTCTTGCTGAGGGAAAAAAAGAAAATAATTAAAGAATAGTGTTTCTGATATTGCTAGTGCTGGAGACCAAGCAGAGAATAATTTTTTTTCTGATGGAAGAAAAACACTTCGCTGCATTGTTTTCAGAGAAAATACTGTTCTCTGTTGCTGGGAGGGAAAGAGATAGTATTTTGGTCCACCACAGCACTAGCCTGTTTCCTCTGGCCTCAAAGAAAGCTTTCCACAAAATATCCTGATAGAGCTACAGGTAGAAGGACGAGCCTCATCTTCGTATGCAGGCATCTCTGCACTCAGAATATCCCACACAGGATTAGTGAATGCTCACAGCTTGCCTGCAGACAGAAAAGATACTCAGGACTTTCATTTCAAGCAGCTAAACACCACTGATCTGAAGAAACAGCCCTTGCCTCATTTTTTCCATGCAGAGCATGGCTATTCCCTGCCACTGAAGAACACGAGCCTGACAGCTTAGCAGGGACATAAAGAAATTACAGATGACAACTATATCCAGAGTTATCTAAATCAATCAGAGGCACTTGGAAAAGTTATAATATATATTTCAGGTTGAAGCTGACCTTTAACTACTGCAGACTGTAATATTTTTCTGAAGCAGAATATCTTGAGAACTAGTTTGTAAAGGGTTTTCTACACATTCCTCTGAAGCACTGAGCAACAACCACTCTTGTAAACAAGAAACTGGCTATGTGAACTGTTGGTTTCATCTGGTCTTGCAACCCCTGATTATTAAAGTTTTCAGGTGTGCATAAATATATGCATACATGTGTGTGTGTGTGTGTGTGTAGTTTAGCAGAAAAAATGAAGGACAGATGCTTCTAAAGATGTATAGGCAATCGGGATACGATTACCAGAGCTGTACTCAAGTTAAGCTGTTACTATTCTCAGTTTTATTCGGATTTTACTTTAATCCTGCAGAATCCCATAAAATATACCTTCCTGGAAAATATAATATAAAAGGATCCCATTGAAGCACCTGTGGTCCTTGCCAATGAGCTGTAAAAGAGGGAAAGACGTTTGGAAACTAGTGTTCAGAGACTGGGCAGGAGGACTGGAAACTTTGCAGAGATGCTGTTCTGTTGTCCTGTCCTGTTTATCTTCTTTTCCTCTTCTTGCTCAGCTGGCCAGTGGTTAAGGAGAAGTATTTTGACTCGTGAGTCATTCTTACCAGAAACATTTTGCTTTGGACATTTTCTTGTTGCCATGATCCTGGTCCCCCTTCTTTCTGTCTTTCCCATTTAAATGGAAAGACACCAACTACTATGTGGAAATATTACATGTTCTTGCATGAAGAGCACTGCATTGGTCATGTCCAAATCTTTCCATTACAGCAATCCAGGAACAACTGCAAATAACATTTGTAATCAGAGTAGGACCCGTAAGATGAGCCACCAATGTCTGAAAGGTTCTTGTCCATGGCTTAAGCAGCTCCCAATTCATAGGAAAGGGGTGGTTAAAAAGCAGGAGAAAAAAGTTTGGCTCTGGTCCAGACTCATATCTGTACTGGAAGTGCAGAAGAAAAAATAAAAACTTTTTGAAAACGCCACACGGGAAAACACTCATTGTTTCCTACAATCTTCTTTGTTACGCTGTGGGGTAGTGTCATTCATCAGGAGAGGAACCCTTACCACGTAAAAGCAGACGCTTCAGAGGTTTCCAGGAATGTGCAAAGATCACACTTCCAGTGAAGTGTCGTAGAGAGGGAAGTGAATGGCCATACTGCCCTGTCTCTGCACTGTGCAACCTCTTTGGGCAGGGTGTGCCCCGTCTCTTGCTTTGGGTGCTGAAATCAGCGGGAAGTCCCTCAGGACTTCAAGCTACAGTGGATCACAGTCCCTTTTCAACTCAAATCACAAAGAAAACTTCAGTATGCAGGAGTTAGCCGCATCATACAGGCTATGTATGATATGTATAACATCATTCCAGATCATACAGGCCTGCTCTGTATGGGAGGTTCAGAGAGGTCCCGTGTGATGAAAGCCATAGGTCTGCACCAACTGTCAGAGAAGAGGCACCAGCTTAACAGCTGGTGACAGCCATGGCCAAAATAGCTAGTGAAGCTTTCATGCCTACCTCTGACTGACCTCTCCTGGATGCATGATGAAAAGTGTGGCATCCCTCCAGACAGGCAAGTCTTTCAGTTTCAGGTTTTGGTTATAAGCAAGGTTTTCTCATTTCTGTTATTCAATACCAAGAATTGTGCTATAGTAAATGGAAATCCACCAAACAGCCACGGTGAGAATGGCCCCAAGTTACTTCTGATACAGCTATATGAACATTTTGTCAGATATCCTGACTATCTGAAAAGTTCTGAAATTCAGAGTGATTGCCTAGCTCAGAAATGGGTGAACCTTCAACAGCCATCCCCTAAGTTCCTACAATGTTCCTCATCATCCTTCTCAGTACCGTGTCCTTAACCAAGGGCAACCACATTCTTCTTGGTGTCTACTATTTGCCAGTGTTACAGCTGAGTGGATCCCGAACATTTCTGAGGAAGGAGCCCCTCCCTGCCCTTAACATTGCTCATTTTTTTAACAGACGTGTAAATGAGGAACAGTGTCTTGAACGTCACTCACTCTACAGGGCCTAGCAGACAGCCAGCAATTTCCAAAGAGTGTCTGGAACCGCTCTGCAAGTGGGAAGTATTAGCAAGTATGTTGCAAATCCATATGACTCCACCCAAAAACTCAGTGGGGTTATCCTTCCTTTCTCTAACAGCCTACCTCAGCCTCTGAGCTATGGGAACTATTGGAAAGAGCTAGAGGTCTGGTTTGTAACAGCTACTTTTTGCAGGGCACATTGTAAGTTATAATAATACGGTACAAAACCAACCATTTCCATGGCTTCTGATTCCTGTAATAACTTGTCTCCATCTTGACATGCAATCATGTTTCACCTGTTGTGCTGCCAATGCTCTGGCTACTCAAATTGCCTAGCTGTTCCAGCAAGTTCCTAAAGATTTCTGACCCTCAGAGGCTTATCTTGGTCCACAGAGTCCAGCAGAGGATCTCTGTACCAGAAAATTTCCTTTTTTCTCTTCTCATGCTGAATACCCATCCTCCCACCTCCTGAAATTAATAAGGCATCCCTAAGTTATTCCTGTCCTATCTATCAGCAATTGATCTAAGCCACGCAGATCTGTTCGCACCCTCATTTTAATCTGTCTGGACTGGGACATGAAGTTCAGACCTCCATTCAGACGTGACTATATTTAACGGCTATATTTAACTACACATCTGATTTAACCCTCAGATTTTCCAGAAGGCGCCCAGATGAGATTTTTCAATTATGCACCATTCACAATTGAGATCAGTGGACCAGCTCACACCCCTTTAAACACTGAGATATGCAACAAGACTTCCAAGACAAACTCAGCATCCCGTACTTCAACACCCAGCTGAAGCCAGACTTGGTTTAAGGTACAATAATTCTCACCCAGAAGGCCTGGGCGTGTTTCCCTGTTAGAACAGGGAAGAGTTTTTGTAATGCTCGGTGGCCTCACACCTGGCTTGAGTGTATGAGTCTGGTTTAAGTCCTGGAGTAAATCCCTGGCTATCTTTGGTAAAAATTTTAAACAAACCTCAGGCTGCTCTAAATTATGCTAAGAGTCAGGACGAATGCCAAGCCAACTCATGACGCAGAGGTTCAAAAAGTGACGGAGAGTCATATTCACTCCTTTATTCTTGTAATGATGAATCCATTGCTGCAGATCTGAGCTATGGAATGAATACTGCAGGAAGCCCGCAGAAAGTGAAATCATCTTGTGACATGCTTTAATTACTTACCTGTGGTTTCAACAACATGCCTAGTGACAATGTAAACTTTGGGGAAGAAGTCTGTAAAGTTGACTACTTCAGCTAAAATTAAAATCATTGCACTCAGGGAAACTTCTGCAGTACAGAACCTCAGGTTTGGCTGATGACCATCATTTCCCGTTACCTTCTCTAAGCCAAGTGCCTCCCATGGTACATCAGTGCCGTACCACACGAGAAGTCATGAGAAGGCATCCTGGGAAATGCTGCACAGCTGAGGAAGCTCAGTGCTATAAGGTATTTGTGCTAAAGCTTCCATGAATTAGCACAGCATCATTTCCAGATAAAAAAAAAAAAATATATATTTTGGGGTGCAAAGCAGAAGCATTTCTGGATTTCTTTAGTGTTCATCTTAAAGGTAAAAGTTTTCCATGGATATTTTTCCATAGTTCACAATCTTTTTGTTAAAAAGCAAAATTTACTTTTTAAAAAGTCTGATTCCTTGGCAAAAAGCTAATTGGCCAGAACATTTCTGATCAACTACACATGTGCTACAAAGTTATCTGAGTTACCACTGAAGGATCCTTAGCAGTGGATGAAAACTGATGTTCCATCTCAGCTAAGCAAATGATGTTTTGGGGAGGTGCAAGGCATAATGTAAAGGAAAAGGAAAGTGGAGGGAATTAATTGCTGGTCTGTGGGTTGTTTATCAGCTCTAGTCTCACTTTTCTCATGCAGCTCTATGGGAGGCATTTCTGTGGGACATGATAATAAAAGCTGGATGGTTTTCCATGCATTTTTTTTCATGATTTCTTTGCTTTTGCTGTAGATCTCAGAAACCAGATGTCTCATACTAAAGAAAGAGTAACTTACTTAACTTTGGGGATGTGTTTGGAGGAGGAAGGGAGAACAAGTTTGTTCTTTTTGAGATGAGAGTTAAATTGACACATAGTGTCACAAGCAAACAAGCAGAGGCCAGGCACATTGTTGATAGAAAAGAGGATAACCCTGAACAGTGAGGCTGATCAGCAAAGGAGCTGAAGGCATTTTCTGAAAATAAATTTAATCAGGACAAGCTTCTCTGTAATGTTTTCAACGAAGTACCTACACTTAGAAATTGCCCTCAAACAGCTCCTAATTGACACCCACTATTAAAATATGCTCTCAGCTTACCTAGCCAATTCATGAGATTTTTATATATCTTTTAAGTTTCCTCTGAGTGTATTGAATTAAAACACATCCCATGTGCTGTGGTCAGCTGGTGGTGAGAACTGAAGAGCCAGGAGGGCAACACTACCTTGACCCTACCCCAAGTGCAGCTAGCCACCATGCAGATGGGAACTGGAAAACTGCACTTCATCACGTTGCCCCTGTGGCTCCTATCCACCCTGGGCTTCAAGCTGCTTCTGCATCACCCAGCGCTGGTATGCGTGAAGACAACACCCAGCCTGCCCAAGCCCCTTGAAGCTCCTTTGGCCATCCTAGAACTAAGAGTGACCTGAGCACTTGATCACTGTGAGCACCTTTGTCTCACAGGGGATCCTTCCCACCTCCTGCATTTGGGCAGACCCCACTCCAGCCCAGCCTTGCATTAAGTGGGGCAAGGCTGTGAGGGATGACATAACTTCTTCATCTATGCAGCTGTCTCAGCTCTGACAGCAATGAATGATGGCAATGTGCTGTGGTGCCTGCTGATTACAGACACGTTAGTCATCCTCCCACTGTTATTTGGGCTTCTGTGTCTGGCTGGGTTCATCTGTTAGTCCTTGTAACACACTGACAACATAAGTCATCTCCCTGCACAATGAATCCCTATGCTTAGCAAATTGGGACCCCAATCTGCCATTTAGCTTCTTGCTGATACTTTGTGCAAATGTCATAATTCATGAAAGAAGCTGTACTCAGTAAACCATTTTCTTGACAGTGCTTTGAGATTGGGATATGGACGTCACTTATCTCCACTGGACTGGAGACCAGCTGGGGCACTGAGATCACTCCCCACAAATCCCAGAGAAGCACAGCAGAGGTGTTTAGCTCGGTTAAAATCCACAGCACATTCATTCCACACTTACTGTGACCATAAGGCAGACCTAAAAAAATAAGCTGTAAGCAGAAAAGACCAAAACCCTCAAAAGCTATAAAATGTTACTGGAAGGGAGTGAGAGACCGCAGGCATTTTGGTGTCCTGAGATCTTGCAGTGGTAGAGAACTGGCATGTCCTTAAGAAACAGACTACAGCTCGTTTCTATCAATGTAAATGCAAGGACATTTCAGTGTCAGATGGCACCAACCTATGGCAAAGCAGAGATTGCTGCAGTGTCTCCAGCTATAGATGTGGAGAGCAGCTGAAGGACCACCACGTGTTTCTCAGCTCTTCCAACCTTTCTTCAGTCTTCTGACTTCTACATCCTCCGTCCACTGACAGTCCTAATGGAGCTCATTTCCTCCATCTTTCCTAGAGCTGTAAAGTGGCAGCTACTCTGTTAGGATTTATTAGCTCCCACTGGGAGAGAGGAACAGAGATTCACATGAGTCATTAAGTTTAAGTTCTGCTGGCAAGATGACCATGAAAAGTGATATTTTAGAAGGGTTTTCATTGGCATTGCTTACCCAGTTAAATGCTTATAACATAATTACTAAGGGAAAAAGGATGTTTTCAGAAAAAAAACCCCAACAAACCAAACATAAAAATACTCCACAGAACCCAAACAAACTACACACATTTCTGCAAATTATTTATGGTGGAATTGGTTGTTCTGCTTAAACAAGTTAAAGGGATCGGGTCATCTGTGTCTGCAAAAACCAGATCCTGCCCAGAAGCTTGGTTTTCATTTCAGGGTGAGCAACTGTAAGAACTACTGTATACTGCAGATGTCATTAGCATAAAAATAGATGTGGTCAGAAATTATTCCTAGAATATATTTTTCTTTTGTGTGGCACAAAAGGACAAACTCAAAAGGATGCTTGAGCTCATGCTTGCATTTTACTTTCAGTCAATGCTAGGAAACCTGAAACTTTTAGCCAAAAGCCTTCAGGTAATCTGTGCAAGTATCTGATTTTTTTTTTTTCCTTTCTAGTATTTTGACTAGATTTAATGAAAATATATCACAACTGTGGTTAACTATTAGCAAAAATCACAATCAGCAAGCTCTTTAAATCTTTCATTCTCTCCTCTCAACAGAATTTTCATCTCCTACAACTCTGGTGTTACCACCATAATTAGCCCAGCTTCACAAAATACTGTAACTCGGATTATCTGGCTGCCTCTGCGCTGACTAGCAGGGAAACTGTGGACAGAAACTTAGAGACAGTATTTTCCGTCTGTCCATAATGTCCCTGTCACTGAACATGACACAACGCTGCTGCAGCACAAAGACATCTACACGCTATACCTGCAAGGTGGGCTGGTCAGATCAACATGTGGCTGCTCTCCTCTCTCTCGCACTGCTCTCCTTGTGTTTGAGAGTGCAGTTTCTCTGCCTAGTCCTCTAGCAAGGCTCTTCCTCCCTCTGTTGCACTATTCAGTCCCTTTTTACCAGCTTAGCAAAGGCTGCTGACACAGTGGTGGGGACTAAAGAATGAGTTTCAAAACCTGAGCCCACTGCTATTGTACACCATCCAGCTAGAAACCGACCTGTTGTACAAGCGCTGCTTTGTAACATATTGAGAAATACAGGTTCCTTGGTGTTTGGCTCAGCCAGAACCATCAGCTCCTGATGACCATCTCAGTGATCCCACCAGGGCAACAGCAGGAATTGATTGTATTGAGAAAACATGCTATAATTAGAAATGGGTTAAAAACAGATGGACAGACCTCATCATTTGTTTTTTGTTTGCTTTTGCAAAACCAATACCAAGAATGGTTTGGCTGCAGGCCTTATTTCTGAGCTCATAATATTCACGGGTGGATCTGGGAATCAGAGAAATGGTTTCTGTCAAAAGCTGTCAACAGAAAAAGAGCAAACTATTATCCATTTCAGCACACTCCCACATTTGTATAGCTGAACCTGCTCTGACCATCACCACATCTGTCACTATGGGTTTAGAAATTAAATGACTGGATGAATCTGTGAAGCTGCTTCACTGCACTTCAGTGATGGAGTATCCACTCCATATTCAGACTGGGACTCCATAGAAGATGCACCCGTTGCTCAGCCAAGGATCATCAGTTCTGTAAGTTGTTCATAGAGTGGCTCCTTGCAAACTAATATGGTAGACTGTAGACCCTGCTCTGCTTGGGTATGAACAAGGGGCTTTGGTCTTGCAGGAAAGAGTCCCCTCACTATTCAGATAGCTCCCCAAGCCCCATAGCATGGGGGTTATAGATACTTTAAACATCTCTGGAGAGCGATACTGCCAGAAACACCTAATTTCCCAGAAGTGAAACAAAACAACAGGAAAAAAAAAAAAGGAGGGCAGTGCTAATTCCCCTTGCCTCCCTCTCTCCTTCCTCCCACTCATACCTATGCAAGTCCATGTGTACATGAGTATCTGACAAAAGTCTTGTCAAGTGTTACCCAAAGGTGATACTACAAAGTTCAAAGGTATTGTTTGAGCTGCAGCTATGTATCCTGACAATCGCATAAGCCCCTGTATTTCAGGAGCCTAATAAGTCTCCACTTAATGTGGAATAAGACAGGTTTAAGTGCTGTTACAGCTCCAGAATTTCTTATGGGTCCTACGATTTCAACCTAATTCAGGAAAACACTTAAACAAAATTTATCTTCCACACCACTGACATCCATCGGACTACATCTGTACCAACACACTGCTTTATAAAGCATTAATCAGTAGAAAGCCTCATTATTTTCAGTGTATTAACTTTTATGGAAAACAACTGCTCAGCTGTTTGATATTTTACCTTTCCAGTATCAAGTGATGGAATATTATTATTAAATGTGTTTCCTTAGGCCTTATCACTCTTGTGTTCCCACATCAGCTGCCTTTTTGAATAGGTTTTGATTTTGTAAGGAAACATTAAAGCCTTACTGCATGAAAGGTCTCATTCTTAGTCATTTGTTGTTCTTCCCAAGCATTAAAGTTCTCCAGCTAAAAGATCTTTTGCTCTCTACAACGCACTGCACGGACTGATCTACAGACAGAAATACTCTAGCAGAACAGCTACTGCTGCACAGGTGTAGCCGCACAAACCTCTGTACATATTTTTGTCATCAAGACTGAATCTAGATCTGTGGGGACCATGCTGTGTATGAGAAGGTAATCAAAGCCTCTGAGCCAATCATTCCTATGTGGTCCTTCCAGCTAGGGTGTGAATTTGTGCCAAATGAAGCGATTTGCCATCCTACATCCTGTCCACAACATTGCAGCAAACCAACTTACTTTGCACAGATGTCTGAACAGGCTGTTGTAGGATCACTGGCTTTGGTAAAGACGGGACATCCACTGCCAATTAACTTCCCTTTGCATGAAGCAATGTGTTTCAACCCTGGCAGGACATAGAGAGCTAAAACTCATTCAAGTAGTGACCGTTGTCAGTGTTCTTCTTACCTTTGCCTCGCTGTTCACAATGCATTTTACTTGGTTTCTAGAAGTAATAGTGATCTTTTTGTAACTATAGCAAGTAAGCAGGTCTTCAGCTCTCCTCCTCTCCTCCCATTTAATCAGCAGTATTATGTTGTTAATAGTGTTAGACCAATTTTTTGCAGTTGTAATTCAGCCAGAGTTATACTGATTTTTACTGAGGATCTGATCTAATACCTCTGAATTCCTCTGCTTGCTCAAGCAAAGCTACAAAGCCTTTCCCGTGATTCTGTCAGCTTTCATCGGCTAAGTTGGTCAAGCCTGAACTCTTCCTGGATGGGAGTTTTCCAAGAAAAATCCAGCAACAAGCCAGCCCTCCAGCACAGTGTTCGTGGGCACTGTGCTGTCAAAGGAGCCATATTTCAGATGTGGTCATACCTAGGCATGGATTCAGGACTGACTCAAGGGAAGAATACCATCCCCTGAATCACCAGCACAGCTTCCTGCAAACCTTGAGGTTTCCTGGCCATACATCAAAAGAGGTTTATATTCCTTTTGACATTCTTGTTTACGATCGGTAATTTTCCACCATGCTAGACTTCTGCAGATTTTATCATCGGAGTAAGACAGACAGTGACCCAATCAGTTTACTTGGTTTATGATACACCAAAGACATAGCATCCCACCACCACACCCTCATGTGAGGAGCTGGGGCTTTGCAGAAGCTCTGCTTAGCCATGCTGAGGTGGGCAGTCTCACCAAGTCTCACATGGGACTTTGGACCCCTGGCTGATCTTCTCTAGAACTTTTCCAAGGTTGCTGAGAGGAAAAAGAAGGGAAAGGGAAAATGTAGAGGGGAAAAGAACAAATCCACCATTCCCAACTACCTGGCCTAGCAACATTAACCAGCAGGTTTTTGTGAAGCAAAAGCTCTGAATCCAGCCTACCACCTTGCCAGAAACACTGCACAAGACCAAAAGAAAGGCTTCCTCCACCTAGATCCTTGAGGGGTGCCCAGATACAGATCGCTGCTTTCTCCAGGGCTACTCCACATTTCAGCACTGGGGGTTGCAGCTCTATGCTTGTGGGTGGCATGAAATTGCATCCATCGATAATAGTTTTCATTTCTCCGTGTGATTGATAAATAAATTTTGCTGAGACTGAGAGTTTGAAATTAAAGAATCATTTAGATTGGAAAAGACCTTTAAGATCATTGAGTCCAGATATTAACCCAGCACTGCCAAGTCCATCACTAAACCCTGTCCCTAAGCACCTCATCTACACATCTTTTAAATACCTCCAGGGATGGATGGTCTCTCAGCCACTTCCCTGGGCAGCCTGCTCCAATGATTGACAACCCTTTTGCTGAAGAAATGTTTCCTAATACCCAATCTAAACCTCCCCTGGTGCAGCTTGAGGCAGTTTCCTCTTGTCCTGTCACTTGTTCCTTGGGAGAAGAGACTGACTCCCACCTGCCTACAACCTCCTTTTCAGGTAGTTGTAGAGAGCAATGAGGTCCCCCCTGAGCTTCCTTTACTCCAGGCTAAACACCCCCAGTTCCCTCAGCCGCTCCTCATGTGACCCATGCTCCAGACCCTTCCCCAGCTCCGTTGCCCATCTCTGGACACGCTCCGGCATCTCAGTATCTTTCCTGTAGTGGGGGGCCCAAAACTGAACACAATGTTCAAGGTGCAGCCTCACCGGTGCTGAGTAGAGGGGGATGATCACTGCCCTGGTCCTGCTGGCCACACTATTTCTCATACAAGCCAGGATGCTGTTGGCTCTCTTGGCCACCTGGGCACACTGCTGGCTCATGTTCAGCTGGCCATCAACCAGCACCCCCAGGTCCTTTCCCTCCAGGCAGCTTCCCAGCTGCTCTGCCCCAAGCCTGTAGCGCTGTGCGGGGCTGGTGTGACCCACGTGCAGGACCCAGCACTGAGCCTGGTTGAACCTCACACACTCAGCCTCGGCCCATTGATCCAGCCTCTCCAGATCCCTCTGCAGAGCCTTCCTGCCCTCAAGCAGATCAGCAGTCCCCTCCAACTTGGTGTCACCTGCAGACTAAGTGAGGGTGCACTTGATCCGCTTGTCCAGAGCATTGATAAAGACATTAAACATAACTGGCCCCAGTACTGAGCCCTGGGGAACATCACCTGTGACCAGATGTCCTGATGAAATCAAGCACAGGCCCAATGGCAAGTGGCTGTGTTCTCTGGCTTTTCACAATGGTCTTCTTTGGCAGCTTCTTACCTCTACAGTTTAATAAAATACCTTCCCACATCAAAAAGACAATTAAGATACTCAACACCAGACTGGTCATCACCATAGCCAATCCTACTTGAGCAGAGGGTTCGAAATAGATGATCTTCAGAGGATCCTTACAAAACTGTGACTGTGGGCTTCTTAGGCACACAAACCAATTGATACTTGATGACAAAGAGAGAGAAGTATGAGATTTTCCTCTCACCATTCTTCATCCTGAAATAAACATACATGGGTAAACATTGCTTTTTCCCTGCCCTGGGAAAATAGTTGATATCTCTTTTGAGGTTGTGGGCTTTTTGGTGGGTTGTTGTCATCAGGGGACTCAGGAGAAGGGGAGGTGGTTATAATTAAAGAAAAATACACAGGCTTTCATAAATTCAGAATGTGAGAGAATCTGCATTCATTCATTGCACTCCCTGTTGTCCTTTTCCATTCAATGCAAGGCTGCAATGGCCCCAAAGTCCCAAAAGCCTAATAGCATTCAGACAAGGTCCTTAAGAGGCATAAAATCCCTCCAGAAGCCTGAAGCTGAGATCAGAAAGCCCGCACATCTTTCTACACATGCTCTGGACTTCATAATTATGTTCAAGGAAGTAAACTAAGCTCCTTTATTAGTCTCCATTACCTGAAACTTCCTGATGCTTCCCATGACCATACAGTAAGAATACAGGGTCCAGCCTTTATTCCAGGACATGGTTCTGAGCTGATGTTTGGTCATCTTCTAGGAGTCTGGATATTTACTCAAAGCTGGGCAAATTCCTCCCACCCAGAGGCGGGTAACAGAGACCTCCTTAGCCAGACTCTAGTGCTGGATGTTCATGGCTCAAGGCTGACTCATCAAGCCTCTTGCCTCTGCTGATGCTGCAAGACAATTTACATGTGACCTGATTATGCTGTCCCATTTGTCTCTCATCTGTATATAGCTAGGGAAGGCCTAGCTTCCAAAGAAACATAAAAGAAGCAATTTATAGGTTTCTTAACTTAAGGGATGAAGCATAGATGAATCAAAATCAGAAACTGATCTGCACAGTGCCTGAGAGAGAACACAAGCTGGCTAGCCAGCCCTACAAAATGGGCAGTGTGAAATACAGTATAAGTGATACAGCAGGGAAGCATTTAGAAGGGGGAAAGTGAAAATTAGATGGGAAGGCACCTTAATGGAAAAGTTCCCAGCCTTGATAAGAACTCAAAAGAAAAGCAAACATAATGTTTTTTAATCTGTTGGCCTATCTTGGGTGCTCAGTATTGGAGAACACTGTACCAATAAAGGAAAAAGTGACAGTGCTAGCAGAGGCAAAGGAATGACAAAAGGCAATTGTTGTAGAGCTAGAGAAAGGAGGAGAGTTTCTTCTTGTGGAAATTTAGACTTCCTGAAAGAATTCCTCTGCTGATTTTAGAAGTAGATCCTTTCACTAAGTATTTTATTAAGGAAGTCATGACTTCCCATATGTCTTTAGTTAGTTTAAAAGAGCACATACTCGCAAACCTGTTGTGTTTCTCAAGCTGGCTGAAAATACTTTTTTTGAAGGGAGTAGAAGCACACTGACATGGCTTTAATTAAAGAGATCACCTGGTAAGGTAGACAGCAAATCTGGTCTGCTGGCCAGCTGAACTGTTCCCATCCTGGAGAGCTATATAAGCCTAGGCCATATTTAATCAGGAAAACATTTTCCTTTCATGCCATTTCTTACTGCATCTACTTACTGCAAAAGATACTGCAGCCATCTTCTGCATGCTTCATCTCTTCAGTGAGAGCTTTGCTCAAGTCAGAGGAAATTTGTGGATTTGTATATTTTGCCAGAAAGGACCCCTTTGGCCTTCCATCTTTGTGTCTTCCATCACCAAGGTCAGTGAGCTTCTGTTACAACTTCTCTGTAGGTGGGAAATACCTTTCTTTTCTACCTAAGCCATCACTAACAGGCCAGATAACTTGTGACTGACTTGGGACATTCTGGAACCAAGGGAGGAACATAAAACCGTGATGTAAACAGTTGTACTCGAACATGTATTTTCTTTTGCAGCTTTTCTGCTCTGTCTCTTTGTATTAACAGCAAAGTAATGTGGTGTTGCCATGATTTCCAACAAAATGGTATTTGATGTCCTGAGTGCAGAAAGCATGTGATAACATGATTCCTTTTCCCTGTTGTCACTGTGCAAAATTCACAGATCATTCAGGTGAAGAGGCAGACTCAGATTCCTGCTGAATTGGTAAGAAACTTCACTGATTTTACCTAGGTTTTCTGAAAAGGAAGACTTCTGCGTACAAGTACCAGCTTGGCTGGTTTATGATTTTTCCTTATGCCTGCTCAGTTAGCATCAACCTGATGGACTTCTGACAAAAAGGAAAATACCCTCCATTTGCTCCATCCAGTAGAAAGTGACCCAAGACGTTTATTAGACTCAGGTGCTTGTTTGGTTTTCCTCAGTCATAAACTGACAATAGTCTGAAGTGTTTCCTATTACTTCACCAACCTCTGCACAGGTCTCCACATTTGCAAAGAAATCTTGTAGGGGGGAAGGAGAGGAAAAGAATCCAGCTCCCGCAGTCCTTGGTGAGCATCAGGGCATATTCTCATACACAAGAACATCCACATGAAGATGGGAAGCAGAGCTCTGCGCTTGAGGAGGGAGCCTCGGCAGCTTGCACCAACAGAGCACATGGCTTCTGTGGCTTACCTGGCCCTGCCACCAAGGCTAAACCTTGTCAGAGAGCTGGCGGGGTAGGGAGGCAGCAGATGCCTCCCATAGCAAAGGTGTCCTCCCCTCCCTGACCACAGCTTAATCATGACACCCAGAAAGACCTCTCCCTATCCTTTCATGCTCACTATGCTTCCAGACATTATTATTTTCAAAGGGAAAATTAATAGATTCTCCTACTTTTTATTCCTTGCATAAAACACAAATATGTAGAAGCCAAGCAGATATGAAGTTACTCATAGAAAAACAAAACCACTGCTGGAAAACAGTAACACAGATATGGGGGACCCTCAGACAACCAGAACTGTGCCCACAGATCCTCACAGTGTTGGCAAGAGAAATATGCCCAGATAATGGAGGCAGCTGCCCTTAGTCCCTGTGTGTTTCTGGCTAAGCTAGTGGTGCCATCCCTGTGCCAAGCACAGAAGAGCCATGTCCCATGATAGGACTCTTGTGCTGGGCAGCAGTTCCAATTAAAAACATTTGCCTGGGCAGTGGTGATGTCTGGGCATCTCTCAGATTGTGTTGATTTATTTTCCTCGCAGCTCTGCAAAGTGAGAAAACACTGTTGTCTGCACTTTCTGCACAGGAAAATTCAGGTATTGAGAGGTCAGCAAGTAGCTTTGTACATCCCAGCAAAGCCACTCTATGCAGCAGGGCTTCCTTCATCTTTCACTAGGGGCATGCTGCACTGGTTATAGCAGACCTGGGGGAAAATGTCCTGCTGAAGCCCTTTCCCACCCATCTGACAACACCCCAGCCTTAAAGCTTACTGGCTCTTTAGTTTTGCTGGTAACAGTGCTGTCTCCTAGCAGCTTCAGGCAAAATGATCCTGCTTAGCTTTACTGAATTCTTCTCTTCCCTGCCCTGCCCCAGGTCTTCATCCTGAGACGGGACTACATGAGAAAAAGGAACTGAAATACTCAAATATGGCTCTAGCTTCTGAATACAATTTCAGTTGTGTTTTGGGTTTTTTTGTTGGGTTTTTTGGGGGTTTTTTTGGGGTGTGTGTGTTTTTTTTTTAATGCCTAAAGATTTAAGGGCCCACTGAAGCCAAGAGATCTGCTCCAGTCATCCTCCAGAGGCACTGGGTCAGGCAGCCAATTCCTCCTTCCACACCATTTGTGCTTACAAATGTTGCATCAAAAATCTCAAACACAGCACAATAAGGACATAAATGCACTTTTCCTCTCTGCTCCAACTCCCCTTGCAGGGCCTCCTGTTACTTTTGCAAAGCCTTGAATGGCTGATGTGACTTTGACTGCAGGCTTTGCAGAGCCTGACAGGTCTGGTGCAGGCATTAGTAATCCTAGAGCCTTTGCATCCTACAGCAGGCAGGAGCTGGCAGGTACTGAAAAGATGTAAGGAAGCTTTGCTAACAAAGTCGGAGCACTGTTTTTTTGCAGAGCCCTAGCTTTTCAGAACTCCCCTCCTCTTCTGGTAGCTGACATCTGTCTCTGCAGAGCAGTGCATGTCAGTATTTAGGGGAGCTGGGCAAACAAGGAGGTTTGAGGAAACACGGACACGTGTATAGACAAGGAGACACAGCCAACAACTTCTGCAAAGTCACCAAATGAGAGTCAGCCTTAACTGCAAGTGCTTAGTGTAACTATGTGTATTTGGTCAAGAATATGCACGTGCATTTGTATGTATTACATTCTCCAGCGCCTATATCCAACAAAGACATACAAAGCTGCATTTCCACACACCTCTGCTATATCCTTTCATGTACTTCACAGCATTACTAAATTTTATGTGTTAAAGAACAGGGCAAGACTCAATGATGGAGACTGCTTTAAAAAAACACACCTAATTTTGTATTTCTAGTGCTTTAGAGGTGCCAGAACATGAAAATGAGCTTACAGACGCATACCCAGCTGAGTATTCAGACATCTCCAGCTGATTCTGGTAATTCTGCACTGCTCCAACATATAATCAGCCTTGTCCATAGGCTATAAAGAAATTAATACTGCATTTTTTTCCCCTAAGAGTATGACACCGAAATTGCTCCCCTTTTTTGTCCTTTCAGCAGCTTCTGCGTATGTTAAACAAAATACCTTATAAGGATGCAGAAACAAAAAGAAATTCATCAGTGCCCTCCTGCTTTAACATAACTAGTTGCTGCTTGAAGAATTATATAATAATATGTAGTAAAAGAAACCCTCACTGAAAATGAAAGTTTTTCATAAAGCCCCTTTACTTTTGTTCAGTGGAAACTCATTTAAATTTGATTTATTGCGCCTTGGAATTTAAAGCTTCGGATGAGATTAATGGGCTGTTTTCTGGTTACATCATCTTCATGGATTGTCAGGACAAGCCTACACTGAGATCACAAAGGAAAGTTTGGTTATAGTTCCCTGTTAAAACACCAGAGTGACTGCTGTTTCTCAGTAACTCAATTGGATAACATAACAGATAGGCTTCACGAGAAATAAATATGGAATTTCCACTGCATTAGAACAGCAAGCTCTAGCAATGTTTTACATTACAGGAACAGGCCATATATTTTTAAACATATCAGACATGAGTCATTCTTTAGTCCACACTCTGATTGGCTGAGAGAACATTTTTTTCCCCCTTTTGGACTGGTTTTTTTTTTTTGTGAGTTTGAGAACTGTACTTATCCTTTCTAGCATGGTTAGGTTGTAAGTTAGTAGTGGAGAGGCTGGAGGTGGATGATTTTCAAAGGCAAAAAAGATCATCACATATCCTGCTGCTGCAATCTAAAGCCAAAGTGTAGGGATGAGCAGCACTTGCTAGAGTAAAGGGTTTATTTGTATTAGCGTGGTGCCTACAGACACCTTGGAGTTTGGATCCCGTATGTTCAAAGCCAGCAGCAAACCCATCCTCCTGCCCTGCAATTGAAACAGCATTCTTAATTGCTGTTGTGAAAAAACGAAGCTTTAGTCCACAAATATGTTTCTTGAAAAAATGTCAGAATTGTCCAGCACTACAACTTTGACACATTGTCTTGTGGCTCTGAGGTTACCTTAGGGATAGGCAACGATTTCCATCAGATATCCATACTGCTGTGTAAAGAAGAGTGAAAGCCAACTGGAAGTCACATTGTCAGCTAGCAAAGCTTTAGGATCAGACCACAAGAGGCACAAGAAGGCTCAAGTGCCTACCTGGAATGGCTGGGAGGAGGGACAGTAGATGGGGTTTCCCCCTGCACCAGCCTGTGAAGAGAAATTCTCAAAGGGTTACAAGACAGATTCTTTCAAAAAGCCACGTCTGCTTCTCAGCTGGTAACACAGCCACCCGTTTCAAGGTGGGAGCCTCCCCCATAGCTCTCTGACAGGCTCCACACATTTTAGCAGCTTGACAGGCTTCCAGGAATGCAGTCTGAAGCCAATAAATAAATAGCTTAGTAAATGTAAGATGCAAAGAACGATACTGTTTGTTAACGTACTTCCAACCAATACAGATAGCCAAGCAATTGGATTTGGCTTACTTTCCACACAATTTCAATCCCTAGGGGTATCTAGTTTAGAAAGTAAATTTCTTTACAATGAAATGGATTTGGCAGCCCTGCTGCAAATGAAGTTCATCTTCAGGGCAAAGAAAAAAAACAAAACACACCACTGCTCTCCAAACTCTGCTAAGCAGTTGCTGTATAATTTATGTCAAATTATTGGTTGCTAGGAGGAATAGATTTAGATTTGCCCACATTTACTACAGAAAAGGGATTATAGATCTTTCATTCAGCCCACCAGAAGCATTATCAGAGCTGCTACTTAGCCTACCAAATGTTTGATAAATGACCTTTGGGGGCTTTTGCCCTTAGAGGTTTCATTTCTTTAGCAGCCTTGTTTAAACCATGGAGAAGAACATCAGCCGACTATAAGGTTGAGCCATATGTGGAGCTCTTGAAGAACCAATAAAATCAGAGTATTTGAGCTTATAAACATCTCAGATTTGTAAATCTCCAGAGGGGAAGGTGTGAGAAAGTGCAATAAAACCGGAAAAGTAGATATTTCTCAAAGATACAAACCAAACGTGGGGTGGGGAGGAAATGAAAAGAGACTTTAAAATACACACTTCCCTAAAAAAAAAATATTAAGTTTTTAGCCTTCTTTTGGGGTTTATGGTAAACCAGCTTTACTTCCTATCCTGCTATAAAGAGCTCACATTCAAGCAGTAGCCAGGATTAATCAGAAATTAGTAGCACTGCAATTTTCTTCAAAAAGTCATATCTACAGAAGTGCTCACGCTTTGCTTGGTCTCAGATTTGATCCAAAGGAATTACAGGTTCCTACCAAATAAATGAAAGCCAGCTATCAACACAAGCCTGACTGTTCAGAACTACTAAATATACATATTTTTTTCCAAAAGAATGAATCTTTGTAACACGTGAGCAGCTGTTATATCTAGCTCTGTTGTATTTTCTTTACATGGGTTGGAAGTACATAGTAAAGCAGCACACAGGGTAATTAAGACTGAGACTGAAAGCCCGCGCATTTATGGGCCCTAGTAGACATTTCTCAGTAGTTCATAGGGCTTACCATAATTTTACATGTTTGTTTAACCAAAACTATTTACTGGATGGGGTTTTCCTTCTGCTTTTATAGATAATTTTTCTAATGTAAGAAAATACAATTCCTGCAAAACCAGCATGCCGCAGTGTAGGATTCTGCAGCTCTGCTCTGGCAGAAGTGCTGGGACAGGCAGAAATTAAATTTAGCTACCTAGTGCTGTTGACCAAAGATTTCTAGACTGTGGCCCAGACTTGACCCGTGGTTTGCAAAGCACTAGCCTGTGGTCTGGGCACAGGTGAGCAGCAACAGGATCCTTGTTCTTTTTTACGTCCACCTGCTCCCTACCATTAAACTGAGGCTCAAATTGTGCTCAGTCCAAAGGTGCTTATTGGTCCTTATAATAGAAACACTGAAGGCTGTTGCTCCAATTGCTGAAAAGAGGCCATCTAATCACTGGTGGGAGTGCAGGTGGCTTTTGCTCTGAATTTACCTTGGGGCCACCTATGATTATAGATGAGAATTATCATGAAATCAAGACACAGCCGTTTAAGGCAAAAGTTGAAATTTTGCAACATCCACTGGCATAATTACGTGATTCACCTTGCACTGGCCAACTCCCTCTCTAGAGCCTGCTGAAACACCTGCCCTGGTGTCCCCCTCCAGGCTGGAGCTCAGCTCTTGGTCATGGCAAGCACTGAAACTGCCAGAGTAGGAGCATGGTGTAGCTGTCAGGGTGTAAGTCAGCTCTGGTTCAGATGCAGCATCAACTTTGCAAGACTTATTTGTGTGATGTATGGTGCAGAACATGGTGACATTGCTTTGCATTAAAGTGAGCACATCCACATTCTCTGCAAGTATGGAATCTCTGCAAGTATGGGAAATCATTTTTATGGTACGGAAATTCCATTAGTCTTAGGGCCTCCTAGAAGATCAAATCAGCGTAGTAGGAGCTGAAAAACTCCAAGGGGGTTTGCATCTGCATTTATCAGTATAGGAGCCTAGGCAACTGCCTCCACTGCCCAAACATAAAAGGTCACCTGCTCTCCAATACATGCTGACAACAGGACAATGTCCCATTGAGTAGGTGTAAATTTGCTTTCAGCTAACCATTAACAGGAGTTCAATGTACAGACAACTCCTCTTTCCCCGCACTCCTCTAAAGCTCACACAGGGGCAAACCCCACCAGGGGCAAACCCCACCAGTGAGCGTAGCTGCAATGCAGTGTGTGCCTGGTGAGCCTTTTGCAGTCTTCCCTTTGACTGTCATTTTGCCCAGGGTACAGCCTTGTTCATTGGTGTTACTTAATAGCTTGTAACACCCCCTCTGTTTTCTTGTGGGGGGCATGGCCCTGTGAGAACAAACTGGTGTTTGCTTTGCCGTAATTCCTAAGTAGATTTTCCTTTGGCTTGGGAAGTCACATGTACTCAGCTCCAAGCCTATGGAGGCTGTATAGACTAAGGATGTATTTGGGACCAACAACTCTGATGGTTTGTCAGAGTCAGGAACTTGAGAGCCCTATTGTGGACTCTGATCATTTATTTATGCGGTGTTGTATGTACTGTTTAATAATAAATTCTGAAGATGTTCTTAAGTGCTTCATGGATCGGGAGCCTTCTGTCAAATATCACACAGCACAACTACAACATCCAAGGTATGCATGATGATCTTACTAGGTTGTGCAGAAATGACTGGGTGAAAACTGACAATTTTTGGCCACTCTTACTTTGGTCAAGAAAGATGCAGCTAAGGCTGTAGCTTGTTTAAACCAAAATCACTGTTGGAATGAACAGAGCTACACTGATTTGGCAGAATTCTCGGTCTTTGATATTCTTAGAATATATATTGCTAGTTTTTGCATTTGCAAAGAAATCAGGCACTTTCATTGTACCTGTTAACTGCACCTGAGTGAAATGCATTTTAAAAGTCCCACCGAGAATTCTTCACTGTGAGGGTGGTGAGACACTGGAACAGGCTGCTCAGAGAAGGTGTGAATGCCCCATCCCTGGAAGGGTTCAAGGCCAGGCTGCATGAGGCTTTGAGTAACTTGGTCTAGTGGAAGGTGTCCCTGCCCATGGCAGGGAGTTGGAACTAGGAGATCTTTAACAACTTTCCAACTCAAACCACTCGATAACTTTATGATTCTTTTCTATTCTATATATACAGCAACCTTGCTCTCAAGGGCTTCTCTTCTTCAACAGAACACCACCATGAATCATGGGCGCTGGCTTTTTTTCTGTAACTTGTAAATTTTTATGCTCATAATTACTGCAAATTCACTAATATGAATGAAAAACACAATTAGGAAAACTTCATACAAGCCCACCATCAACTCCTTGATAACCATTTCAGTGCACCTACACATGACTAATTATGTCATGTATGCATGCATGCTGTTTGCAAAGTATACCATAGTAACCAAGAGAATTTTGGGGGATGAATCACCTCAATACAAGTTCTGTTGCAGGTCAGCAAGGGAAGGGGAGGGAAAAGCCAACCTAAACAGCACAGGTAATAGATCTCAAATTCTTCTGTTTATACACCCAGTGCCCTGAAGACATATTGCAAGTCCCTCCAGATTGCTAGAAACATCATCTCTTCCCCACATTTCCTTAGAGACAGGGGTGAATCAGCCTGGAGAAAAGCAGCTGGAGCTGATAAAAATTCCAAAGGGATAACCTGGCCCCTCTGCCTCTTTGCCTAGATTTCCAGAGCAGGACTCTGCTTTCTCCTGTTACTTCAGCCTCAGGGACTTCTGTTTTGAGGGAGGAATGCAACACCATCTCACTAAAACTGCAAGGGTCTCAGGGGGGTTCCTCTTTCTCTCTGACATTACAGCTGTTTCCCTATTTTCCCATGCTTTGTTTATCCTCCCCTATCTGTTGTTAAGCAAGTGGCTCAGGCAATCTGTTCCTGAAGCTTCGTTAATGTACAGTCTGAGCTCCTCAATTAATTAATTCATTTCCTCTGTCCCCCTGACATACAGAATTATTAATATCCTGGTGAGACGCTTAGGGACCAAAGATTACCGGCATCATTTGCAGCCCATTGGATCACAGGCAAGCTCTCATTGCGCTGGATCGGGACTAGAAACTGTGCAGCAGAACTGAAATTTTATTTCCCTGGCCAGCCTTTTTGATTTCAGCGTCTCTCTCCTCTAGGTGTAAGTTTGGGATTACTTAAGCAATAAAAGATAGTCCTATTCAGATCCTCTCTCTTCCAAGCTCATCATTTCTGAAGAGATGCTCTGCTTGGTGGAAAATGTCTTGAATCAGCAATGAAGTACATGAGATATGGCCACCCTTGAAAGATATGATAAAATATTAATCTGAAAGCTGCACAGTTCTTGAAGTGGGCCTTTTTGTGAATGCCATCCGAATTACACAATAGGTTAGTTTTATTCAGAAAGCAGAGGAATCAGAGAAGGGTTAAGGTATGTAAATAAATACAGTTAAAACCAAAAGAAACAGATGCCTTTAAAAGAAATGGCATACTTGTTGTCATTTACTTCTTGGGTTAAAGGTAGTGATCAGTGGCCAGAGAAATATTTTCAAGTTGTCTCAGACAAGCCTTATAAATTGATTTCTTTTGTTCTTTAATTTGTATGCTACCTTTACCTCTCTAATGAACTTAAGACAACCTACTGACTTTATTATTCTAAATTCTATGCCTTTAAGCTACTACACAGCTCCAGACATTACGGGTGTATAACATGTTAATGTGTAACAGGTTTCATTCATAAGTCTCAATATATTCTGTAGCATAACACAGCCACTCAGATCTGCTGTAATTAGCTGAGGCTCTGCTCGGGCAGAACCAGACTCAGCATTATTGTGAGTGTCTCTTTCTGGGGAAAGCCTTTGAAATCCACTGCACACCAGAAAAAAAAAAAAAAAAAAAAAGATAAGTTCCCTCCTACTCCTTTCAATTTCAATAAGTTGCAATTTTTCATTCATGAGCATAGAATCTATTAATAAAATTACTGAATAAGAATGGTTAACCCCAAAGTGATACATACCTTATGCTTTGCAAGCCAACATGACAACAGTCAAAACAGAAATCAGCCTTTCAATATCTCAGCACATAATGCTGTCTGCAGTTTAAAAAAATATATCAGACAACATCATATCAGTTGCAGACAGATGAGTCACTAGAAAGCTTGAGACAAGCAGACCTAGAGTCACCTCCAGCCTGCAAAACACTTCCTGTCTTTAATAAAAAGCAGTAAAGGACTCCGTCAATGTAGCAAAACGCCTGGTAGACAGATGCGCGGTACAGACCCCTGCGCTTCCTGTCCCCTCCCAGGGAATGGGGAACTGAGGGTGAAGAGGAATGGCAGAGGGGAAAGGGAGAATGAGTTTCCCTCTGGCAGGCTTGCAGTTGGTAGAAAGATTTGCCCCCGAGCAAAGGAATATGAAAAAAAAGCCTTCAAAGGAAAAACATGGGATGAGGCACAGACATTTTGGGCTGGAAGGGAATAAAAGCTTTGGCTTGTTGGGTTTCTTACTCCTGTTTCATCAAGCAAACCTAACATTTTGCTTTTCCCCTCCTAAAAGCACCCCTCCATTGCAAGGTTTTGTGCAGGCATGCACTAGTATCTATCAAAGTGACCGCATGTTCTACAGCAAGCAGTGCTAGAGGGCTCACAGCAAGATTTGGGCACCTGTTCAGAGGGCTCTCTGCCCTTAGCAGGGTCAATCTATGAATGCAAATGCCTTCCTCTCTCTCCCCCAGCCCCTCTGTTAATAAACCAGCAAAAGACCCGATTACAAGGTCCTACAGTGTCTCTAACTAAGAGCAGTGCAAAGAAGAGGGAATGCTGGTCTCCTCAGCTCAAGGCTTTCCCCTTTCCTGGTGCTGCAGACCTCCCAGGTAGGATTCATATCACAGCCTTCCTAAAGCAGTGTGAATCCGCCTACAGCACAAATGGCTTGGGTTAAAACCTGCTCCTCTCTTGACTCATCAGTTTTATGTACATGGTTCCTCTGTTGACACAATCTTCACCAGTCCTCCCCTTACAGCAAAGAAAGAAGAAATACAGACAAAATTTCTGCAGCCAAACTTCTCTTAGTTCTCATGAAAAAAAACCAAAACAAAACAAACAAAAAAACCACTCAGAAAAACAAATCCCACCACTACCTCCCCTTGTACTCCTCAGACCCCTCTTAGAGGCTTTAAAGGAAAAGAGGTTGCACAGCTTCAGAGATGTCCTTTGCTGGTGAGGCTGTTAGACCCCAGACCCCTCATGTCCTGCCCTTTGCTACTGTCTTCTCTCAGCAGTTCTGACCCGCAGCAGCAATCCTGCTGCAAGATGCTTTCAGGGTGGAGCAGGTACGGCACAGCTCCCAGCCCCTGGAAAAACATCTCCAAAGGTTTAGCTTGCTAGTTTTCCAACAGATCCACACCTAACACAAAGCAGCACTCAAGGGCAACTGAGTGCTCAACCTAGGGAAGGAGGGGGAAAGGGGTGGCTGTGCTTAGGCCAGGGCAGTTTGCTGGCCACAAAGAGAAATCAAGTACCTGCACTTCAGCCTGGTGAGCCCCTCAGAGAATCATCAGTGTGATTCTTATATGCAGCCATGCAGCTGGGGTATAAGCTTGAATTTCTGTTGGGCATTTGACATGAAAGCTATTTCTTTTGGACAGCTTGCTGTGGTCAGAAACAGCATTTACTGCTTTTGCTACCAGGGAAGCTGCAGAAGGAAGACGAGCAGACTAAGTGCCTCTGTCTTCAGAGGCCAGCTGAGGTGCTGGACACAAGTTACAGCATACCTGGGCAGGTGGGGAGTGATACACTGAGCCAGGGTGGCCTTGCCAGCCCCATTAGGATAGGTGAGAGGGAGAGCAGAGCTGAGCAGCCTGAGCAAGCCAGTTTGTAGCCTGGAGAAGAAGGACAGCAAGAAATTATGTACAGAAAGAGGAATGTGTGTCACTTTTCATTTAAAGGTAGAGACACAGGGAAGCATTTTTCTCACCCACAGATGATTCTGAGTTCAAAAAAGCCAGATGCAACCACTAGATTTAAAAAAAAAAAATATTAAAAATCCTGAGCACAACTGCAGGATCTCTTTTGACAAATAATGTGCCAAAGGGTGGTTCAGCCCTAGCTCAGGCAGTGCCCTTTACCTGGTCCTGTGCAAGTCTCTAATTGCCTTATGCTTCTCCCATCTGAAAAATAAAGAATAAAGCTTCCTTAGTACCCAGAAGTGAGGGGATAAGAGGAAAAAAATGCAAATGAATAACAGTACGGGATGGAGAATATGGTCAGATAGTTGTGAAGAGTAGTACAGCATCCATTTGCTCTCAAGGTGACAAATAAAATAGCTTGGCTCTGAGCAACCATAATGCTTTAAACCCAAATATTTATGAGCACTACTTTGTTATTGTTTGCCCTTCCTCTTTTTTTTTTTTTTTAATCCAGTCCAGTGTGCTAGGCATGGTACAGGTATACATCAAGGTATAGCTCCTGAATATTGCAGAGCTTAAAAAAAGCAAAGAGGAGAGGAACATCACCAATATGATACAGAAAGCCTACAAGTTTTCTGACACAATGTAACTGGGAAGTATTCATCCAGGAAAATACCTGCCTCAGATACTGTAGGGTCGATGTGTCCTTTTTTTCAAGCCTGATGAAGAGGAGGAAATGACTAGGGGCTGTATCAATGTAGCAAAGGCTATATCTGTTGCTAATTGTAGAAAGAATGTTCAAGTTCAGGTGGCCAGTCTTGGGAATTTGTAACCTCTAAAATTTTTCATGTTTTAAAACATCTCTTAAAATTTTTCTATCATTACATTCTGTACGTTATCTGGGTAGCCAACCAGGCTCCTGTTATTCAGGATATCACCCCACCCACCTCTAAACCAGCCCACTGCAGGCACCTTCTTTCTGTCCAAGGAAAACAAGACCCTCTGACCCTCACAGTTATCATTGATTAGGCTGGCAGCCTGCTGTTGGCTGATTTTCCCATGGAGGACCTTCAACACTCCCTGACTATCAGGTGTTCCCATCTGGGAGCAAAAAACCTCACCTTAAACGTGGAAACACCTTCCTATGTTACACTACAGTTATTTACAGACAATACCAAGTTGGAGGGGACTGCTGATCTGCTTGAGGGCAGGAAGGCTCTGCAGAGGGATCTGGAGAGGCTGGATCAATGGGCCGAGGCCGAGTGTGTGAGGTTCAACCAGGCTCAGTGCTGGGTCCTGCACGTGGGTCACACCAGCCCCACACAGCGCTACAGGCTTGGGGCAGAGCAGCTGGGAAGCTGCCTGGAGGGAAAGGACCTGGGGGTGCTGGTTGATGGCCAGCTGAACATGAGCCAGCCGTGTGCCCAGGTGGCCAAGAGAGCCAACAGCATCCTGGCTTGTATGAGAAATAGTGTGGCCAGCAGGACCAGGGCAGTGATCATCCCCCTCTACTCAGCACCGGTGAGGCTGCACCTTGAACATTGTGTTCAGTTTTGGGCCCCCCACTACAGGAAAGATACTGAGATGCCGGAGCGTGTCCAGAGATGGGCAACAGAGCTGGGGAAGGGTCTGGAGCATGGGTCACATGAGGAGCGGCTGAGGGAACTGGGGGTGTTTAGCCTGGAGTAAAGGAAGCTCAGGGGGGACCTCATTGCTCTCTACAACTACCTGAAAAGGAGGTTGTAGGCAGGTGGGAGTCAGTCTCTTCTCCCAAGGAACAAGTGACAGACAAGAGGAAACTGCCTCAAGCTGCACCAAGGGAGGTTTAGATTGGGTATTAGGAAACATTTCTTCAGCAAAAGGTTTGCCCAGAATTGGAACAAGCTGCCCAGGGAAGTGGCCGAGAGACCATCCATCCCTGGAGGTATTTAAAAGATGTGTAGATGCTTAGGGACAGGGTTTAGTGATGGACTTGGCAGTGCTGGGTTAACTGTTGGACTTGATGATCTTAAAGGTCTTTTCTAACCTAAATGACTGTATAATTCTATGATTATGATTAGATCAACAAACCATCCCCTGGCAAAAAAATTTCTAATAAGAAAACACATCTTCCTATCCCTTTTTATCTACATGGGATAAAGCAACACAAATCAATTTCCTTTATGGACATCTGTGAAATGTTTCATTTTTGAGGATGGGGTAAAGTGGCTTTTTGCAATTGTTTGAGCGGAGCTGGGGAGACTTCCCATCCCCAGCGATGCTTCCCAACCACTGGCTAACCATTTCCCTGCCATCTTCCAGCTGCTCAGGCTCTCACCAGAGCTAGAAACAAAATTTAATGTGCATTCAAAGCACTCCAGAGACAGCAGTTAAACTTCTCAGCATGTAAAGTAGAGTTATTATTATTCTACTCTTGGCTGAAGGGATTTCCCCACTAAACACAGGTCCCGAATGAGTAAGGGGTGGAAGACCCAGCCCTGTCCCCTTGGGGACACGTGGCCATGCAGCTTCACAGGGAATAACTGTAGCTACACTCTACTTGGCAGCAGAGGATGTGGCAAAAGATTACTGCATGTTATCTCAAGCATCTCCCTTTCGAACTGTTAAGTTCCAAAGAAAAAAATATCCTATTTTTCCTGTGACAAGTATCTCCTCAAAAAATTGTGTTGAGACAAAATCTCCTAGTTTGTAGAAGAAAAAGCAAATACTGATGAATTTTTTTTATCCCTGGAAGAAAAGGGGAAAAGATTGTCTGTCTTAACTCAGTCCTTTGCTGTCCTCTGCAAAGGACTGAGTTAAGACAGAGAATCTTTGCACAGCAAAAGACTAGCCCATCCAAAGCATTAGCATTGCGGATACACACACTACCCAACATCTTTACTTTCTACTAACACAAATACTTTGGGAACTATAACAGTCATCTCTGTGTAATTTCAATAGCATATGAAGAAAAACAATACAGAGGAGGAGAGGTGGGGAATGCTAATGGTGTGAAGTTTTAAGCGTGGATGCAAGTGCTTTATTAAATATCGTCCGCCAAATGCTCTAACACTGGAGGAGCTTTGCCAAGCAGGAATTTGGCTCTGTGCACTCCTTTGTCCATTTATCAGGTTTCTTTAGGCCTTAATTGCAGCCCTCATTTCAAGGGATTCTGGATGCATAAGTATAAGATAGTGATGGCTCTATTAAATATTTATGAAGTAAGGCCATTAGGGTTTTAAGAAATTCATATGCTGGTCCTAAACCAGTAAAACATGCAGAATTAAACTTTTCAGTAAACAGGTAGTCCTGCTGCTCTGCTGCTCTGCGCAATGGTTACATTATTGTCTGTGCTAAAGATTTTATGGGGTCATTGCAAAGATACTCTGCAAGTCCCAACTTCATTTTCTGACAATCATGAATATAAAAATTGTTACTTCTTCCTTCATCCATTGACTATTTAAATTAGCTGATTCCTTCCTTTCTATAACCGCAAACCATAAAAAATCCTTGTTTGACTAGAAATGAGCTTCCAGCAAGTGATGTTTATTTAAAGCATCTTCAAAGAGCCTCGCAGTCAACAGGACCCAGACAAAGCTACTCTATACAGTCCGCTTGCCTGTTCATGAAACTGCAAAGAAAACCAGTGGTTTTATGTGCCCATTCAAGATAAAACCCATATTGAAAAAGACTGGTCTGATAGCTCGAGTATTTTGAACGCTGTATATAACAGTAACATTGACAGTTATCTTGATTAAAATGAAAAGACAGCTCAGAGTTGTCCCACCTGAGATTGACTGGCAGAGATGCTGCCTGCCAGTTTGACATAAGCAGATCATGGGTAACTACAGGAAACCTAAGGCAAGGTAAAAGAAGGGGGGATTAGAGAATGAACGGCTCAGCCATGAAAAGGCTTCTTATCTGTTAAAAGCGAAAGGGCTATGTTAGATGAAATCCAGCTATTTGGCTAGAAGGACAGATCCAAGAAGACACAACTGGGGTAATTTAGCCCTGAGAACAGTCTTGGACCCACACATGGCCATGCTTAGCAGTGAGAAGGTACCAGCTGGGTGTGTCCACAGGCTTCTTGGGCTGCTCACTTGCCACTTCACTCACTAACAAAGAGGTTGCACATGAGTTGAAATGAGCTTTTAGTCTTTTCACTCATCAGCTGCTCTTATTTGCCACTGGAGTTAAGGATTGATGCTGAATATATGAAGTCATTAGTATCCTTTATATGCCTTTCAAAGCCCTTGGATGGTCTCTCATTTTTCCTCCTAGGCAAAAAGTAAGGCCACCACCGTTTGCTACAAGCCAGGTGTGATTCTCATAAAGTGGTTTTCAACAGCAAATTTAAAAAAGTTATAGAAATGCTTCAGAGTCAAAAAGACTTTTTGGGAGCAGGAGGATCAATTGCACACAGGCCTGTGGCTCTGAGCATAGTTGAAGGCTGGAATTTCCTATAATTAATATTATATATTTAAGAATACAATCACCCCTCACTAACCTAGAGTTCAGAGTTGGAGTGCAGTTTCGCTTACTGAAAGTCAAGCATCCAGGTTAGATGCACTGTGAAGTGTATGGGCAGATTCACTGCCACAGAACAGGAATCGCTCTGCATTAGGAACTGCACCAGAGTAGTTCCTAAACCCCATCTTCTCCCCATGACTTTGGCACCTAACTTTAAATTGCAAGCAAGTCCTTCCACTTGTGACTCCCAGCCCAAAAGGTTTCCTGGGATCTTATCTTTTAAAGGCTGAAGGAGTAGTTGTTGCATGATCCCCTGCTTCATCTGACAGTTCAGTGTTTGGTGGCAATTGCAAAGGGGTTTAGCTCCTTGCCTGCAGATCCTGCTTTGCAGACTGCCCTAGCACCAGGTTTTTGCAAAGGTGGTGCTCTCATTCCCTCCATTTCCCAGTGTACCATAGCCATTAGGCCAGGAGAAGTGAGCTGATGTGCCAGTTTTGGCTGGGATAATTGATTTTCTTCAAAGTAGCTGGTATGGGGCTGTATTTTGGATTTGTGCTAAAGACAATATCAATAACACAGGGATGTTCTTGTTGCTGCTGAGCAGTGCCTACCCAGAGCCCAGGCCTTTTCTGCCTCTCACCCCACCCCACCAGCGAGCAGGCTGGGGGGGCATAAGACGCTGGGAGGGGGCACAGCAGGGACAGCTGACCCCAGCTGAGCAAAGGGCTATCCCATACCATATGGTGTCACGCTCAGCATTTAAAGCTGGGGGAAGAAGAAGGAAGGGGGGGGACATTGTTGGTGTTTGTGTTCCCAAGCACCCGTAACACGTGACGAGGCCTGGCTTTCCTGGGGATGGCTGACCACCTGCCTGCCGATGGGAAGTGGTGAGTGAGTGCCGCCTTTGGCTTTGCTTGTGTGCGTGGCTTTTGCTTTACCTATTAACCTGTCTATCTCAACCATGCGTTTTCTCACTTTTACTCTTCTGATCCTCTTTCCCATCTCACCTAGGGGGTGAGTGAGTCAGTGGCTGTGTGGGGCTTAGTTGCTGGCTGGGGTTGAACCATGACAGTTGCAAATTAACACAACTTTGTGTTTTGGGCAGCAACCTAGAAACAGGAATGTTTGGGCAGTGGACTCTCAACCTCCAAAAAAATTTGACACTTGTAAGTGGGACAGCTCTATCCCACCATCAGTGTTTTACAAGCTAGTAGCTAAAATAACCATTGGGGAAGGGCAGGGATGATGTGCTGGGTTTGACTCACCTTGAGAAGACCTGAAGCTCAGCATACCTCATCCTTTGAGTGTGCTATAATCATAATTTCTTGGGTAGGGGCAAATGCCACTGTTGCATGATGCACTGAGCTCTGCTGTCACCCAGCTTTGCCTCTGCATGGCCTGAGAAGGTGCACTAGTTTGAACCCTGTGCATAAGACAAACCAGTGGATAGCTAATTTATGGATGAAGGATTAAGAAAGTACTGAAATGTCTGGCTTTGTCCAGACCACAGGCATACCTAACTACAAGCAAGATTTTTGGTGGTTGGCAAAGTCAGCCCGTGTTAGTTTCATCAGCTATGCCAGCTTAAACAGCTCCCACCTTTGCCTGTCCCCCCATCAATCACCCCCTCCGCCTTGACAGCGCAGTTGATCTCAGGACTGCCCAGGACACAGCATTAGTGAACAGATCAGGTTAAACTTTTCTTCTAGGATTACTTTATAGCCTGGAGCAGTTCACTGATCCAGTTTACCATGGTGGTTTACCAAACAGACATGCCAAGGACTGGGTCAGAAACAAGCAGGTAAAGGGAGAGGACATGGGGGATACTTTAGGCTGCTTTTGCTACTGAGGAAAGGACCAGTGGGTCTGCCTCTGGGATCAGGCAGCAGCTGACTGAGGATGTAGTCTGGATTCAGGTACTTTCAGCCCCTTCTGGGGCAATTTTGTTTTAAACTAGGGAATCACCGGCAGACAGACTCTTTAGTGTTGCTCAGTTAAGTTACTCGTAATTAATGTTTAAACCTTCCCTGTGACAATGCCAGCCTTCTAGATGTACTTTTCCCTTAAAATCCCACTAATTTGCTAGTATCAAGCTGTTGATGAGTTGCTCAAAACTGAGCACATGTTGCTAAGGGCCATAAACACAGAACTTGTTACCTCCTTGTCTCAGAAACCAGTGCTTCAGGGCACTGAGTCTACCATTTAATTAACAGTTTTCAGTGATGGGAATTGTATATATTGCAGAAGCAACCGGTGTAGAAACACCATCTGGGCAGATGTGTCAGAAAAGAGGATTTTTCTCATCCCTGCAGCCTGTGTAGCACAGGCACCTCTGGGTTAGATCTCTGTTGCTGTTTTAACCGACACACTTGTAAATGCAAGGCTAATTCCAGGACACAAAATATTTGTGGTTTAAGGCTACGATGCAGCTCTAGGTAAGACACAAATGTTTGTGTCTCAGAGCAAGCATTTCCAGGGTGTCCAGACAATCCAGGACAATGAATGTGATTGAGCTGTCAGGCAGATGCACAGACTCCTGTCTAGACGTACAAAGCACACGTCAGGACAGGGCAGGTGGACGGGACACACGTATGAGGAGAATGTGGGTGGCAGCAGGAGATAGCGAAGGGAGCAGTGTTCAACAGCATAGCAGATGTCTTGGCTTTCCGTTTGTCTAACCAACGCCAGACAGCCTTACAGGGATTTTATTTGGCAGACCTCCTTCTTGGTCTTCCTTGAGGCCACATCCTGTCACAAGCCTGCATACGATTTGGTATTTGCTATCATGCTTAAGAATGCGGGAACATAAATATGGGCACATAAAAACAAATGGATTCTAGCAAAGAAGGTAATTCAGGGTTAAATGCAGCTTTTAAACATTTGGCCCTAAACTGTAACTTGTTTTCTTGAAGAAAAACCTATGGACACTTAACTTCTATAAAAAAAATGGAGCCTCTGTCCCTTAGAGATTCATATCAGTCTCTTTGGGAAACGAAGTGGAAAGACTCTATAGACATCGGTAGCCAGGACAAGGCAGGTTGGTTGTTCAACTACCTCTAGCTCCCATGGGACATCACAGCACTTGATTTCTCAAAAGAATTAACACTAGCTCAAGTTATTTGAGAGTCTTTGATCATAGAGATTGAAATGAGATAGAAATTAGGCTGCAACACAGGAGCACCTTTCACTCTTGCCCAAGATTTAAGTGGGACAGACTGTCCCCAAGCAAAGCTAGAAGCTCAGGCTGGGCAGATCTCAAGCCACTGCTCAGCAGAATTACCAGTCAAGATACAACTCAGCAAAAAAACTTTCCTGGATTATTCCAGCAAAGTATCAATACATCCAGCTGGACAGCTGCCCAGACCACAGAGTTGTTCAAACAGCTTTGCTGGAGAAGTAAGTGTCCCAGAAGTCTCCAGTCTGTTTTAACAAACTTTTGCTAAAGCTGGAGTCTCCCAAAAGCTGTAATAAAAAAGATCTCTGCACCCCATCATTAAAAAGAGGCAACACTGCGTCAGTGACCAAAGGAAACGGCAGGTCCCTCGCTAGTTAAAAAAGCAATTACATACCTTGTTTGTAAAAATGTTCCCCTGCCAATGGAAACATAATTTTTAATAATTTTTTTAAGAGGCTGTTTTCTTAATAACCGCTCTATAAAGCAAGCTGGGAATAAATACCCATTAAAATCAGATACAGAACTCAATATTAAAGAAAAAAACCAAATGCAGTGGGTTTAACTTGGTAAACTTTCTCTTCCATGTTCCTGGACCCTGCAGAGCTGCCTTGCTGTGCTGCAGTCTTTGCAATCCTTTCAGTAATTCCCTCATCTCCACTAAAACCCCGTTGCAGGTATAAACTGGACAAGCCAAACTCTCCAATGTTATCAAACCATGTGGTGCTCTGGGCAGAGTAGACTATGACAGAACTGCAAAGAGGAAAAATGTCTAAAATAAATGCATATTTCTGCACTCACATATCAAGCAAATCTCTAAGCATGAGCAATAAAATACAGCCTGCATCTGAGAGTTCTTTTTTAAAATAAAGATGATCTGGTCCAGACAGAATAGAAGAAATGTCCACCTTGCCACATGAGCAGTGCTCTCCTGAGACTGCTTACTGCCCACATCCCTTGGGA
Organism: Falco peregrinus; assembly: GCF_023634155.1. Lineage (NCBI taxonomy): Eukaryota > Metazoa > Chordata > Aves > Falconiformes > Falconidae > Falco > Falco peregrinus. The sequence goes on from NC_073728.1 coordinate 9,519,318, forward strand.
CACTAGGTCAAACTAGTGTTTGGGAGGAAGCCAAAGAGACAAGCTGGTTGAATTATATAAACCTATTTTGCTGATATAAAAATAAACAGAAAATTTAATTATTTTTGTTCTGAAAGCATTTAAAGTAGACATTGTTATTTCAAACCTTCCCAAGGTTTTTAAGGCTCCCCAAGTTCTTAACGCAAATACCAAGAGTACCTTCTGACAACCAGAAGAAAAAAATGTTTTGATAAACAATTTTGGTTGAAGTTTTATAACTTTAAAAAAATATTGTCATTAAAAATACTTTCACAGAGGAACCTTTCTGTGGAAAATTTTGTTTTAAAAAGCCCATTGATTTTCACACAATTTTTTGGACTGCTGTTAATAGGATGAAAGCTGCTCCTATTTATTTATAAACAGGAATTTGTAGGCAGAAGTTTTGGGGCCCATACAGGTGTGCACATGTAAGTGCAGCCTCACCCTTGCCTTCAGCTCCACACAGCCTTGTCTGGCTGCATCTTGATGCTGGTTAGATTTTTAACAGGCAAGAGGATAATGCTGATGGAGTTGTAAGGACAAGGTCAGCACCACATTAACACAGCACAGCAGCCCATAGCAAAGGATGAGCTGCATTTGCTGGTGAAATAGTGTAGAAATACCTTGAGTTTCCTACTGTAAAATGCAACCTGTTAGTTGGGATGCCACAGCAGTCAACAAAATAGTGGGACAGTGGTCAGTCCTGCATTTCAACAGATGCAAAGATGAGGGATGCAGAGCTTATTGTGGGGCTGGAGTGTCCTCTCTATACACCTGGGGCTCCAGGAGGAGTCATGTCTCCTTTGAAGTGTGATTACAGCTGTGCAAATAATTACATTTTGGTTCCCTGGCTGAACATGAAGACACAGCGTTTTGTTTCAGATCCATCCAAAATTTTTTAAAAATTTTGACTGCACCAAAAAATAGAAATCATCCACCCCCCACCTGCTGTCAAATGAAACATTGCATTCAGACCAGAAGGCAAAAGAGAAAATAATATTTTAAATGTGCATTTTTAGTCAGCTCCCTCAGCACACTAGAAAAATACATGCAACAGAAATAATGAAACAGCTTCATTTGAAGGGCTTGCAAATCAACTCTGCAAATACATAATGTCTTTCAGAGGGCATGAAGGATTGACACAAGGCCACCTTTGTACAGACAAGACAGGTAGTAGGTATAACAACATGGCTGTAGGTCTCATGCCTACTTTGCCTAGGTGCCACCCTGATGCCTTACTGCCCTTTCCCCATGCCCCTTCCCATAGCAGCCCCAGCCACTGATATTAGACGACGTGACTACTTGAGGTGCCCACCTGAGAAGCTCTGAGCCAGCTTGGGATAGACACATTTCCTAACCCAAACACTTGTGTTCATACATTACTGGTGTGCTTGCCAGCTCCGCAGCTCAAGAGCCCCGGGACAGACCTCATTCCAGCCTAACTCAGCCATGACCTGTATTCAGTAAATGGATTCCACATTTACACATAGGATAAGACACATGAAAAACATATGGTGCTTGAAGAAGTCATTCCTGCTGGCATTGGGAGTACATATCCCCTTTTTGAGAAAGGCACACGCAAACACAGAGCTAGTGATCTCTTTCCAGAAAGACAACACATTTAGGCACTAACACGAGGGTGTGAAAACCTCTCAAATACACTTTATTCCCACCTGTAAGATCCAGACTACCTCCATATTTCCACTATAGGAGGAAAGGATCTGGATCAGCCAGACACATACCAATTCCCCCTTCTCAGCTGAGGGCACAGGAAAATTGCATCTTGTTCACTCACTGGGAGGATTCAGCATATGTAGAAGCTGGCTCAGGGCCAAGGAGGATCCTGGCTTCATGTAAACTTGCTTTCTCTTGGGAGGCCAAGAACTGCTGATTTCAGTGGCTCCTGCCCCTTTTTTTCTAGAACATAAGAGCTGGGATGAGGGACATGCCTATCACTCTCCCCTCATCTGGGATTGCTCTTGTGCTCCTAAAACTGCTCCATCACTCCCTCACTGCAGATGACAGCTGTGAAGTTGGTTCTTGCCTCGTGTTGCATTTAGTTCCTCCTTTCCTTCACAGGCAGGATTTGCAAAGGAGATTATATCAAGTCCCTGAAGTTTGTGAAAAGGGAAAGATGCACATAAGCCATGTGAATAAACAGCAAAAATATTAGATGCCTAGAAGGCCACATTCACAAGCTGACAGTACTATGTGAAGGGGAGTGCTAAGCCCAACCATACAGTATTTCCAAACATGTTTGGAAAGCAAAGTTTGCTACCTATCTCTTTACTACCAGTACCATCTTAAAATAATCTGGAAAGTGATTTTAGTTTACTAAAATTAACTTTCTAAGAAGCTGGCATTTATCCCCTCCCATAAAGGTAGAAGTCATCAATAGCATTGCCGTCAGTTGCTCTACAACCACAGATGAAATGCCAGCTGGGACTCACACAGAACAGAGCAGCCAGTGCCCTGAAAGGCCTCAGTGCTTTAAGCTAGGTTTAGAGAAGCCCCTCCATGCCAGAAGAGCCCCACAGAAGTCAGAGGGAGTCCATATGACAGATTTTGTGGACAGATCTGGACTTGCATAGACGGGGTGGATGAAAGATGACAGAAATAACAGGGGCACTTGTGTTTACATTGCCCACAACATCAAATGCCAGTTCTCATCCCTGGGAACTGCTGTTCTTGCCTGATTGTGGCACTGCAGCTCCTGCTATTATAAGTCTGCATATAAGTTTCCTTAAAATAGTTTGCATATAAAGTGAAACTGGCATACTTTGGCGTATAAAACTGTATTTAATGAAGGACTGGTTTAAAAATGGTTGGTGGTTGCCAAGAATATTTCACCAAATCAGAATAGGCACTTGTCCAGGCTCTTGCTGTTCCAGATGCATTAACATTAGGCTCCTATTCCGAGAGGCTGGATGACTCAACTGCAAAAACGCTCTTCAGCCCCAGGCTCATCGTGGAGGGTGGAGGAAACAGTCTGGTCCAGCACCAAGACAGTCAGTGGGAGCCTGTGCATTGTCTTTAGTGGCCTTGGATCTGGATCTGGGTGTGTTTATGTTGCCAGCACACATTTCTCTTCCCTAACAATATCCAACACTGCATAAGCAGCCTGGGACACCTTCCCCAGATCTTCCTCTGCCATCTCCTCATACTTTAGTTTGGTGATCAGAAGTCAAACCTCTCCTGTGTTTTTTCAAGTTCATTTTCTCTGTTTCATACACAGAATAACTTGGAAAAGTGACATCCAATATTCTTCAGTCCCTACAGACTCAAGTCCAACAGTGAGAATAAGACAGTTTAGTTGCTTGTCTTTTATTTAAACCAAAGCTGCAATATTATACTGGGAAGCACTTTCACATTTATATCAGGTTTCAGCTAATTGATATTTACCTACCTTACATATACAACAGAATGAAAAACTGACATCATAAAAGTTGATAATAGAAGTCTTAGGGGCAAAATTTTGGAAATTTGTGATTTAAGGTCCAGATCTGCCATCCAACCCCTGACTGTCATTGAGGATTGAACAGAAATGGTCTCTTATTCAACAGCTTTAAGAAGTAAAGGGTCCAAGGCAAAGATGATGGATTGGAGAAGTAGGAGGTACAAGTTGGAGGACCAGTCACAGCCAAAAGGGGTCCTCTGTGTTTGAAGATTAGTTGCACTCAACCTGTTTCAAACTGGAATAGATTCACTGTCCTCAGCAACCAGGCTGAAGATAAAGAACAGTGAAGACACGATACGAATCAAATGGAACAGGTCCTCAGTTAGTGCATGTAAATCCATTCCTGGTCAGACATGATTGTGTAGGAGCAAATTATTTTAGACAGCAGTTCAGTTATCCTTCAGGCAGCACTTGCCCTGGTTTACAATGCCAGCAGACCTCTGGCCAGCAGCCACTCTTGAGGCTGAATACTGCACTGCTGATGGGGTGCAAGGCTCCTCTGTATTCAGTGGGTTTCCAGACTTACAGCCCCTGTGTTACAGGCCATAATCATGATATGCTGCTGGAATATGCTTCACTCCTTGTACTGATACTCTCGACGAAGTTTCACTGCAATGCACATACCTCAAAAAAGTAAGTGTGCCTGTTGTTCTTGGAAGTCTAAAGCTAAACTTCTTTATAGTATAATAAAAACAACTGAGAGATTATTCAGTGCATCATCCATGGCATTTATTAATATTAGATCACCCATGCTCATTGGCTGCTTTTACATGTAGCCATCAGTAGACATTTATTCCCTTCCAAATGATTTCTCCCTTCTTGAGTCAGAAGGGACCTACGTGAAAAAGTCATCTTTTGGAAAAATACAGTAAAAGAAAAAAAATCTATCCCTAAATTGCTCCTTTTCAACACAGCCTGAATTACAGTAGCTTTTAACAGAGTAGCAGAATAGCTCAACATACAAGGCTTCCTTTCTGTCGTAGAAGAGGCTAGGACAGAAAGTTAAAACTTAATGTTTACATCCTTTTCCAGACAGATGGTTGTTTTCCTTCTCTAACCAAATATGTATATCTGGCCTGTCTCCAGTGCCCCAGTGGTGGTGCTGTCATACTTTACCCTGTCTCCTGAAAAAAAAACGCAACCAAAACCAACAAAAACCCATGCTTTTCCTCACATACCAAGCTAAACACTCTATTTTCCAAGTCCACCACTTGAGCAGTCATTGCTTACCCTTTCAAAAACCTGGAAATGCAAATGACAGCATCTGAGCACTCATTACTAGCACTGTTGCATCTTCTCATGATTCAAATGTCTTCAGCAGTCAAACTGCTGCAGATTAATCTTCTGCAGCTCCTTTTGCTAAACAGGGCAAAAGGTGTAAACTGCCCATTTACAGCTTTCTTCATAAATCTTGTTTCTCTTGGGACTCAGAACCTTACTGATGAAGAACTCAAGCAAAGGGCTTTCCATTGACATCAGCAAGAATTGGATCAGGCCTGAAACAGCTATAAACATAAGCTTTCTTTGCCTCTTACAAACTTGTGAGCTTCTTTGCCTCCAACAAAATTTGTGAGCTTCTGTGCTTGGAATTTCACACTTTTCAATCCAAGCTCATCAGACTCTCACTCTTTCTGGAAGCTTTCAAAAACATTCCCGGGAGCGCGTTTCTTGGACTTGCAATCATATAATGTATCTTTACATACAGCCACTACAGAAGTAAAGGCAATAAATAAATAAATCTGCAAATTCTACTTTTCTTCAGCATGTCATTCATTTTTAAGTGGCTTAGACAGCAGAAGGCTATAATCACAATTATGCTGTACTTTCCTGAACTGAGACATTGCAGTTCTGATTTTATTTGGTTGACTGAGCCATTTGCAAGGGATTTCACCTTAAGTCAGAAAATCTGCCAGCACATGTCTGGGTTCATGTTCAGTCAAAGCACCATGTCCATGTCATGTATTTTCTTGGGTCCTGTGAACATGTCCTAAGCCTGGTGAAGTATAAAAAGGAGCCTTTCCAAAGACTTCATGGATTTTCAGTTAGGCAAAAATTACTACCATTAACATTGCTCTTGGAACGTCTCTTTTCCTTCATATCAGTCACATACAAACACTTATTGGGCCTATGCGATATGCAGTTCTCTAGTGAGATTCATCACTGCTTTCCTGACAGCTTCTTCTAAACTAGTGGTGATTACATGAACATAACTAAGACATCATAATCCTATAAATTTTAATTAACACCTCTCAAAGTAACAATTCCACCACAGATCCCTAATCATCGGGAAATTCGTTTCAAGCACCTGAGCGAGTTTGGGCTGGTCTCCAAAGAGCTGATCCATGCACAGTATTATCTATTTCCACAGAAGAATAAGAATGAACTGAAGTTATGGCTAATGCAACATTTTCCTAGGGAATCCCCTATGTTCTTTCCCCACCACCACAAAGGATGAATCATTTGTAAAATGAAACAATATAGTACGGACACAGGAAGCTTTTTTGAAGATGAATGGATCATATATACACTGCACAGATAAAATTAATGTGTATTAATCAGAGATACTTAACTTTTCACAGGGAGCCAATTTCACCTTACTGTAATATAAAAGCCTGTCAAACTTCATGTGAAGAGTGGGCATGTCTTTTAAGGTAAATACCGGTAGAACATGATCCTAAATTTAGTATTTACATTAAGTGGAGCTACTTCAAAGAGTGATTTTTCTCCATTTGAAATTATTAATAAATCAACAAGTTAAAAAATCAAAACTCCTAATATTCTGAAATTGAGACTCTCACCTTCAAAGAAATAGTAATCGTGTAAGCAAGCAGAAGGATTAAAGGAGATAGACCACTGGATACATTGGTTAGATATAAGAAAATGGTACACCAGTTCAAACTAAGACTGGACACTTGGATTCCCACAGAAATAAAAATCTGTCCATATTTTTAGTGAGGAACAGAGAAGATACCAAAGAGCATTCTCTGCTTCCCACTTACAAAAGCACTAAAAGGAAACCTAAAACCTTTGGTTTTGGCTGCTCTTTCTCTAGACCTAAAGGGCAGAAGCTGAGAATTCAACAGGCTGTTGAAAGAAGTTGTCAGGCTGGAACCTACAATGAAAGGTAACTTTCAGGAACAGGAATGCAGAATGG